>NC_139787.1:461124-616403 GCF_965231275.1 Zosterops lateralis
AGCCTCATCCCTCTCCTGGCCTCCCTGGATTTGATCTGTAGCTACCTGGACATCTCTTGCCTGTTCTGTGTGTTTCTCTCTCTGGCTCTGGAGCAGACAGAAGGTTGGTGGCAGCGAGCTCTGGAATGTCAGCAAACAGCTCAGCACGACCTGGATGTTCAGTCCACTTTTTTTAGGCCATTTCTCTGTTATAACAAACCCTCTGCCTGTGCCACGTCCAGGGCTCAACCAGCCTTAAATCAAATTGTGCCTTCCTCTCTCCTGGTGCATCCCAGGCATCCAACCACGGTCTGGCAGGAAATTACCTCCAGTGAGGGGGGAAACACAGAGAGACTCGGATTTATCCCAAATTCCCTGAGTTGGAGCAAACCCTGTGCCTGCCTGTGGGGCACCATCCTGCCCAGTGCAGCTCTGGGATGTCACAGGGGATAAAAAGGAGGAGGGATGGGACAGGAAGGCCTGGGGATTGTCCCTGATGGATTTATGGAGACAAAAAAAAAGCACAAGGGGGGGGCGTCCAAGGACAGGCAGGTGCTGGCTCAGCCTGACAGTCACATCCCATTACCTCCAGTGCCAACACCTCGCTAAACCCCAAAGCCCAGTGGGCAGTGGAGGGGGGCATTTATTACAGCAGGATGTGAAATTTCCCCATTTTCCTCTTGCCATAGGAGGAAAAATACAAAAGATCAAACTGTAAATGGCTCAATCCCAGCTGTGAGAGAAGGGAAGGGAAGGGAAGGGAAGGGAAGGGAAGGGAAGGGAAGGGAAGGGAAGGGAAGGGAAGGGAAGGGAAGGGAAGGGAAGGGAAGGGAAGGGAAGGGAAGGGAAGGGAAGGGAAGGGAAGGGAAGGGAAGGGAAGGGAAGGGAAGGGAAGGGAAGGGAAGGGAAGGGAAGGGAAGGGAAGGGAAGGGAAGGGAAGGGAAGGGAAGGGAAGGGAAGGGAAGGGAAGGGAAGGGAAGGGAAGGGAAGGGAAGGGAAGGGAAGGGAAGGGAAGGGAAGGAAAGGAAAGGAAAGGAAAGGAAAGGAAAGGAAAGGAAAGGAAAGGAAAGGAAAGGAAAGGAAAGGAAAGGAAAGGAAAGGAAAGGAAAGGAAAGGAAAGGAAAGGAAAGGAAAGGAAAGGAAAGGAAAGGAAATCCCCACAATTTTACAGAGAAGAGAGAAGAGAAGAGAAGAGAAGAGAAGAGAAGAGAAGAGAAGAGAAGAGAAGAGAAGAGAAGAGAAGAGAAGAGAAGAGAAGAGAAGAGAAGAGAAGAGAAGAGAAGAGAAGAGAAGAGAAGAGAAGAGAAGAGAAGAGAAGAGAAGAGAAGAGAAGAGAAGAGAAGCCCCCCAGGAACCCCCCGGCTCTGGCCGGGGCTGGGATTGCCGGGGCTGCGCCTTTCATATGCAAAGAGGAGGAAAGAGGGGGATGGGAAAGGAAACTGAAACCGGTCCTACCTCCTTCTCCGAGATGTAAAGCTGATCCCCCTTCAGAACCACATAACGGTTTTTCCAGATTTCCCTAAAAATGCCTTTCCCGCAGAATTTCCGCACCCAGCCGACCTTCTCCGGCTGCGCAGGTTGCTGGTTTCCATCCTGGTGCCCCTGACACAAAGCGAAAGGGAAAAAAATAGGGGGAAAAAAATGGGATTATTCTTGTTTTTACACTCCTTTTCTCCCCCTCCTTTCCCTCTTTGCCCAAGTTTTGTCCCCCCCTCCCTCCGGCCCCTCTTTCCCCGCCGGCTCCGGGACAGAATCCTTCCCCGGGGTCGCTCCAGGGGGATTTTTTTGTGCTGTAAACACGAAAAAAAAAAGAGGAGCAGCAGCAGCGGGAGGGTTCCCTCGGCGATTATATAAGACAGGCCGGTGTCTCCATCGCCTCATGCAAAGGATGGAAAAAGGGAACGGGGAAAAGGGGGGATGGGGAGGAATTTAAAACCATCTGGGGTTTTTAAAATCGCGGGTTAAAATTTCATTTTTAGGAGCGATTTAATCTCCGAGAGGTGGGTTTGTATCTCAGGGATGTCTCTGCAGGCAGCGGTGAGACATCTCCGGGTGCAGAACACACAAAAAAAATAATAAAAAAAAATTGATGGTGCCGCCGGATTTTTCTCGTTTCCTTGTGTTCCAAGATGAAAACTGCCTTGCCCACATCCCCCAGCGGCTGCGGGAGGCAGGAGGGGCAGGAGCAGGGCCGGGCTCAGCCTTTGGGGCTCTTTGGACCCTTTTGGGGGGTCTGGGATCTTTCCTGGGGGGGGAGAAGATGCGAAACCCCGGAGAGAGACAAACCCCCCTCCCCAAAAACAACCCAGGAGCCTCCCTCACCCTCCTTTGATTTATTTTATTTTTTTAATTTTTTTTTTAACCCCAACCCAAAAATAAAACCGAGAAAAATCTCTCTACTCACCCTTTTGGCAGAATTATTATTTTTTTTTCATCCTTCCTCTCTCCCTCTGGGGGGAGGCGATTTGGGGCTGGGGGGGTGGGGTGGGAGAGAGAAAAGAAACCACCCCCGGCTGTTTTTCCGCGGCTCGGGGCAGCCCCTGTCCCGTCACTCGGTGCCCTGGCCGGGGCTCGGAGCCGCCCCCAGCCCCGCGTTTCCCCCCGCCCGCTCCATCCCGCAGCTCGGGGGGCTGCTGTGCTGGGCTGTGCCGGGGCTCCCGAGCTCCATCTATAGCCGCGTGTCCGTGACGTCGGGGTTCTCTGCTCGGGGCGAATCGCAGCCCACCAGAGGGATTTTTTTATTTATTTATTTTATTTTTTTTATTCTCTCTCTTTTTTTTTTTTCTTTGTCTCTCTGTTGGGAAAGACGGGACAGGAAGAAGTTATGGATGTGACTGCACGGCGAGAAATAGTGCGGGTGTAAAACCTGTGAGTGAAATAGGAATGAAAGCCAGTTTGGAGATGTGAGCATGGCAGGGAGGAAAACAGGGATGAGCTGGAGACAGGAAAACAAAAGACTCAAAAATGTTGCCTTTCCACCCTGCAAAGGCATCAGGGAACAAGGGCATGAGAAAGGAGTCTGTAGAGTTTAGAATATAAAATGACATGGTGATGTAGCAGTGCAAAGTCTGTAGGGTTTGTATCTCACGCCGGTTGGTCACTGTAAATCAGAATATTCAACACAAAAAGAGATAGAATGGATTGGAACAAGAGCATCGCCCTCTTGTCCTCTTGTCCTCTCTTGTCCTCTCCCCCCCGCTCTTCTCTCCTCTTCTCCGCTCTTCTCCCCCCTCCTGTCCTGGCTCTCCTCCCTTTTGCCCTCACCTCTCTCCTCTGGCCCTCTCACCCTCTTCCCTCACCTCTCTTGGCCCATCCCCTCTCCTCTCTCTCACCTCACTTGCTCCTGTTTTCTCCCCACGTTTTTCCCCTGCTCCTGCCCCGTTTTTCCCCCTGAGCTCTCTTCTCTCTCTCTCTCCCCATTCTCTCTTTAGGGCTTTGCTCCAGCCCAGGCTGGTGGCTGAAGGCAAAGCCCTCTTTACCCATTATTTGTAATAATAAACCCCCGTGTTTCTAGAACATCTCAGCTCTGCAGAGTTCCTTGTCCCTGCCCATCCACAGAAAAAATCCCTACATCTCTCTGACTCTGCTCCGTTGGTCGTCCCCACTGGAGCTCAAAGTCGCCTTCCTGGCTGTCACAGGTCACTGGGAAACTTCTTAGATGAGGAAAAAGGAGCAGAGTGGGGACTTTGGGAGGGTTTTTTTCCCCCTCTAAAGGTGTTTTTGGAAGTGTGAACAAATCCCTCTTGGGAGATTTCCTGGGGAGGGGGTCGCTTCCAGCACTGGAATTCAGAGTGTGGATTGCAAAAGTGAGGAGAGACTTGGTTTCTTAAAAAATGCCCCTTTTTTTTGGTTTGTTTTGTCTGTCTCCTTTCGTGTCGTGCGAGTCCAGGACAGTCTGAGTGTGGGGCTGAGGTCAGGGGTGGGATTTATGGATCAGAAATGGGTGAGGTAGAGGGAAAAGCAGAGAAAGGAGAAAATGGTTCTGTCCAGAAATAGATCGATTCATCGTCCATCAGTGGATCAGCTTTCCAGTGCCAGCGTCCATCCCATCCCATCCCATCCCATCCCATCCCATCCCATCCCATCACTGGACAACATTCCCCACCCCTGATTTCAAGTTATAGTTTCCCCCCAGTGCTCTGGAATTAATGCACACAGAGTCCTAGGGATGTACTTGGATTATGGAGTATTTCCAGAGCTTCTGAGAGTGTTTATATCTCATTCTGAGCATTGATTTTTTTTGCCATGAGCTGTGGATGCCCTGGATACCTGAGAACACCTGGGACAGACACAAATCACTCCCCACACCAAATCCAGGGGTCGCCTTTTTGTCCTGTGCCACCCTGAACTCTGTGGGGCCCAGGACCAGGATTTGCCATCTCTGTGCCTCAGTTTCCCCTTTTTTACCCCACGTGGCCAAAGCTTGGTCTGGGCAGGGCTGGTGGCAGAGGGACAGATGTCCCCAGGACGCCACAGAACCTGCCAGTTTATTTAATGACATTTTGCCTCCCAACCAGACTTGTCCTTGCTCACATCCTGTTTCTGGTGGCCGGGGCCCTGCAGAGCAGAGGCTGATGGCCAATACCAGATGGCACAGGGCTGGTGGCACTAGGACAGCTCTGTCCTGTCTTGTGGATCCATCCAGGCTCTTCCCAAATGTCCTCTGGTGCCAGGGGAACTCGCCCTGAGAGCAGAGCAGGTAACACACCTGCACACACCCCCCTCCCCATCCCTGGGAGCAGCAATTCAGCTGCAGTTGGAATCCTCAGGCTGCTCTAACAGTGCGACAGTGAGTCATCCTGTGAAGGATGTGACCAATGATTCAGAGCTGGAAACATCAACAAAATTTACAGGGGAGGAAGGAAGATAGGAAGGGAACCCGTCTCCCATTTCTCTACCAGAAACTCTTCCAGCAATGAGGCCGCTCACCTGTGGGACAGGTGACACGGTCTGTGCAGCTTCTCATCCCCATCCCTGTCCCCATCCCTGTGGGCACAAAGAAAAGCCTCTCCAAGGTGTGTTTGTGTCTCTTTATTTTCACACAGCCCCTTTGCTACCCCTGGCCCTGATGCTGTAGCTGCTCCTTGTGCTGATCCATAATAAACAATTACCAAAAATCGCATCTTCTTGCAGAGCAGATCAGCAAACTCTTGGTTTATTTACATATTTAACACCCCACACACACACAAAGCATTTTTGCCTCTGGATATCGAGTGTGAAGCTGCTGCCTGGAAGAGTTTAATTAGGACACATCCTTTTCTGTGTCTCTGATGATACTGACAGAGTTGGTGTCCGGGGAAGGGGCTGCTGGAGGAGTGGATGGGGCAGGGGCTGCCCAGGATCCTCTGACTGCTCTGACTCAGCGACCCTTGTTGGGGTCTCAGGCTCTCAGAGACTGAGAAGGAGGAATTCACTGTCCCAACAACCCAAAATTCACCAAAAAAAATCACTGTACAAGTGCCCACCCAGTTCTACCCTTAGCTGTGAGCAGATAAACCTCCCCCCAGCCCCAGCACAGGTTTTATTCTCCTCTCCCTCCCCCAAGAGCTGCCCAGGACCCCCAGGGCTGTGTCCCCTCCTCCCTGCAAGGCTTTGCTCTCTCCCCCACATCAACGGGACTTAGTTGTGATGCCAAGATAATTCCTGGGGATTTAGGAGCTCATTTGATTTGATCTGGCTTGTTAATTCCCAATCAAGTGCTGATTAGAGGCCAGGGGGCAGAGATGGAAATGGACTTGCAGGTTCTTTGGGGTGGTCCTGGAGGGGAACAAAGGCTCAGGATGTAACTGCACCTTGTGGCATTGGGAAAGGGAAAGTGGGAATCATCCAACAGACAGATCGGGCCAAAGTGGGGGGATTTAATAGGATTCAACATATACAGACAACAGAGCAAAGGGGCTCCTGTGCCCCATCAGCTGCTCCCCCAGCATTGCTGGGCTCCTCATCTGGTGAGTCCCAGGAGCTGCAGGGATTCATTCAAGGGCTTTCCCAGGCTCTCCTCAGGTGATAATCCCAGTTCTGGAGCTGTTTGTGAGGGCACAATGGGGTCACACACCCTTGTTGTTGGGTTAGTGCCAGCTCCAGCATTCGCTGCCATTCTCGGTGTGGAGAGTGTTATAAATGTAAGTGAACCTCGTTTTTCACAAGAGGAAACTCCGTCTGCAGGGCAGGAACATCCTGCTCTTCTCTGGGAAAAGCTCTGAATATGCAAAAAGTTCTGATTCCTTCAGGATTCACCGTCTGCTGGACCTTGGTGGGATTTGGGAGCCGTCGGTGCTTCGGCCGCGGAATCCTGCGGCTGTCACCTCCTCCAGGAAACTGCCAGGAAAAGGTTCAGGTCAGTGGAAAAGGGCCAGAGATCTGCTCATGGCACCCTGATATTTGTCTGAGGGGTGTCCCAGGCCAGAGGGGCTGTGACTCCCCAGCACAAGGCTCAGGCATCGTTTGGGAGCAGCTCCCAAAGGCAGGAATGCTCCCAGCTGGAAGGAGGATGGTTCCTCTGGCAATGAGACACCACAGGCCATTCCCAGGCTGACTCATCTTTCAATGTGCTGATCAGGTGATCTCAACAGCAAGGCTTTAAAAAAAAAAACAACACCCCAAAAAGATAAAGAAATGCAAAGCAAGATGTGCCACAAATGCTGCAGAAATGGGAGTCCCGTAAATTGGGGCTGCTCTTCCTGCCTGGGTTGTGAATCTTGAGGGGTTTGAAAAATAGTAAAAACCCTAAAATTCCCTGCAAAACCCTGCAGCAACAGCCACCTCTGAGCCCCACGGGAGGGGGCACAGCCCACAGTGGCACCAGCTCTGGCTTTGTGTTCCAGCCTCATCTCTTCTCTCTCTCCTCCAGGTTATTTTTAGGCACTAGAACCAGGCAGAGCTGAGCTCTGGGCAGGGAATCGCTGGTGTTTTTTAGGGTCTCCTGGGTCTGGAGCAGGTTGTGCCTGTGACCAGTGACACCTGAGGGTCCCTTGGCCTCTCTGAGCACATTCCCAGTCTGGAGTCACTGGGAGGCAAAAACCAAACTCCCACTCCTGCAGGGATGAGCAAATCCCCCCCTGGTGAGGATTTGCTGTTTCGATCTTGCAGGAACAGGTGAGGACCCAGCCCAGGTTACCTCCACAGCCATTCCACCCTCCTGGAGATGGAAACTCCCAGGAGAAATGAACCTTTTGTGCAGTGAGGAGGGTCCCCAGGAGGAGCCAGTGCTGCCGCTGCAGCTGTAACTGGGTAACTGGGTCAGGCCCCACATCCTGGGATTAATCCCAGCAGGTTTGAGCTCAAACCTGCCCAGGATGAGTCAGCCCCAGCACCAGATGTTCCTTTTTTATCCGATTATTGATCCTTTGTAACCCTTTCTTCTTCAAACCCTGCGGGATTGCAGAGGAATCCCTTGGACAGAGCAGGTTCTCCATCCTTTGGGGCCACCCCTTTTGGGGTTTACAGATGTTGGTGCCAGTTCCAGCAGGGAGGAAGGACAATGGAACCAGGATTAGGTGCTTACAGGGCTGCTCAGTGCATTAACACCCCAATAATCCCCTTGTTTCTGGTGACAGATCTGCCCTAATCCTGCGGGAATCAGCGAGGCCGTGGATTATGGGAGGGGTTGGGACACACTAAAACCTGGCTTTGCTCCTATCAGACACCTCACCCTGATATCTCAGGGATGCTGTGCTGGAATTGTGGGTAACAGTGGACAGGAGGCAGTTTTATTGTCCTTCCATCCTCAGAAAGCCTTATCCAAGGGAAAATGGATTATTTGGGACAGAGTTGTCTCAAAACAGGCCCCACATCCAGCCCCTTTCCAAACCCACCAGCATTTTCCTTTTTTTTTTTTTTTCCCACTTAATTCTTTGAAATGCAAAGTTGGGATACAGAATCCCAGTTTTTTTCTGTGAATAATTCAGGGACTGCACAGCAGAAAGGCCCAAACCAGCCCCGGGTGGCTCCAGCAGCACCAACACAAGTGGAGCCAAAATGATGGAGCTGCAGACCCTCAACTTCAGCAGCAGCTCAGGATTTTCTCACCATCCCACACCTGAGCACTGGGGATCTGGAGAGAATTCCTGCTCTCCTGCCTGGATGGGAAGCAATTCCCACCGTGGCCTCAATTCTTTCCTGTGAGTGATTCGGGTTCAGGAAAAGTTATTTGTATTTATAAACCAGACGTTTCTCACCGGGAATTCCACACTGACAGGAATCTTTTGCCCACCTTCAGCAAAGCAGCTGCAGCTTCATTCATGTGCTCCTCTGCCTTCCCAGTGTTATAAACCAGAAAAAAAACTCTAATTTGCCTGGCCTTAAACTCATGGAAATGCAAATTAAACCTCCAGCTCAGGGGATCTATCCATGAGCAGAGCTGGGTCTGGAGCACGGACACTCATTTTTCCATGTGGGGATCTCCCAGGCATCCCAAATTCCTGCTGTGCCCAGCAGTTTTCCAGGCAGGACCTGCAGGGAGGGGGATGTTTTTACCTCCTGGTGTTGTGGATGGTGGTCCCGCCCAGGACGATGCGCACGCCGGGGTTGGAGCGGTTCAGGTTGAACACGGCCAGAGCCTCCTCGTAGGTGGCCCCTCCAATGAGGAAAACAATAATGTCCTGAGGCCTGGGATAAAGGCACAAATCATGGAATGGTTTGGTTTGAAGGGATCTAAAAGCTCGTCTCGTTCGCAGCAAACCAGGTGGATCCAAGCCTTGTCCAACCTGGCCTTGGACACTTGGGATGGAGCAGCCACAAATATTGATATTGGATATATATCCAATTATATGTTATATATAATGGATATATAATATTGGATATATAATATTGGATCCAGACAAAGCCAAGGATAAATCCTACACCTTGGAGGATGATCCAGAGGGTGCCTCCTCCAGACTCTCCCTCATCCCTGTGACAGAAGCTCAGACCTGAAAACAATCCACTCAATTCCCCAAAACTTCTCCTCTCCTGAACTTTCACCCTGAGCAGCCTCCAGCAGCCCCAGCCCAATCCCTGTGGATCCATGTTTAATGCATGATCTGCTGGGGCTGGGAAATCAGGATCGATTCCAGAGTCAGGCGAGGACACGGCGCTGCCTTGGAGCTCGGGGCAGCTCGTGCTTGTGGCTGGTCAGGAACTGCCAGGGTTTGTGAGTGATCAGGATTTGTGGCTGATCAGGAACTGCCAGGATTTGTGGCTGATCAGGAACTGCCAGGATTTGTGACTGATCAGGATTTGTGACTGATCAGGAACTGCCAGGATTTGTGGCTGATCAGGATTTGTGGCTGATCAGGAACTGCCAGGATTTGTGGCTGATCAGGATTTGTGGCTGATCAGGAACTGCCAGGATTTGTGGCTGATCAGGATTTGTGATTGATCAGGAACTGCCAGGGTTTGTGGCTGATCAGGAACTGCCAGGATTTGTGGCTGATCAGGAACTGCCAGGATTTGTGAGTGATCAGGAAACACCAGGGATGTCTCATGCCCCAAAAAGCCCCCTGTACCTGTCCCGGAGTGTGTTGGGGCCCAGGTAGGGATACTGGCTGTCCTTGAGCTTTCCCTTGATGAGCTGGTCCAGGGTTTCCTGGAGCAGGGGCTGGTGCTGGGTGTACACGTTCTCGATGCCCTGCAGCCAGAGAGAAGCTCTTCAGGAAGTGGCTCAGCAAGGAGGGATGATCAGCAGAGGCACAACAGGTACACCAAACCCTGAATTTGGGATTGAGGAACTCTCCAGCAGCTCATTCCTGTTGTTCTCAGTGCAATCAGTGCCCTCTCTGTGAAACCCCAGTCCTGAGCCAGCAGCTCACAGGATTCCTGCCAGCTCTCCTCCTCTGGGCTGCAGTTTTGGATGAGCCTGTCCCTGTTTCCCCAAGGTACCTTCAGGCCTTTGAGGAACTGTTTGGTGATGGCCACAGCATCCTTGGGGCTGAACAGGTCACTGCCTCGGGCTCTCTTCCCTCCGTACTCCACCACGGCAGACACCAGCTGTGCAGGGAGAGAGGGCAGAGCCCCGTCAGCCTCGGGAGCTCCTTCAGGCTGTGCTGAGGAGTCACTGCAGACACCTCGTGGAGGTGTGGAATGGGGACAAGGAGCCGTTGGGAGGTGAGGGGACAGAGCAGCAGCCACCCCCATGTCCCCCCAGACCCTCCTGTTGGAGGAGAAGCTTCATCTCCATCGCTTGCAGCAGCTCCTCCACACGAGGTGACATCATCCAGCTCCTCCACCTCCTCCCCAGCTGCTCCTGGCACTCCCTGCCAGCTCCTCTCCATCCCCAGCCCTTCCCTGCAGCCACTGCCTGTGCTGCAGAAAATTGGGGGGAGGAAAAGAAGAGAGGAAGAACATCCCAGGCCCATGTAGGTGCCACACTCCCCTCCCAGCAGGTTCCTTCGTTCTTAAATCCTTCATAAAATCACAGAATCACAGACTGGACAGGAGTGGAAGGGACCTCTGGAGTCCAATGTGTGCTGCAGAAAGCTGGGGGAAAATTGGGGGGAGGAAAAGAAAAGAGGAAGAACATCCCAGGCCTGTGTAGGTGCCACACTCCCCTCCCAGCAGGCCCCTTCATTTTTAAATCCTTCATAATATCACAGAATCACAGACTGGACAGGAGTGGAAGGAACCTTTGGAGTCCAATATCACTGATTTAGACACGGAAATCGAATCACTTATTTAAAAACACCTTTTAAATCCACACCCACATGTCCCAGCAGAGCTCAAGAGCTCCGAGCAACAACACAACCCCAGGGCTGACCCAGAACGGGGAAGTTTCACCCCTGAAGGGGGTTGTGGACAGCTGGGGTTGGTCTCTTTCTCCAGGCAGCACTGACAGAATGAGAGGACACAGCCTTAAGCTTCATCAGGGGAAATACAGGTTGGATATCAGGAAGAAGTTTTTCACAGAAAGAGTGATTAAATATTGGAAAAGTCTGCCCGGGGAGGTGGTGGGGATGTGTTTAAAAGGAAAACTGGATGTGGCACTTGATACCATGATCCAGTTGAGGTGTCAGAGCGGGGTTGGACTCGATGATCTTGAAGGTCTCTCCCAACCTCCACATTCTGTGATTGTGTGAAAAAGCAGCGATTTCCCCTCATCCTGCGGGACACCAGGGCTGTCCCTGCCCTGCCCCACCCCGGGGTTACCTTGCGGTACCTGTCGGTGCCCCCACGGCCCCGCAGCTCCTCCAGCAGCCCCGGGAGGCCGTTGCTGGCGTGGCGTTCGTAGCGAAGCGCGTAGAGCATCACCAGGCGCGCCGCGTCCAGCTCCGACAGCCGCGGGCTCTGCAGCAGCCGCCGCACGCTCTGGGGGGACACAGGGACAGAAACTGCCTTCACAGGTGTCTTATCAGTCATTTATCAGTCATTTATCAGTCGTTTATCACTGTGTTTATCACACTGGTTTCATTGGTGTCGCTGCCCGAGTAACAGCGGTGCTACAGGAGTGATGGAAGAGAATCCAGTTGTGGTATAAACCCCAAAGTCCCTGTTCCTCAGGTGTTCCACAGGTGTTTCACAGGTGGATTTACTGGATTTGGGTCTTTTCCATCGAGTTTGGAATTCACAACCCCACCTCTGATGGGTCCTGAGCAAGAGAATGCAAGAGAATCCAGTTGTGGTATAAACCCCTGTTCCTCAGGTGTTCCACAGGTGGATTTACTGGTTTTGGGGTCTTTCCATGGAGTTTGGAATTCACAACCCACCTCTGATGGGGTCCTGAGCCCCTCTGTGGTGCAGCAGGAGGGGGAAGTTGTGCACTTTGAGGCACCTCCAAGCTCTGCCTGGGTCTTTCCAGCTTGAGCAGAGCCACCCCAAAGGTTACACCAGTGTATTGGCTCCAAAAAAAAAAAACCCTTCAGGCAATCCCTCCAACTCTGTTTCCTTTTTGGAAGGTGCAAGGCAGAGGCATCAAAGTTTTAGCAAAAAAAAAAAAAAAAGTCTCACCTTTGGATGTGAGATTTGGAGGAACAAATTGCACGTTTGGAAGGAAAGGAGGGAAGGAATTAAAGCACGGAAAGAGATCCCAGCCACAGGGAAGTGCAGGGATCTGTTATCACTCCTGATCTGCTGCTGGATTCACCACCCAGATGTTTGTTGGCATCAGTTTGACTAATGCTGACTAGTGACACAAACACGGCGTAAAATCCTGTCTGTGAGGAGGATCAAGAGGAATTTCACCATTCAAGGTTCAGGAATTCACCTGTGAGGGGAGGCCCAGAGCCCCAGGGAGGTTCCTGTGCTGGCAGTGCCAGGCCCAGAGGGAAGCAGAGAACAGAACAACCATTGTCCATGGGAGGAGCTGAGATTCCAACCCTCCCTTCAGCTCCCAGGGCTCATTCTCTGTGTCAGGGTTAATGAGAGCCCAGGGGAGGAAGAACCCAAATGTCCTGGACTGGGGGGAGGCCCAAAGCCACCAGAGATCCAACAATCCCTGAAGTGACATCAGGGGAGAACAATTCCACCCTTATTCTGGGCTCTGGGCTGCTGCTGCTTTTCTTCTTTTCTTTCTCTCACTGCCACTGGGAGCTGCAGCAGGGACAGCCCAGGGCAGGGTGGCTGCAGGGACAAAGATCCCACTTAAAAGGGGTTTCCATTTCCTTCCAAGCTTGTTGAATATCTCCCAGTGGCCTCAGTTGCTGGAAATACAACAGGACTCTTCAGGCTCAGGGCTGGAAGGAAACTGAGGCAGCATTTCTGCTCTAAAACTGCAGAAACACTGTGTAAAACCAAGGTGACCCCAGGAACACGCCAGGATTCACCTGGCACCATCCTCAGTGCTGTGTGTATTCCATGAAAAATCACGGCTTATGGAGCAGACTTGGGAATGTTTGACTTTTTAAACTGCAACAACCCGAGCTGGAGACAGTGATACAGCACCAGGAGCTCAGGGGCTGCTTCCAGCAAACACATTTCTGGCTGCATTCCCAGTTCCTTATTCAGCCATGTAAAAATCCTGCCAGACACCAGCTATGGAATCCCATCCCTGAACTCACTGGTCCATCAGCCCAGGGGATGGGAGCACGTTTTACCTCTGGGGACAGTCCAGTGTTGTCCCCTCAGCCCTCACCTGGAGTTCAGAGTCACAGAGGTGGGGAAAAACTGATCTCAGACCTGGTGGAGATGCTTTTCCTGCTTTGCCCAGTGCCATGAAAGGGTCTGTAAAATGTTGGGAATCCCCCTCTGCTACCAAAAATCAAGGAAATATTTCTCAGAAGTGAGTGGCTGCTCCAGCCCTGCTCTGATCCAGCCCCATCCCAAAGCTGCTGTTGAACACCAGCCTCAATCCATCACCACTGACTCTACCTGCTCCAGTCATGGCACAAGGGGCCACGTTCAGCTATCACAGAGCCTCTCTCCAGCTTTTCCAGCCCTTTCTGCCAAAGAAATCTTGGATTTAAGAGACTTTTTTTCTTTAAAAAAAAAAAATAGGTAAAGACAATTCCATGGATTCCAGCTCTTCTCCTGCCCAACAAACACATCAGCTCCTGAGGTTGTTTTATCCTGCTGCCTGCCAGAAGCCAACTGGCTGAACAGAATAAAAGAATGTTGGATTGTGGGATGTGAGGACAGGATTTGCAAAGATGCTTCTCAAGCCAGTTATTAACGATGACTCATCCCCATCTGAGCTGAGCACTGAGGAGCAATTCCACACTCAGTGTCCCTCCCTGCACACACACAGAGCTCCCTCTGCCTCCCAGCATCAAATCCCTGCTCCCAAAGGAGTGATGGGATGAAATTCCCCCCCAATTCAGAGCCAGGATGAATACCTGGAGGGCACTGGAATGGTCATTCTGACAGGCCAGCTCCTGCTCCACCTCTGACACCTCCAGCAGGTTCCTCTCTGCCACGAGCCGGGACAGTTCCCCCACCACGGTGACGTGCTTGGACACTGTCCCTGACATCTTCTTGAACTGGGGGTAGTTCTCCACAAAGGCCTGTGATGGGAAATTGAGGCAGTAATGGGTGCAGCCAGCCACAAAATGTACAAACTGCCAGCAATCCAAACCCTGTGCAGAGGATCAGACACCTCGATCCCACAGGATTTTTCTCCTCTCATTACCAGGAGATTTCTGGGAGGGATGTACTTTTTATTTATTCCTAACGTTAAAGGGTGAAACACAGCTGGGATGGACTTTGTACCTTCATATCTGCGATGGACTCCAGTTTCTGCTGCTCCTTTGGCTTCCTCCTCTGGAAATCCTCCATCAGGTTCTTGATGTTGGTGCCAATCTCTGCAAAGTTCAGGTACATGTTCTGTGTGGGGAAAAAAAAAAAACGGGAAGCAGAGAGAAACTCACTTGAGAGAATCCTGACCAAGGAAGAGCCAAGAGAAGATACCTCCATCCCCCCAAAAATCTGCAGCAAAATTTGAAATATCAAACTACAAATAAAAGCGCATTATCTCACATCAAAATATCACTGGCACTGCACAAACATCCCCACCCTGAGGCTCAGGAAGCTCCTTTCCTGTGGCAAACCCCCAGAAGATTTGGGTGCTTGTTAAACCCCCCTTTGGGACACTTACATTGGCATAGAACTCGTCGTTCTCAGCTGACAGGACGACCTCCCGCAGGTCCTTGCTGATCCCCGGCACCCGGGACAGGTCGATGCGGTTGTTGTTGATCCCCAGCAGCTCGTGGACCATGGCCTGGTACGTCCACTGCCAGGGGACAGAGGGAGGCAAAGGGGTCACCTTGTGGAGACACAGCTCTGGGAAATCAATGGGTTTTAGCTGAACCAGCCCAGAGCTGCTCTTGCTACCCCAGGGACACACAGTCTGTGTGTCTGTCCCTCAAACCAGCCAGGATGTTTCAATGAAAATAAATATCATTGATAAATAATCAGATGGGGAGACAGTGCAGAGGGAAATCACCCCCCCTCCAGGGCCATTCCAGAATCCCAGTATCATGGAATGGTTTGGGTTGGAGAGGATATTAGGGACACCTCCCACCAGGTCAGGAATTCCTGCAGGTTCCTTCCAAAGAGACTCAAGAGGGATGGGGATTAACATTCCTGTTCCAACATCATCTTTCTTGGCCACCAAAACCCACAAATTTCTGCCCAGGCAGGGAGAGGTCCCACAGTTCCACTGCAGAATTCCCTACATGCTCCACTGGCAGGAGCATTTCTGCATATCAGGACTTTCTATTTTTACCCTGAGAAGTCTAATAATAACCCAGAGAGAACAGTGACAGCTGATCAGAGAGCCTTGCCATGCCTAACCCTCCATTTACATCCCTGGGAATCTCTTTTGAGATAGGAAATCCTGAAACAGCAGGATAACAATGCTGAGCACAGCCCTAAACGCCACAAAGCAGGTGTGAGCTGGGCTGTGACAGCCACACCCCTCTGTGACACAGGTGTCACCTCCAGCTCCTGCAGAACTGGTGTTACAGCAGCTCTGGGGGCTGCTGATCCCACCCAGGTGCAGCTCCTGATCCCCAAATTCCAAAGGAACCCCAAAGAAATGAAAGGAGACCAACAGATCCTGCAGCACAGCGTGGAACAAATAAATCCCAACAGCTCCCAGCAAATCCATCAATAACAGAGGGAGACTCAGCAGGGCAAGGTCATTAAACAGCCACGGGCTGCCCACAGGCCCAGAAACAACCCCTGGGAAAGGCCCTGCAAACACTGGGGCTCCAGCAGCCACATAAAAGTTCCAGTGGCCCCATTTCCCAGGGTGTTGGGTCCATCTGCCACTGAAACCAGCACAAACAACCCCCACTCAGGTCTGGAAAACCTCGCCAGGGGATAAAAGAGGGTTTTTTCAGGGATTTGGGGGTGGGAAGCAATAATTTTCTCTCCTACATCCAACCTATGACCTGCCAGTGCAGCTGCTTGCAGGATTCCCAGCCCTGCCCCAGCCTGGCACACCTGGCTGTGCCTCACCTGGTTCAGGAGGGGAGTGATGGCATCGTCTGACCTGTCCAGGATGAGGAGCAGGGGAGGGACCTCGGTGCGCCGGAAATCAAACAGCTCGTACTCCTTGGTGATCACTTGCTGTGGAGAAATAATGGGAAAAGTCTCACTTGAACAGCTGGAAAAGGTGCTCTCTCAGTGTGGGTTTAGGCAAAGAGGGAAGGGAGGGTGAAATCCCAGCTGTGCTGGGTTGTCTGCACTGCCAGGGAGGAGCTGAAAGCCCCAGAAAATTGGGACACTCAGGGAGCAGAGTGGGACATGATCTATCCAGTGCTGGGCCCTGAAATAAATTATGGAATTTACAAGAATTGACTGAAAATAAGGTGTTTCCCTCCAGTGGATCCACATGTAAAAAAAAACTAACCAAGACTGAATTTATCCCAAAGGGATGTTGTGCTGTGGGTTCCTCTCACCTTCACACACTCGGCCAAGCGCTTTGCTGGCTCTGAGGAGAGCTGGTACCGGATCATGGGGCACTTCTTCAGGGACAGGAGCAGAGCAGTGAGGCCCTGGGTCGTCCTGGTGAGCTGAGCCGGGTCCCAGCTGCGGCCCTGGGAGGAAAAGGCTGCACCTCACAGGGATGCACTGCTCACAAACTTTCCCACATCTTTGTTTTGAAATCCTGAAGTCTCACAGGAAAGCAGAGCTGCACTGGAGCAGCACCTGAATTCCCTGGTATTCCTCTCCTTGCCAAGACCCATTTCCCTTGTATGGCCCCTCCAGCAGCCCCCTGATTTATGAGGGTTAAACATTACCCAGTGCAGAGACAACTGGCCATATTCCTACCCGACAGCAGCCCAGGAGGTTGAGGGAGAAGACGTGTGGGTTCACTGCAATGTAGTCACCGTAGAACTCCTGAGGAGGGGAGCAGGACAATCCTTGTGTTTCTAACTCTGAGCCCAGCCAGAGCTATGAGCCAGCACTGACCATCCAGCCCTGCACTGGTCACCCAGCCCCAACCACCACCTGGACACACTGGTTTGGACCATCCTTCCTTCTTCCACCCCAAACCCCTCCAACCCTCACAACCTCACTGATATCTCCCCTCCCATTTGTCCTGTGCATTGCTCCAGTGCCCAGCTCTTCATCAGCACCACAAACATGGAATTGCTGACTTTGGAAAAACCCTTTAAGACCATCAAGTCCAACCACCCCTCCAGCACTGCCAAAGCCACCACAAACCCACATTCCCAAGTGCCACATGGATTTGAATTTGGCAGCACCTTGTGAGACACCAAAAAGAGCAGCAGCAGTGAGAGCACAGGGCACAGAGAAATGGAACCTTTTCTCTTTTACCTCTTCATCCCACATTTGTGTCCATCCCTCCTCCCACCCAGGCCTGTCATGCACCAGTTGGGAACAACAGCTCTCCTGTTCCCAGTGTCTGGCAGCCTGGATTTTCCCTTTGAGTTTAGATCTACCTAACACATCCAAACTTCACCTGGACTTCAGCCACGACCTCCTGCTCATCAGCCTCAGCCAGGGCCTTCACATCGCTCTTGCTGATGACGTTGCTGAAATCTGGGAGGAAACAGGGAAGGGACAGCATGGTCTGATCCCCTCCAGAGCAGGAGAAGACCCCACAGAGACCCTCTAAGCCTCCACCTGCAGGTGTTGGAAATTCTGAACCACCTCCCAAGGATGCTCTGAACTCCCTCCCTGCCCACCTCCCCAGCTCCTGGTCCTGCTGCATCCTGCAGAGCCACAATGACATCTAGAGGCCACTTCACCCAGTTCCTGGGATCCTACTGACTGAATTCCTGGGCTGGAGGACTGGACTTCAACCCCAAATCATTCTGCTTCGTTCCCAAATTCGTGGAGCATTCCATGGCATGAGCAGGACATGTGGGAAGCCCCTGGCTGATAAAGCCAGCACAGGAAGGTGTTGTGTGATCTGTGTGAGGTGAGGTGTGCAGCAAGGCCCATCCACGCTGGGATGTGGAGCCTGTTCCAGGTTTATGGACCCCCAGGAGCCCCTGGACTCTTCATACTCACAGATGAAGTAGACGCTGTACTTGGGCCTTCGCAGCTCCTGCACCAGGAGCTCCACGTTCTCCTGGATGGAAACAGCACCGGGGAGGGCAGAGTTAAGGAACAGGAAATCGTGGAAGTGTTAGGGATGGAAAAACCTCTGAGATCTTGGTGTCCAGCACTGCCCAGGCCACCACCGACCCCCAATTGCTACATCCACAGGGATTTTAACAATTCCAATGACAGCAGCTCCACCACTGCCCTGTCCCAGAGCTGTACAACCCTTTCCACGAAGGAAATTTCCTGAATATCCCACCTAAACCTCCCCAGCACCACCTGAGGCCGCTTCCTCCCCCTGCGGCCTGTACCTTGGTGGGCCTCAGGAAGCAGATGGCCTTGAGGTGCTTCATGGGCTCCCTGTTGGGCGAGTCGAGGCGCTCGAAGAGATAAACCTCTCGCTGCAGGATCTCGGACTGGGTGTACACCACGCTCACGGCGCCGGTCTGAGGGCGGCAAAGGGGCAGCGCCCGTCAGCGGCGGCCCTAGGCCCGGCCTCACCGCCCTCCGCGCTCCCGGCCCCGCCGCTCACCGTCTCCCGGTCCATCAGCAGCACTTTCATGCCGGGACCGCTGTCCTCGATCATTTTGGACACGTATTGCCGGACGGCCAGCACCGCGTTCATCTTGGCGGCGATGCTGCTCTACCGGGGTGTTCCCTGACCCGCCTCGGCCCCCGTCCGGCCCGGCCGCAGTGCCTGCTGGGAGTTGTAGTCCTGAAGCGGCCCCTGGGGACACGCAGCCTCTGCCCCGCCCCAGAGGCTGCTGGGAGTTGTAGTCCTGGAACGACCCCCGGGGTCACGCAGCCTCGGCCCCTTCCGGCCCGGCCGCAGAGGCTGCTGGGAGTTGTAGTCCTGGAGGACCCAGGGGTCCCGGAGCCTCACCCTGTTCTTTCCCTCCCGAGGGGACTCGAGTAGTGGGAATGTCTCGGGAGGGCTGAACCCAACCAGGCTCAGCCCAGACACGCTTAAATCCACTGTGAAAAATGAGGTTCAATTTTTTGGTAAATTTTAAGAACTATGTTTAATTAAAAAAAATTAAGATAATTAGGAGATATAAAGGCAACGTATGGCCTTTGCACTCAGCCAAGTCCACACTTTGCTATTTTTAGAGACATTTGTTAAATGCTCTTTCTATTGCATTGGCTTATGAATATTCATATTTTTTCCATAAACTGGTTTCTATATTTTAGGGATTGTTTTGCATGGTCCCTCCTTGGCTCTGCCTTTTTAGACCATTTGAGTTTTGTGGCTTTGTCTTCATTATCACCTCCAGCTCGGGCCTTGTACATTTTTTTAGGTGGTAGATGCTGATAGTTGGTATATCAGTATCAGAATTTTCTTTATATGTTTATTGGATGCTATTTTGACCAAACAGACAGTTTAAGCATACTTATATTAACTATTACTATATAATAATATATATTATTAATATATAACTTATATTAACTACTACCACTATGCCTAATCTTCTTTTACTAATAGCAGAAATAAAAAAAAAACTTATATCCTATATCCTTACTACAACGTTATTAATCATACAGCACACATTTTGCGAAAAGCCAATTTTATAATATACATTTATAACACCCACCCAAACCTACCTTAAAACAACGCAAACCCACCCCAACTCATACTAAATCCACCCTAAAACAAACCAAACCCACCTAAACCCTTCCCAAACACACAAAAACCTCCTCCAAGTCTACCCAAACCACCCCAAATATCCTCCCAGCCCCACCCCAAGCCCCCAGGAAGGCTCAGCACACCCCTGGGGTCCCCAAGGACAAAAAGACGTGACTCATTTTCACTGAAAATAAGGCAAAGCTGCTCCTGGAAACTCGAGGAGCAGCCCAGCCTCACTAATCACCAGGAGCAGCAGCTGGGATTAGGTGCTATTCCCGGCTGGACAGAGCTGACTGATGCCAAAGCTCTATTTATAGGGGGGGATAACAATTAATTAATGATTCTGTCCTGCCTTTCGCTTCCAATTAAGCGGCTCCCCACTTCCTCTCTGAGTGACGGAACACCTTTGTCGTCTTTAATCCTTCAGTTTCCTGCCGAGATTTTACTTTTCACTTCCAAATGCTTTCCAAATGTTTCTCTTCTTTCCTGGAGACTGGGAAGTTTTGCACGTGTGTGGATCTTCATACAAACCCCAAAGATTTGAGTGGTTTAAATAGGGATTTACCTAGAAAAATATAACTCCAGTATTTTCTTTCTCACTTTTTTTTTTTTTTTTTTTTAATTTCTTGCCTGCTTTTGTTTCTCCTCTCCAAACTGATGCCTTAAGGAGTGTCTGGGTGCTCCTGGCCAAAGGACACACAGGATTTTATTTGTGAACTAACCAAACCCAGGGTGTCCTCTCCTCTTTAAATCCATCTTTTTCCTTGTCCTTAAGGAAGACAAACCCCTCCTTGTGCCATTTTAATGAAGGGAATCACAACCCAAATCCCTGAGGCTTCTTAGTGGGATGTTTATGCCTGGTTTGCAGGTAAAACATATTAAAAAACTTCTATTCTGCAGAAGTTTTACACTTTTCATTTCCCCACAGGCTGATTGGTGGGGTGGGAAAACTGTTCCATGTCCCGGGAGTGGATGGAATCATGGAATTGTTTAGGCTGGAAAAAAAAAAAAAACCCTCTGCATTTGCCGTAATTTTTAATTTAAACCTTCCTTAAGAATTTATTCAAGTATAATTTCTGTAAATTAAACCCTGATTTAACCTCACCAATAACTGCCCCGGGCCTGTCACCACTGGCCCGGCACGAGGACGGATGTTGTTGGTCCCTAAGTTGAGGCAATAGGATTGTCTGGGATTATGGCACTGCTATTTTAAGGGATCGAATTTGGTGTTGATTATTTCAAAAGCAATGGATTCTCCACTCCTGATTCCAAGGAGGAATGGCCACGGCAGCCTGTGCTTCCTGGGAAATCAACCCAGCACGTCCTGAGTGATTTGAGAACAGGAATTTTCCACTCTGACACATCCCTTGTGTCCCAGGCATCTCCTCAGGAAAATGCTCCATGAAAAAAGAGGCTCTTGGCAGTAAAATAAGGCCTGGCTGAGTTTCCAGCTTTGGAGATAAAGAATCATCAGGGGCTTCACCTCACCTTGTTATTACTTTACAAGGCAATTGTGCTTTCCCTATTAGCAGTGTGTGGGGAAAAAAAACCCAAATAAACATTGAAAGGCCCAACCAGATCCTTTTGGAAGCACATCCCTGTGCCAGTTGTGTTCACTGGCTGCTCCAGAGGGCTTTGGGTGAAAGTCAAGTGGAGTTTAAGGCAGGAAAAGCTCTTTCCCAACCCACTACCAAGGCCCTTGAATGTCACTTTCACGGATTGTTCCAGAGCCAGGGGTGGATCCCAAGTTAAGCTGCCAGGACTTTGTGTCCCCAACCCCTGTGCTCAGTCCTTGGGTGCTGCCTTCACTAGTGAAATGAGTTCCATGCAAAATCCTGGCCTCTCTCCTTCAGTGCCATCTGCTCCTCCGTCCTTATCCCCTTCTCTCCACTCCTGATCCTCTTTATGGCCTCTTCCAACTGATCCCAATGTCCCCCAGCAAATCTGGGTGAATTGTCATGCTCAGGGGGGGGACCAGGTTCATCCCCCTCCATCCCTGTGGTGTCCTGTGTGGAGCAGTTGTGCCTGTCCCCATTGCCTTGCCCTGGATGTGGCTCTCCCCTGGCTTCTCAGTGGTAAATTCACAACAAAACCTTTTCACTGGGTCTGGGAATGGTTCTAACTGGAGCTGTGAGGAGTGAGATGGGATTTTATGTCTATTTGACACTGTGCTGAGCCCTCGCCATGGGTCCAGCAGGAGCAGGATGAGAAGAGGGTGAGATGGAATGGGCAGGGATCACTCCGGAGCACAGGGATCACTCCGGAGCACAGGGATCACTCCAGAGCACAGGGATCACTCCGGAGCACGGGGATCACTCTGGAGCACAGGGATCACTCCAGAGCACAGGGATCACTCCAGAGCACGGGGATCACTCCAGAGCACAGGGATCACTCTGGAGCACAGGGATCACTCCAGAGCACAGGGATCACTCCAGAGCACGGGGATCACTCCAGAGCACAGGGATCACTCTGGAGCACAGGGATCACTCCGGAGCACAGGGATCACTCTGGAGCACAGGGATCACTCCAGAGCACGGGGATCACTCCGGAGCACGGGGATCACTCTGGAGCACAGGGATCACTCCGGAGCACAGGGATCACTCCAGAGCATGGGGATCAATCACTCCAGAGCACAGGGATCACTCTGGAGCACAGGGATCACTCCGGAGCACAGGGATCAATCACTCCAGAGCACAGGGATCACTCCGGAGCACAGGGATCACTCTGGAGCACAGGGATCACTCCAGAGCACGGGGATCACTCCGGAGCACAGGGATCACTCCAGAGCACAGGGATCCCTCTGGAGCACAGGGATCACTCTGGAGCACAGGGATCACTCCAGAGCACAGGGATCACTCCAGAGCACGGGGATCACTCCAGAGCACAGGGATCACTCTGGAGCACAGGGATCACTCTGGAGCACAGGGATCACTCCGGAGCACAGGGATCACTCCAGAGCAGAGGGATCACTCTGGAGCACAGGGATCACTCCAGAGCACAGGGATCCCTCTGGAGCACAGGGATCACTCTGGAGCACAGGGATCACTCCGGAGCACAGGGATCACTCCAGAGCAGAGGGATCACTCCGGAGCACAGGGATCACTCCAGAGCACAGGGATCAATGACTCCAGAGCACAGGGATCACTCCAGAGCACAGGGATCACTCCAGAGCACAGGGATCAATCCAGAGCACAGGGATCACTCCAGAGCACGGGGATCACTCCAGAGCACGGGGATCAATCACTCCGGAGCACAGGGATCACTCTGGAGCACAGGGATCACTCTGGAGCACGGGGATCACTCCAGAGCACGGGGATCACTCCAGAGCACAGGGATCACTCTGGAGCACAGGGATCACTCCGGAGCACAGGGATCACTCCGGAGCACGGGAATCACTCCGGAGCACAGGGATCACTCCAGAGCACGGGGATCACTCCAGAGCACAGGGATCACTCTGGAGCACAGGGATCACTCCAGAGCACGGGGATCACTCCAGAGCACAGGGATCACTCCAGAGCAGAGGGATCACTCCAGAGCACGGGGATCACTCTGGAGCACAGGGATCACTCCGGAGCACAGGGATCACTCCAGAGCACGGGGATCACTCCAGAGCACAGGGATCACTCTGGAGCACAGGGATCACTCCGGAGCACAGGGATCACTCTGGAGCACAGGGATCACTCCGGAGCACAGGGATCACTCCGGAGCACGGGGATCACTCCGGAGCACAGGGATCACTCCGGAGCACAGGGATCAATGACTCCAGAGCACAGGGATCACTCCAGAGCACAGGGATCAATCCAGAGCACAGGGATCACTCCGGAGCACAGGGATCAATCACTCCGGAGCACAGGGATCACTCCGGAGCACGGGGATCACTCCAGAGCACGGGGATCACTCCAGAGCACAGGGATCAATGACTCCAGAGCACAGGGATTAATCACTCCAGAGCACGGGGATCACTCCAGAGCACAGGGATCACTCCGGAGCACAGGGATCACTCCAGAGCACAGGGATCACTCTGGAGCACAGGGATCACTCCAGAGCACAGAGAACACTCCGGAGCAGAGAGAACACTCCAGCCCCTTGCTGGACACCAGAGACATCAGGCAGGATTCACTGTGTGGACAAACAGTGCAGCCAGAGGGACAAACCCCGGGCCTGTCCTTTCTGTGCTGGACATTTCCCTGCCCAAACACACAAACAATCCCTTTGTGCGGGACACAAACAAGGGCAGGTTCCTGGCAGAACACAAAGGATGGATTCAATGTCAGGATCAGCTGAGCTGTGCCCATGACGTGGCCTGTTTGTCACCAGCCCCAGCAGCCCCCACTGGCCACGGCTCCAGCACAGGGCCTGGCCCACCTGTGGTTTTTTTCCTAAGAGAAAATCCTGGAGGTTTTCTCTAGGAAGAAAGAGGAAATATGAGTAGGAGATGGACCAGGGGAAAATACCCCAGCAAAGGCTGGGATAATACCACAGCAAAGGGAGATGTGCCAGCTCTTCCTGGCACATCCTGACACAGCTGGTGGCATCACCAGACCCCTGCTTTGGCGACTAGACCCCTGCTCTGGCCACTAGACCCCTGAATCTGGCCACCAGACCCCTGCTCTGGCCACCAGACCCCTGAATCTGACCACCAGCCCCCTGAATCTGGCACAGTGCTGGGACACATTCTGTGCTACTGTGGGCACCCACAGCAAAAGGAATGTTGTGCCCTGGGCACAGGGAATGTCGTGCCCTCAGCACAACGAATGTCCTGCCCTCGGCACAGGGAATGTCCTGCCTTCACAGGGATCACAGGGATCTCAGGCCCCTCACAGGGATCTCAGGCCCCTCACGGGGGTCTCAGGCTCCTCATGGGAGTCTCAGACCCCTCACAAGAGTCTCAGACCCCTCACGGAGGTCTCAGACCCCTCACGGGGGTCCCGCTCCCTCCCCGGGCTCTTGGGGGGGTCTCAAGCCCCTCACAGGGATCTCAGGTCCCTCACAGCAGTCTCAGACCCCTCTCGGGAGTTTCGGGCTCCTCATGGGGATCTCAGGCTCCTCACGGGGGTCTCTGGCCCCTCACGGGAGTCTCAAGCCCCTCACGGAGATCTCACGCCCCTCACGGGAGTCTCCGGCCCCTCATGGGGGTCCCGCTCCCTCTCCGGGCTCTTGGGGGGGATCTCAGTCCCCTCACGGGGGTCTCAGACCTCTCATGGGGATCTCAGACCCCTCACGGGAGTCTCGGACCCCTCACGGGGGGTCTCGTTCCCTCCCCAGGCTCTTGGGGGGGGTCTCTCTGGCCCCTCACGGGGGTCCTGCTCCCTCCCCGGGCTCTTGGGGGGGGTCTTAGACCCCTCACGCCCTCACGGAGGTCTCAGTCCCCTCACGGGGGTCTCAAGCCCCTCACGAGGGTCCCGCTCCGTCTCCCGGCTCTTGGGGGGTTCTCAGTCCCCTCACGGAGATCTCAGGCCCCTCACGGGGTTCTCAGTCCCCTCACGGGGGTCCCGCTCCCTTCCCGGTCTCTTGGCGGGTCTCGGGCACGCGCACCCCTCACGGCGCCGCCAGGGGGCGCGCTGCTCTCCCTCACTCCCGTGCACGCGCGGGGGCGCCCCGGGAAACGGGGGGGGGGGGGGAGGGGGGGGCGGGACCTGAGCCCGTCCCCGCGCCCCCATTGGCTCCTCCCGGCGCCGCCGCGTGCGCCCGCCAAAGCGTTCCGGGCGGGAACCGGGGTGGCGGCGCGTTCCGGGCGGCGCGTTCCGTTCCGCCTTCCCCCGCCCGTACCGGGAGCGGCCTCAGCAACGGCGGGAGGGCCCGGGGGCCGCTCCGGGCCGGGCCGGGCCGCTCCAGCCCGCCCATGGAGCCTCTCGTAGGTAACGGCGAGCCCCCTTCTCCTCCAGCTCGGCCTTGGGAAAGTTTTGGCGGGGCCGGGCCTTGCCGCCCGCGGGGTCTCGGGGAGGCGGGTCCCGGTATCGGGTGTGGGGTCTTGGGGTCGGTCCTGGGGGTCGTGCCGGGGTATGAGGGTGGGTTTCGGGGTGTGGGTGGTGGCTGAGGGTCCTGCCTCAGCCTCGGTGGGCTGTGGGGCTGGGAGGGCTCCCCCGCGCCTCGGCTGGGCCTGGGGCCGCTCCCGGGGCCGTTCCCGGGGCCGTTCCTGGTGAGGAGCCCCCCGGGCCTGTCCCCCAGCCGCTGGAGCCACCACCGGGCCGGGGCTTCACCGCTGCAGTTCGAGGCTCCTCCACCACGGAGCGACCCCGGTTTCTGCTGGGGCAGAGGAGTGATATTTATTTTCCTGCTCCCGGCGACTTGGGGCCAAATAATTGTCTTTTCTCCTGGAATCGCCGAGATATCTGGACG
This sequence comes from Zosterops lateralis, assembly GCF_965231275.1. Lineage (NCBI taxonomy): Eukaryota > Metazoa > Chordata > Aves > Passeriformes > Zosteropidae > Zosterops > Zosterops lateralis. Next base: position 486,992 of record NC_139787.1, read on the forward strand.
GCTGCCCAATCCTGGGGTCGTTCCCTGGGCTCTCCCTTTGCAGAGCCGTCTGTTGGCAGCAAAACATGAGCTCAGAAACAATCCTGGAGGAGTTCTCCGAGTCCTGATCCACGAGGAAAGGGAGTTCCTCCTCTGGCTGATTCCTCCGTGTTGTCCAGGAGCCGCTCCCAGCCCCGGACCATCCTCAGCTCCAGGAAAACTCTTCCGAGGGCTTTTATCAGTCAGTGACGGAGCCTCCCGGGAGTTGGATCCCACCGGGAAATGCTGCGAGACCCCTCGGCTTTATTGTGGGTGCTCGGGGTGGGGGCCAGAACCAGAGATCTCCGGGTTTATTAAAGCCTTGTTGTCCTCTGAAATCATTCACGGAGCTGAAAGTCCAAACTTGCAGCCAGGATTCTTCGTTCTGACTCATCACTGGGTTTTATCTTCCTGACCTGTGCTCAGTAGTGTTTTGTGGAAATGGGATGGTTTTTTTAAGCCGCTTAAAGATGAGTTTTTGTGCTAAAGAAACTTCTGGAGTGGCCACTTGTGGATGTGGCTGTCAGGATATGCAGCATCCCTCATGTGTGAGACCCTTGTCAACCCCTGGGATGGGCAGGAGCATCCAAATCTTTAAAACTTTAAAATTCAGGATTCTGCTGTTCCCGGTGCCTCGGTATTGCTTGGTTCAGCTTTTTTGTTGGCATTTATTTTAATTTCCTGCCAGTGTTTGTGGTGAATCCGTGTCAGTTGGTGCTGGGATGTGGCTCTGGCCATCAATTCAGCTCTCACAGTCCTGAGTTACAGCCTCAAAGCGACAGAAAATGGATTTTCCTCGCAGGAGGAGCTCTGAGTTGAAATATTCTGAGGAGAAAACGTGGGGAATTGGCGATGGAGCTGCCCTGGCCTGGATTGCAGAGGGGACACTTGGAGGATCCCCCCGGGATTGAGGCAAGGACAGCCTGTGCTGAGCCCTCAGCTCGTGCACAGAACCAGCTGGAAATAGTCATGGCCTGGTTTAAGGAGAACTCGGCTCAAAGGGAATTTCTTTGCTGCAGACACTGAGTTTGTAGTCAGTGCTTTGTTAGAAATTCCTGTAATTCTGGGAGAAAGAGGAATTGTTAACCAGGGAGGGATGATGATGATAGACAGAGCCTGGATGTGATGGAGCTGTTGTAGTTTGTTTTGGAGGCTTGTTTGAGTTTTTTTTTTTTTTGGCTTTTATCTGTCTTGGAGGTGTCAATCTGGTGGGTTGTTCAGCCCAAAGTTCAGGATGACCTGGAGGAGCCCAGCTGTGTCTGGAGCTCTGGGAAAAAAATGAGATAAAGCTGTTCATGGAAGCACTAGAGCTTTATAAAAATAGGATGATTTCCATAACTGTCCCTCTCCACCTCCTGAGCCACCAGCACGGTTTTAGGAGCCCCTTTTTCCTGCTGGAAAAGCTCATTTGTGGGGATTACGTGCTGTCCTTTTGCATCGTGCTAAAACTCCCTCCGAGATTTCAGAGCCTGAAGTTCTCAGAATCTTGGAGAGCTGCATGAGATGCAATCACAGAGCCACATCCAGCACCTCCACAGCTGCCTGTGCCATCTATTCCCAAAATATCCCCATTTTTCTCTCTCAGACTGGTTTCCTTCTGCGCTCACAGCACCTTTCCTTTGCTCTGAGGGCACGATGAGCTTCGTGCACCATCAGTTTTATCAGGAATAATTGTTTTTTTTGTTTTTTTTTTGATGATGATGAGCTGGGTTGATTCCCATCCTGGAAGAGGCAGGAGCTGCGTGGTCTCTGTGTGTTCCCATCCAGCATTTCCAGACAGAGCTTAGTGAGCAGAGCACAGGTGTCAGGTCAGGACGGTGCCGTTAATCCCGGCGTGGCCTGTGCCTCTTCTGGAGGTGTTAGATAACCTGCTGCACCAGGACAGGGCAGTGGGATGGGCTGGAGGCAGTTTCCACCGTTCTGGGGAGCCAGGAGGAAGCCAGAAACTTCCTTCAGGACCATCAGGATGTTCTCGAGTGGAGCTCATGGAGAAATTAATTTTTCTTATTGTTATTCCCATAGGGCTCAGGTTGGAGCTGCTTCCATGTCCCACCTGCAATTCCTGGGGTGGTCTTTCCCCTTTTGGGACCCCTCTGCTTAGCCCTGGGTGCTGCCAAATTTCATGTTTTTGGAGGATTTGGGGTTTAGGAGTTTGATATGTGTTGGTTTGTAGGGTGATCTTTCCCCTTGGGACCCTCCTGCTTAGCCCTGAGTGGAGCTCATGGAGAAATTAATTTTTCTTATTGTTATTCCCATAGGGCTCAGGTTGGAGCTGTTTCCATGTCCCACCTGCAATTCCTGGGGTGATCTTTCCCCTTTTGGGACCCCCCTGCTTAGCCCTGAGTGCTGCCAAATTTCATGTTTTTGGAGGATTTGGGGTTTAGGACTTTGATATGTGTTGGTTTGTAGGGTGGAGCTGCTCCCATGCCCCACCTGCAGGGTGATCTTTCCCCTTGGGACCCCCCTGCTTAGCCCTGAGTGCTGCCAAATTTCATGTTTTTGGAGGATTTGGGGTTTAGGACTTTGATATGTGTTGTTTTTGCCCCTCTGCTGAAGCTCCCTGATGGTGGAAGCAAAAACATCCCTGTGGGTCTGGCAGGATTAAATTTCTCATGGATTTGGGCGTCTCCTGCCTCACCTGGAGCTCCCTGAGGGTCTGGCCTGGGGTTCCCTGTGGGGACAGGATGTGGCAGAGGGGCTGGGCCAGGAGCACAGCCCTGGGAGTGGAGTTTTTGGCTCCTGCTTTGGTTCCTGCCCTCAGCAAAAAACATCACGTGGCAGATCCGGGGGAGAGACGTCACTTTGCTGCTCCTAAAACATTTCTGGATGTGTCTTTATAAACACGGTGGCGGCCGACCTTGGCTCAGGATTTGGCCCCTAACAAAGAGAATTATTTCCTGTTTCTGCAGCGTGTTCAGCGCGATCGAGATCTAACAAAATAAGGGAATTAAAGTCCCGTAAATTCCACTCTGGAGCTTTGAATGGATCCAGTTTTGCTGCTCCGCAAGTTGGTTCTGGTGAACTGCTTCAGTTCAATGTTCCAAATGGTTTATTTTCCCCCAGAATGGAGATGAGAAACATCGAGCTCTTGGACTTTGTGTCCTCTTGAATTCCTCCCTCAATTTCCTGACTTTTCTGATGATGTCAGAGCAGAGAGCACAGGATGCTCTGGTGATTCCCTTCCCAAACCTGGCCTGTGACCATTGGAACTGCCCTAGGAAAGGCTGTAGGCAGAGAAAGAGGAAACTCTGGGAGGTTTTATGACTTTCCCCTCATTTTGGAGGGACATTAACGATGTTAAAGGTCTGAATTCCCGTTAGCAACGATTTCCAGCCTGCCAGGATTGACTCATCTCAGCTTTGCCCCATTTCCAGAGGCAGAACCGGGCAGATTCCTGCTGCCTGGAAGGATGAAAGTTGGTGTCAGTGTTGGGTGGATCCCTTGGCGTGTTTTGGGATGGGGCTTTCACTCGGTTCCCATGGGTGTGTAACCCTGGAATGCTGTTTGCATGAAGCTCCAGCTCCTCGTCTGATCACTTTTTATTTCTGTCAGGAATGTTGGTGTGCTCAGAGCCCGTGGAAGTGTGAGGGGAATATTTGTTAAATATTTACTGAAAAACCTGCTGGTGTGTCCTTAAAAGAACTGTTGGGGACCACAGAAACAAATGGGCTTTGTCTTAAATATGTTTTCTGTGTATTTCTGGTTGGAATGTGCCAGGAACACTCACTTTGGATTAACATCCAGCCCTGCTCCATCCCTGTGCTCTCCTGGGGGCTTTGGGGTGTGCTCAGCCCCTGCTCCACTGCTGGGGGATGGATTTGCACTTGTGGCTTGGATTTCCTACCTGGGCTCATATTTCTGACCCGTTCTGGAAGGAGGGAAGAGAGAAGAGAGAGCATTTCCCTTGCACAGGGAAAGGAAATAATCAATAACTCTGGGGTGAGGATGTTTCTCTGTCCAATCCCTCAATAAATCAACAATCCATCAGTGCCTCGTCGGACCCAGAGTTTTCCAATCCGTGTTTTCCCTGGCATTTTTGTGCAGGCAGGAGTTTGGAATGCCGTGGACGAGGGGGTGGGTGGGATGTGCTCTGCTCGTTCCCTCCCCAAACCTCCCAAACCGCTGAGTTTTCATTTCCATTGGAATTCCACACCCACCTGAAGGAAGTTTTTTTACCCGTTTATTTCATCCTGGAGCTGCTCCTCGTTTATCTGCAGCTCTTGCCAGGGATTAGAGGATCCCAAACGTGCGGCTCCTAATTAGGGATGTTCCCTAAATTGGAGGAGTGAGAGGAGGAATCGCTGCCAAATCCTGCTCCTGGAATGTGCTGGGCTTTGGCATCACTCAGCTCCGGCAGTGAAGGAAGACAGAGTCAAGAAATTCCAGGTTAAAGTTGTGCTGTTGGGAAATTTCACCCACTTTTGAGGATAATTTTGGAAAAAAAAATAAAAATTCAAGGCACTAAGGAGGGTTTTGTCCATCTGAAAAAGAGACTTTATTTCCAGGGCTCAGGAAAACAACCAGATTTGTTCATATTCCACACAATCCTGAAATTTTCTTGTGCCCAATACACCAGCACCTCCCTCTCCCAGCCTTCCCAGATTTTCCCCTTCCAGATTTTCAGCTCGGCATAAATTCTTTCCCTTTTCTTTTCCGTTCCTTGATGGCAGAATTTTTATTCCAGCCTTTAACTGCAAAGCACCAAATTCATGGAGCACTTTCTCGATCTGGACTCCCACGGATGAGGCGACTCTTCCTTTCCCTCTCTGCCCTGAGGAATGCGGAAAATCAGGATTTGAAGGCATGGCAGGAGCACACGCCTTCCCCAGGCTCAGAACCCGACAAAATCCAGATTTAGGGAACAGATCTGTGGTTTTGTTCCCTCCTGGGAAGGAGCGCTGGAGTCAAAGGACATTGATTTTGTCTGCCAGAGTAATTGGGATTGTTTGGTTTGATTTGTTATTTTGTCCGAAAGGGGCTTTTAAAAAATGTATTTTCCTTAGGACACATCTCCTAATTCTAGCATTTTGTCCTTATTTTCCTTTCTCTGCCTCACAGCTTGGAGTGGGATAGGGCAGGGATTTGCCCCCCTGTAAATGTACAAGAGAAAACTTTCTGCTTTCTCATTGCTCCCAAATATCCATTTATTATATAATTTATTTATTTATGATTTATTATAATAAATTTAAATAATAAAGTATAAATATAATAATAACAATAAATTATAATTTATTATTACAATTATAATAAATAATAATAAATTATAATTTATTATTTATTATAATATATTATAAAATTTTTGGGTCTTTATTCCTAACTCGGAAAGAAAAGCTCCACCACCTTTGAGATGAGAATTTAATTTAATTCATGAATTTTCTAACGAAATGCCCGTTGTCGGTTACGGCAAAGCGTGTGTTGTTCTCCCAGTTCTCAAAGAATGAACTGGCAATCCCAGAGCACAGTTAAATTTTAGGGGGAGGTTTACATCCCCCTCAGCTCATTCCCAATCAGGATTTACTCTTGGTTTCATCCCCAGATTGATGCTGAGGAGCCGATCCAGTGCCACTGACTCCTCCTGGCCTCGGCTATGGACATCGTCCTGTCGGATTTTGTTCGCTCAACGGGAGCAGAGCCAGGGCTGGCCAGAGACCTCCTTGAAGGTATGAAAAAACTGGGAATAACGAGGGAAATGCCCAGCCTGGCTGATGGGGGGAGCCAGGAGGGAAATAAAAAAAGGCTTGGAAGAGGGTGATGTAGCTGGTGGGGCTGGAATAGTTTCCGACACAGATGTTTAGGAAATGGCTCAGTTTCCTTGCTGGCTGAGAGTGACCAGAACTGCTCTTCCCTTCCCAAACCAGGCAAGAACTGGGACCTGAGCGCGGCGCTGAGCGACTTCGAGCAGCTCCGGCAGGTGCACGCCGGGAACCTCCCGAATTCCTTCAACGAGGGCCGGGGGGCCCGGCCCCCAGAACGGGAGGTGGGACGGCCGGGGAGGCCCCCACTGCAGCGCCAGGATGACATCGTGCAAGGTCAGTGTCTGTCCTGGGCTGCAGTGTGGGATGTACACAAAGTGTTTATTCTATCGCCATCTTCGTGAGCTGTTGGAACCAGGTGGGGCAGTGTTTTCCCAGGCCCCTCCTTTGGGCTCTTCTGCTCATGGCCCATCAATGCCTTGCCCAGGACTCACAGGGAACTCCCTCCAGGAGCTCTCTCTGTTTAATGGGCCATCAAGGAGCCACTGCACGACTCCTCATCCCATTGGGAGATGCTCCCAATGCCCAGGGGGAGGAGCCAAGCATTCCCACCTGGAGAGAATCTGGGATTTGGGACAGGACAAGCAGCCCTGAGCCACTGGATTCCCAGAGGAGCAGAGCTCCCAGACCTTTCTGTGGGATCACTGCTTCAGGAAGAGCCCCTCACCTGGACTGCTCCCCCCACCCTGCTCAGGGTGTGTTCTGACTCTGGCAGTGCTCCTTTGTGTTATTGCATTGATTTTATTTTATTTTTACCTTTTTACCTTTCTTCTTATTAAATTATATCTCTGACTTGGAGCCTCTCATTCATTTTGCTTTCAAACCACGACAGTGTCCCAAAGCCAAAGAGATCTGTCAAAACTTCTTGTGCCAGAGTGATCTGGCTGCTCGCTGCTGGAATTGCAGCAGTTTGGTGGTGGCTGCTCTTTGGGGGATTTTCCGCTCCTGCCTCACTTTGCTGTTTGTTCTTCCTTTTTTTCCTCCCCAGAGAAGCGCCTGTCCCGCGGCATCTCCCACGCCAGCTCCACCATCGTGTCCCTGGCCCGTTCCCACGTCTCCAGCAACGGCAGCAGCAGCAGCAGCAGTGAGCACCTGCTGGAGATGCCCATCTGCACCTTCCAGCTGCCCGACCTCACCGTCTACTCCGAGGATTTCCGCAGCTTCATCGAGAGGGATCTCATTGAGCAGTCCATGCTGGTGGCACTGGAGCAGGCTGGTGAGTGCTGGGGGGGGTCCCTGCTGGTGGCAGCTGGGGACTGTCACCCCCAGGAACACCCCGAGATATCACATGGATGTAAATCCAACAGGGAATTATTCCATTGTTTTTATGACCTGGTGCAAGGGCTGAGTAGCAGTTCCCTTCACCCGTGGAAAACTGAGTGCAAATATCCCAGGGCTGTTATCACTGTGCACAGCTGAGAGGGAAAACACCCCCAAACTGGTGTTGTCTCACCCCTGGGGCATCCCATCCTGCTGGTCCCACAGAGAAACACGTAAAAGGGAATTCCTGTGTAAATCCTGACAGATTTCTGCATTGATTACAGACCCTGGAGGCTGATGCTGCTACTCCAGGGCCTGTTGGGTGCCTGGGTAGGAACCCCTTGCTTTGCTTTCCATCATTTTCCTCAAGAACTGCCAGGGGATCTGTAAATGAGGGAATGAGGGGGAAATACATCCTGGCAGGGAAAAAAACCTCATCCCTGGCACCAGGATGTGATGAGGGATCTCAGGAGGGTTTACACCCCTCCCTGCTGTTTCTGTGGTGCTGCACACGCCACAAAACACATTATCCTCAGGGATAACAGACGTTTTCTGAGGGCCCAACTTCTCCCTTTTCCTGCTTAGAAGTCGCTGTAAGAAATATTCTCATGTTTTGGGAATGAGCACTTGATGCCAGCGATCCCGTTACACGGTGGCGCCGTGCGGTGACAGCAGAGCTGCGGGTTCTGCTGCAGATAAACCTCAGATCTCACCCCAGCAGAGCCAGGGCTTGGCTTCCTGTGTCCCAACACAAATTAGGGGTTTGCTGTGGGCTTCATTCGTGGGCTGGGGGCACTTCCAGGTGTGCTGAGATGCCGTTGACTGGAAGGAATTTAGAAATTGTGAGTTTTAGAAAAATGCCTTTCGGAGACTCGAGCGTTTGTGGGTTGTTATAAATGAGTGTTTTGTCTGTAACAAAGGGCCCTAGTGCAGCTATGAAATATTCCAAGCTGGATTCCAAGTAGGGTTTTGAGCATGGTGATCTACAGAGACTCCCCTTATTAATTTAGCACCTTCCTTAGGGGAATTATGGAAATATTTTACAGCCCAATAAATGTTCAGATTCTCTTCCCCGCGTATTCAGAGGTCCTGTTACACCATTGTGCAGAGTAAACGCTTTCTAAAGGGCTGTAAACTTCAGTGAGACCCTCTGGGAATGGTTTGAATGGGCTTGGAGTGGTATGGAAAGGTCTTGGTGGAGCTGAAACCTCAGTGCAGCCTTGGCACAAACCCTTGTGGATTGAGAATCAGGCCCTGCTCTGAGTTGGGGAGCTGCAGAGTGGGTTTATTTGCTTGTGGCACACGAGGAGAGGCAGTGCTTCACTTGAGGATATTAGGGGAAAAAAAAATCATGAAGAAATAAAAGATCCTTCACCTGGACCAGGGGGAAACCCCCACTGGTCTCTGGTTGCCCCACAGGGCAGCAGATGGTGTCCAGGTCCGTGTTGGATCCCTCACACTGGCCTCAGGAGCAATCCCTCAGACACTCCCTGTGTCACACACAGCAGCCACAGTGGATTCCCAGTAGCCTTAGGGGAAAGCCATTTGTGGTCTGGGTGAGGCAATCCTCCCTTCAGGCTGGGTGGAGCTGTTGGTTCCTTCCCATTGCTGTGACCTGTTCAGGTGGCTCCTGCTGGAAGATACAGTGGGATTTCCCCAAACACCCTCTGGAGACAAACAGGGGTGACATCAGGTGCTGGATGCTAAGGGAGCTTCTGGATGAAAATGGACTTTTCCTCTGTGCAGAAAATCTGTTACCACCGTGGTGGTTCTAGGAAGATCCTTTGGGCTCCTAAATCCACTTGATTTCCCTGCAGACGTCTCAGACTTGGCTCTGAAGAGCCACACACAGAGAAATGTGTTGTTTTTATACTTCTGGGCAGTCTCTTGGCCTTTCCGCCACCTCCACGGAAGCAAAACATTCGAGAGGAGGGTTGGGCTTGTGGTTCCTTTGGAGACAACAACGACTTCTCTTGCGTAACTGGAGCCAGTGCAAACACTCGGGCACAGAAATCACAGAAATACCTCTCTGAGGTGTGTCCCCTCACATCTGACTCGGGCAGAGCTTGCACAACCCCTGAAACACCAACCGGACGCGCAAACTCCACTGAAAAAAGCATCAAATCCCGCAGAAATGAGGGAAAACGAATAAAAAAAGGAGCTCTGGGTGCTGCCCCTGGCAGTGTGATGTGTAGGACAGCTCCTGTGTTTGCTCCCCCTGGCCGTGGGCCATTTGGCCGGGCTCCCAACTCTGCCGTGCCAGGAGCTGTATTGAGGGAACAGCTGGGTTCTCAGTGCACAGCCTTTGTCCTCAGGCTCAGTGCAAAACTGCTTCCAGCTCTGGCAAGTCCCTTTCCTGGTGCTGGGGACAAGAATGACCCGCCTGTGTCACACTGAACTTAGTGGTTTGTTTTTTTTTTTTTTGTTTTCTAGTGTTTGGGGGTGTTTTAACCCCCTGTTTTCTGCCTTTAGTTCCTCTCCGGCTGCTCTCCCTGAGGTTGGACAAAGGATTTTTAAGTGTCTGTGTGCTGGGATCATGCTCCAGAGGAAAGAGATGGGAAAGGGCTGGTTTCCTGCAGGAGCAATTTAAATACAAGTTGGAAGCCTAAACAGCCTCATCCAGCCAAAAACCTGCCCGTTGCACGGGATACAAAAACTCCTGGAAAATGTGGCAGCCAAGGAGGGATGTTGAGGGCAGGGTGAGACATGGACGAGGGGTTTCAGAATCCTGATCCAGCCCAGCTTCTCTCCCTTGGGAAGGGCTGAATCTCCAGCCACACTGGGCTCACTGGGCGTTTTTTTCCTACCTTCTATTTTTAGCTGCTTTTAACTTGAATCATCACAATGACCCAAAACTCCCAAAGCGCCGTCGGTTTGCGTTTGCAGCAGGGAGAGCTGCTGGGATCAGCAGAAATCCCGGAGTATTCCTGCCTAAAAAACAGTGAGCAGGGAAAACCCGGCCGTAAGAGAGTTGAAACTGGAGAGATTTGGTTCCAAGAAGGAGTAAAAAGCTGGTTTTCCCTGGAGAAATTGTTTGTGCTGGAGGCATTTTCAGCCTGATGGGGACAGAAATAAGGAGTGTAGGGAGAAAAACAGATAGAGAACTGGTCTAGGTGGAAGTCCTGACTCCTATTTATGTGTAATTCTGTGATTTGCATGACCCCCAAATTCACCCCAGTCTTTTCCTGGCATCTCCAGGGAGTTTTTTAGTTCCAATCTCCTCTTTTTTGCTGCTTTGTCACTGTCCTGACTCTTCCCCCGCATGGGATGAGTCTGTACCTTCCCGTCTGTTGTCCAGGCACTTCCCTCGCTTGTTCAGCTGGTTTTTGTCCTTGGCCGTGATTTCAGAAGGGCCAAGGGTCCCTCAGTCTCGTGCTGTGTCATGGTTTCATGGTTTCACACTCTCCCAAATTTCCCCAGGGCGTCTCAACTGGTGGGTGACGGTGGATCCGAGCTGCCAGCGCCTGCTGCCCCTGGCCACCACCGGCGACGGGAATTGCCTGCTCCACGCTGCCTCCCTGGGTAAGGCTTGGCTTAATCCCCCAGGAAAACAGCCAACCAGCCCCTGGGAAAGAGCCCACAATCCCTATTTGGGAGCAGAAACCATCCATTATTCTGGTGGGAAGGCAGGATGATGCTGCTGCTCCTCCTGGCTGCGAGTAGAATTGGTGTGCAAGGGCAAGTTGCAGCGCTCAGGGTCTGTGGGTGTGGGATGGATTGAAGGGATGGGGCTGCCAGCAGAGGCAGATGCTTCTCAAATCTTTCTCACCCTCTGTCTGGGCAAGTTTCCTCTGGATTTCTGAAGGAAATGTGGGATAATGGAGCAGCCTCTTCCCTTTCTCTGGCCTCAGTGGGTCAGGGTGTGACACTAGTCCTTCCTCACCTTTTCCCTGCAGGTATGTGGGGCTTCCACGACAGGGATCTCATGCTCCGAAAATCTCTCTACACCCTGATGGATAAGGGAGTGGAGAGGGAAGCCCTCAGGAGGAGATGGCGCTGGCAGCAGACGCAGCAGAACAAGGAGGTAGGAGCCAATTCAATGTTGATTTGCACCCTCTTTTTGCCAAGGGGAACATCCAGGGAAAAAAAAAAAATCCTGTGTGTTTGGGAGGTGCTTCCTGTGAGGTCTGGAACTTTGGGCAGCTCCCTGCAGTGCCATTGGGTTGTGATGTGGGAAGGGGTGTCCTGTCAGAGCTGCAGCAAAATGAAAAGGTCTTGGGACAAGTGACAGGACAAGGGGAATGGATTTAAATTGAGAAGGAAAGTTTGGAGGAATATCGGGAAGCACTTTTGAGGACACGGCGCAGAGTACATTGATTGTTTTTAGATAAACCCATAGAGAAAAGTCGTGCTGTGAGGTATAAACCTACACCGAAAGAGCTTTACTTGGAGAATTTTGTGTTCTCTTTGCTTTGTTTTTTTTCCAGTCTGGCCTGGTTTACACAGAGGAGGAGTGGCAGAAGGAGTGGAACGAGCTGATCAAGTTGGCGTCCAGCGAGCCCCGCGTGCACTACGGCACCAACGGCGGCGGCTGCGGCGGGTACGGGGCCCAGGACACTGCCAGGTGTAAAACTGGGAATGTTTTCCCTCAGGGCACAGCTCTCATGGTGCCCCAGGGCAGGACAGTTGGGTCTGTGTTGGTCTGTCTTGGAGCACAGAACACATCCAGGTGTAAAACTGGGAATTTCTTCCCTCATGGCACAGCTCTCATGGTGCTCCAGGGCAGTTTGGTCTGTGTTGGTCTGTCTTGGAGCACAGAACACATCCAGGTGTAAAACTGGGAACTTCTTCCCTCAGGGCACAGCTCTCATGGTGCCCCAGGGCAGGGCAGTGGGGTCTGTGTTGGTCTGTCTTGTTGAGATTTCAGGGGAAATGTCACAGTTACGGACAAGAAAAGAACCACACTCACCCGTCAAGGTGAAAAGAAGACAGTTTATTTATGATTTAGGGTTTATAGAGTATTTGGGATTTGGTCAAGGATTGATCAATGAGGGGAAACACCTCTCTGACCCCAGTGGTCAATCCAAAAGTCCATCACTGAGAGGAATGAAAACAATATAGATTGTTTTGAGAGACTCCAAAGGAAAATATGTAAACAATCATCAGAAGGGTTAGTATTATGGCAATAGGGAAAGACAAAGGACACAAGGCACATTAGAGCATCCCAGGAAAGGATTTTGGTGCTGCACAGGCTCTTCTGTGGGGCAGCACATGGATTGAGCAGGAATAAATCTTTTCCTTGTATTCCCTTGTGTTGCCCGCTCTGAAATGAGAGAATTACCCAGAGCTGAGAGTTTTTTACCATCTCACTTCTGTTTCAAGGACACTTTTCTGCACAGCTGTCCAGCTCCCCAGATAAAGGACTCCCAGCAATGCCAGAGAGCAGCTGGATGTTCCTTGGGCACAAACCCTTGTCTTGGAGCAGCACATTTTAGAAATCCACACCTAAACCCCTTAGATTATTGCTGAGATCAGCCTCAGTGCTATGTGGCTGACTGTGAAACCTCCTCCTGGTGTGTTACAAAGCAAATAATAAAATAACCAAGGGATAAAATTCAACTTCTCCTTTCCCCAAGGGTGGAGAGCTCAGAGGAGCCGGTGTACGAGAGCCTGGAGGAGTTCCATGTCTTTGTCCTGGCCCACGTGCTGAAGAGACCCATCGTGGTGGTGGCAGACACGATGCTGAGGGACTCGGGGGGAGAAGGTGAGACCTCCCTCTCTTCCCAAACCTTCTCTGATCTCTCCACTTTTCCTTTCTACCCTTGATTTTCCTGGGGTTTCTTTGCTGTCAAGTCTGGACTTGGGAATGGCACAGGGGGAAAAATTGACCCACAGAGGAGCCAGGCTGGGCTCCCAACCTGGTTTTTGCTGCTTTAAGAGCATCCACACAAGTTTTTTTGTCCTTTTTCTACCTCTTTTGACCCTACACGCACATCCAGAGATGGGAAATTCTGTTTTTCACCATCAGCTTCAGTTTCCTGCCAGAGAAGGTTAATCAATTTCCATCATTCTGTGGGCAAAGTTTGCCTTGTGGGAGGAGTGAAGAGGAAGGCTTTTTTATAGAAAATACCAGTTCATTCTACGTTTTAAACCTTCCTGATGCAAAATAAATCTCTATTTTTGGGGTTGTGGTTTTGTTTAACGTCCCCTGAGGTGACAGATAATTGCAGGTGAGCCCTCGACTCAATGAGGCAAACAGCTCATTCTGGAGCAGCTGCAGCACAAATAACTCTGAACTCTTGAACCTGAGATCGGAACTAACCGCTCTGGTTTCTTCCCAGCATTTGCCCCAATTCCCTTTGGGGGGATCTATCTGCCCCTGGAAGTCCCAGCCAACAAATGCCACAGGTCTCCCTTGGTTCTGGCTTATGACCAAGCCCATTTTTCTGCCCTGGTCTCCATGGAGCAGAAGGAAAACACAAAGGATCAAGGTGGGTGATGAGGTTTAGCTGAATAAAACACTGAGGAGGAGGATTTGGGGGGGGAAAAACTGGCCAGGACCCCTCAATGTGTTCTCTCAGCCCAGAAAACCAACAGTGTCTTGATCTTTGAGCTCTTCCAGTGCCTTAAAGGGGCTCCAAGAGCTTGGGGGAGACTTGGGAAAAGGGCTTGGAGTGACAAGACAGGGGGAATGGCTTCCCACTGACAGAGGGTGGAGTTAGATGGGATTCTGTGAAGAAATCTCTTCCCTGTGAGGGTCATGGGGCAAGCCATGGTGCTTTGACAATTCCCTGATATCCCAAATCCTGGCAGTCACTGGGATTTGCCATCAGGCCATTCCCAGCAGAGCTGACAACACTCCTGGTGGGTGCTCAGAGTTGTCTCCAGGTGTGGAATATTTGTCCTTTTGGGCTGTAAACGTGACATTTGTGTCCCGGGACAGCCGTGATCCCCCTGACAGACTCTGAGCACAAACTGCTGCCCGTGCACTTCACCGTGGACCCCGGGAAGGAGTGGCAGTGGGGGAAGGACGACAGTGACAACGTCAAACTGGCCAGGTTGGTGATCTGCAGGTGATCCAGGGTGAGGCTCTGCTGAGGGTTTGGGTGTTCTGCAGAACAGAGAGGTCACAAATGAAGAAATCCAGCTGGGATTTCTTGTGCTGGATGAAAGTGATGCTGTTCATGGGGATGGAGCAGCTTTTCCTTAATTTTCTTTAATTTTGATGTGATTTGGGTGGGGCTGGGACATCTCACAAGCTTCTTTCCCACATAGTAAGTAGATGATGCACCAGATCCTGGAGCTCTGGGCTGGGTGTAGCTCAAGACACCAGCAGCAGTGAAGGATTTTCTGTCACAGTAACATATTTTTCCATTTGCCACCAAATCCCTGTGTCCTGGGTCCCTGGTTTGGGCAAGACTTTGAGCAGGTCTCACCATGGTTTGGTCCCAGCAGTTCCTTTGGCTGAGGCAAAAGTGTTTTGATTTCAAACCCTCAGAAATCTGATTTCTCCCTTTGGGTTTCATTGAAAGAAAAGCTGCACAATTATCCCTTTTGTTCCTTTACACCTGCTGTAGGAAAACACCCATTTAAATACATAACACAGGGAATAATGTAAATACGGGGGGAGGTTTTTCCAGCTGGGAAATGGCTCTAACTTGTGGTTTTACCCCTCTCCAATGCCAGCGTGACACTGTCACTGGAAGCCAAACTGCACCTGCTGCACAGCTACATGAATGTCCGATGGATCACGTTGCCTTGTGACACGCAGGTAAAGGGACCAGGGGGATCTTCTTTTACCTATGAATTATTCAACCCTCCTCTCTGTAAGGAAGCTGGTGTAGGGCTCTGTGCCCGCAGGAATTGTGGCTGATTCTGCTCAGAGAGCAGGGAAGTGACTCACTTTTGCTTTTTCCTAAAGCTTTCCATGTCCATTTTTCAGTCTTCACACAACCCCAAAAGCCCCTTTGCTCCTCAGGGATGGAGCCAAAACAAATGGGAGGTGTTGATTTATGGGCACCTCAAGACTGGGACAAGTCTAATCCCCTTTTTTCCCTATTTTTGCACCTGAAACCTCGAGCAAGTGTAGCTTTAATAGAATCAGGGAATATCTCAGGTGTAAAGGGTGCCACGGGGGATATTTAGGGATGTGCAGAATGCACTGGGGGCACACCAGACACCATCCCCTCCACGTTCCAAGCAACGCCACCTCCTTTGCTTCACCTTCCACCTTGAAAAACCTTCACCTGAGGAATTTCTAGGCTTTTGATATTTGTCTCTCCTTCCTCCCCAGGCGCCTCTGGCTCAGCCAGAATCCCCCACGGCCTCTGCAGGTGACGATGCTCGTTCGGCAGCAGAGTCAGGAGAGTCAGACAAGGAGTCAGTGTGCAGCAGCTCCGCCAGCAACGGGGGCACCAGGGCGGGCAAGGACAGGGAGAAACCAAAGAAAGAGCGGGAAAAGGAGAAAGAAAAGGATAAAAAACGGGCAGACTCAGTAGCCAACAAGCTGGGGAGTTTCGGGAAGACTCTGGGCAGCAAACTAAAAAAGAACATGGGGGGCTTGATGCACAGCAAAGCCACCAAGGGCGGCCTGAGCAACGGGCAGGGAGACACCCTGGAGAAGAAGAAGAAAGGCTCCCTGAAGGCAAGGAAAGACAGCAAAGAGGAATGTTCCCCGGGAGATTTAGCTCCTGCAGAGAAAACCTGTCCAGGTAAAGCAGCTTTGGAGAAACCATCGGATCCCTACAAGTACAGCAGTGACGTGAGGCTGAGCCTGAGCATCCTGCGGGCAGCAATGCAGGGAGAGCGCAAATTCATCTTCGCCAGCCACCTCAAAACCAGCACCCGGCACCAGTTCCAGGAGGAGATGATCCAGAGGTACCTCATGGATGCTGAGGAACGTTTCCTGGCGGAGCAGAGGCAGAAAGAGGCAGAGAAGAAGGCGCTGGGCAGCGCTGCCCCCCCGGCCAAGAGGCCAGAAGGGGAGGTGGGCGCCCAGCGGGGCGAGGAGGCGATGCCAAGCCCAATGTTCTCCCAGCCACCCCCCAGCTATCCCCCCCAGCCCCTGGAGCAGGCCGTGGGTGCTAAAATAGCTGCTTTTCCCACTGGCTATTCGGGTGTTTTCACCTTCCCCAGGCCCTCCATGGGCAGTGCTGAGGGGCTGCACCCACCCGGCTGCCCCGAGGGCCGGCGGCAGCTGGCAGGGGGCCCCTGTGGGAGTCTCCCCCCTTATGCCACCCTGCCCCGGCACCACCAGGGCCGGCTTGGCCCCTGCCCCCCTGGCCCTGCCCACCTGGGCCGTTTCTCCCCCACGGACATGGACACCCAGCCTCCTTTCCCTCCGGAGTGCGAGGCCTCCGGCTGCAACAACGGCTGCCGGGAATTCCTCGAGCAGGACAAAGGAGGAACGGCGGATAAAACGAGAAGCCAAGGCCTCTACAACATCCAGCAGACCAAGTGCAAACAGCCCAACTGCAGCTTTTACGGGCACCCGGAGACTGGGAATTTCTGTTCCTGCTGTTACAAGGAGGAGCTGCGGCGCAGGGAGCGGGAGGCTCTGGTGCACAGGTTCTGATGCTCTTCCCCCCTTCTCTCCTCTCACCGTGCGGATGGATCTGGACCCGTGGAATGTGGGGAATGCAATAACCGAGAGATCCAGTTTGGTTTTACAGCCGCCCACGCTCCTCTCCCACACTCTGCAGGAGGTGGGAGCAGGCGTTTGGCCAGATGGGGCTGGTGGGTTTGATGGGGTGCAGGAGGGAGAGAGAGAAAGAAAAACCAGCTCCTGCTTTCCCAGAGCCCCTAAAAAAGGAGGAGGAGAATTCCCAGCGGTGCCTGGGGACGGTGGGGGCTGCTCTGGTCGAAGCACAGGGTGTGAGGGGCAGAGAAAATTCCTCAAAAACTCTAAAATAAACCAGACCAAAGCTTTGGGAGCGGGCAGGGGGAGCAGCTCCCATCAGGTCCTCCCCGCTTCCTGACCCATCTGGGAACGGAGCAAAAAAAATGCCCCCGTTTTTTTGAGCGTCACAAACCTTTTAACGGAGTTTTTTAACACTGGTTTTATTCTGTATTTCTCGCTGGTACTGAGTGTTGTTGGAGTTGGGACATCGGTGAGGTGAGGTGAGGTGGGTTGGATGACTCCGAGCACCAGGATGGGCTCAGGGCTCTGTCCCCCCCCTTTTTTCTCCTACCCATGAGCTCAACTCTGGTTTTAAAACGTTTTTAAACTCTTTTTTCTGAGGCGGGGGGAGAAGCCAGGCGGGGGAGAACCCCCCCAGGACTCAAGGAATTGGAGGTTTCTCTTCCTGTGCAGAGCCCCCAGCCCACGGGAGAACCGAGACAAGATCCTGGGTCAGCATCTCCTGCCAGGAATTCCCAGTGGTTTGGGGGCAAATCCCCCAGGAAAACCCACTGGAAAAGGGGTCCCAGAAGAGCCCCCAGCCCCAGGGTGGTGGAGCCAGGGGGTCACAGCCCCATGTAACTCCTACTTGAGCACAGCTACTCTTGTACTACCTCTGATCCTGATTAACTCGGCTCCGTTTTTGTGCTGAGCCACCAACTGACCTTTTTAGGCTGCGGAATTAATCCTTTTTTTTTTTTTTTTTTTTTTTTTGATAACAGGGCTAAAAAAAAAAAAAAAAAAAAAAAAAAAAAAAAAAAAAAAAAAAAGAAGCAGAACCATAAGGTTAAAAAAATTCCTCCCGTGACTAACGTCCTGCACCATTCCTGACCCCCCCACCCATCCTGGCCCCCTGGCTCCCAGGGTGGGATTCACTTTAGCACTGCGATGTTTGCACAGAATTCCTTGGGGGTTGGTTTTTTTGGGTTTTTTTTGGGTTTTATTAATTTTTTTTTTTTTTTTTGGTAACTGCAGCTCCCAAACCGAGCCTGATCCTGCACGGGGTGAGGTTGCAGCATTTCCTATCACACAGAAATAAAACAGGAGTTATATCCTTCAGCCAGAGCTTTACAACAATTCCCTCGGTTTTTTTTTTTTTTTTTTTTTTTTTTTTTTTTTCTTTTGGGCTGATTTTTTTTTCCAGAAGGCATCAAACTATGCAACCCCTTCCTGCACAAGGCCATCTCCAGGAGAAGGGATGATGAGGAATTGGGCAGAAGAGCTGGAAATGTGCTGAGCTCGGGGGGGGATCACCCAACGCCTTAAAATAGGCCCTAAAAAAATATTAATTTAGACCTAAAACCCCCTGAGAATTAAGGCTTTCCCTACACCTAAATGCCCCCAAATAAACCCTTTTCCTAGTGGGATCCCAACACAAGAGTCAAGCCAGCAAAAATAAAAAGCTCCTTTTATCCACAGATTTTCAAATCCAAATTTCACACACCCCTGGGATGGTTTTGACTCCGGTGTAAATTGTTTTTTCCTGGTTTTATAAAATCCCTGAAGCCGTGGGAAGGGAAAGGTGTGACAGCCACTCTTAACTTTGGAACAAATTCCATTTTCTCCCTCAAACTGCAGGAATTCTAAGGGACTTTAACCCTGGGGCAGGGACATGTAATGCTCAGTTAAGTGGCACAGCCTCTGCCCCCCTCTCTCAATTCACCCCAAATTTTAAACTGAAACTGTTAAAACCCCAAACCCCCTCACTATTTATGGGCAGTTGCTTTAAATTCCAGTTTTATTTTTTCCCCAAAATTGGAACAGCAGCTTTATTTTGGCGTTGGGAATTATCTCCTGGAAGCACAGGGAGCAGGGATGGGAGGGGAGGTGGGAGGTGATGCTTTTTTTTCCACTTGTTCCTCAATTTTTTTGGGGAATTTCTCTCCTGTTTGGTTAATTCCATCCTGGATTTGGGTGGGGATGGGGAAAAACCCGTTTGGTGGGTTGTGGGAGGAGAGAGAAAACACAAAAAAAAACTGTAGGAAAAGCACCAATCCTGGAGGAAAAACTCCAAAAAACTGGAGGAGAAGCACCAAACCTGCCCCCAGGAGGGATTTTTTCCACAAAGGTGGGGACAGGGAGACCGTGGCCTGACCCCAAAGGTCAAACTAAGTGCACTTAACTGGTGTGGTTGGGAATTTAAATTGCTGCCATCAGATCCTGGTGGAGGAAAACTTTTTTGTCTTTCTCGGCGTGTTGTAAAACCCGTTAATGAGATTTGATTTGGTTTTATTAAATTGCGATTCACCCTTTGCCATTCCTCCCTGGCAGGGGGGAGGCTGAGGCAGCTTTTTGGGTCTCACTAACACGACACTGAGTGTGACCTGAATTAATTTTAATTTAATTCTGCAGTGGTTTATTCACATTAAAAAAAACAAAACAAAACAAAACAAAAAAAACAAAAACAAAACAAAACAAAACAAAACAAAACAAAAACCAAAAACAAACCAAACTTTTTTTTTTTTTTCTTTTTTTTTTTTTTTAATTTATTCCAGATTAATTGATGCTATTTGGTGAACAGGGCCAGAGCATTGCACTTGGGCTCTACCTGTGGCCTCCTTGTGGCACCACAGACTCATTGACAATAAAAACCTTCAGCTGATGCACCTGAGGCTCCTTCATCCCCCTCACCCCGAGGGGCTCTGGGCATCCCCAATTCCCTCCTCAGGCTGTTCTTCATCCCCTTCTCCATCTAATTATTGTGATTTTTTGGGGGGGCATCATTTATTATTTATTATTTTTTGGGGTTATTAATTATATTATTTATTGTGCGATTCCATTTTTGGTTTTCATTTTAAAAAAAGAACCCCCTCAAACATTTTTTCCTCCCTGTTTCTGTCCATCTTTGCTGCTCTTGGAGCCTTTTCCCCACCTGTATCCCAAGGCCTGATTTGTCTCAGGATAAAATTAGGGATTAAAATCCAGCACGGACCATTCCCTGCCCAGTTCCCCGTCTCTCTCTCTGCTGGATGATTTTCTTCCAACAATTTTTCCTCCTGCCACAGTCCAGACTGACCCTGTCCTGGCTTGGAGCAGCTCCAGGCTCAAATCCTCCAGGAAATTCCTCTCATTTTGCCAAGTGCCAGAGCCAAAAGCCCAGGAACCTCTTCCAGGTGATGATTCTCCTGCAGGAGGAGAATCGGGGTGCACCAGCTGCAGCCTCCAAACCTGGGACTGCCCCAAAAATATGAGGGGAGAGGCAAAAAAACCCTTAAAAATCAGAGTTGGAAGCGGAGTTTTCCATGTGCCTGGTTTGTGTCAGGATTTATCTGCTGCCTCAGGCTTTGGGTTTTGGGGTTCCTGGAGGTCTTGTGGCACTGGGGGGTGGCACAGGTGACACCAGGGCCACCATCCCCAGGGCCACCATCCCCAGGGCCACAATCCACAGGTGACACCAGGGCCACCATCCCCAGGGCCACCATCCCCAGGGCCACCATCCCCAGGGCCACAATCCACAGGTGACACCAGGGCCACCATCCCCAGGGCCACCATCCCCTGGGCCACCATCCCCCTGCTGTTCAATGTGGGCTCCTGTATAAATTCCCTCTCCTGCCCTCCTCCTCCTCCTTGGGGGCTTTAGCTCAGTTATCAGGAGGATTTGGAGAGAATTATAGCAAGGATGAGGTGAGAGATCTCAGAAGAGGATCTTTTCCCCGGGATTTTTGTGCCAGGTGTTTATTCTTTGAAATTTCAGGGGGGAAAGAGGTAAGAAAAGGGACGGGGAGAGAATTTATAGTCCCTGGCTCAGAAAAGAGAGAGCTGGACCACAGCCAGGGGGAAAGGGAAGGGAAGGGAAGGGAAGGGAAGGAAAAAGGAAAGGAAAAATGAAAAGAAAAAGGAAAGGAAAAAGGGAAGGGAAGGAAAGGGAAGGAAAAGGGAAGGAAAGGGAAAGGGAAAGGGAAAGGGAAAGGGAAGGGAAGGGAAGGAAAGGAAAGGAAAGGAAAGGAAAGGAAAGGAAAGGAAAGGAAAGGAAAGGAAAGGAAAGGAAAGGAAAGGGAAAAGGAAAAGGAAAAGGAAAAGGAAAAGGAAAAGGAAAAGGAAAAGGAAAAGGAAAAGGAAAGTCACTCTAAGTGCTAAGGAACTCCAGGGGGTCAGAAGGGACAAACCATCCCCTGGAGAACCACAACAGGCTCAGAAGCCCCGGGGCTCGGTCGGGAGCCGGTGTTGTGCTGGGAGGAGAAAGTTTCATTCTTCTGCCGTGACTCACCCAGAGCCTTCTCCTGCCTGTGCCCGGGAGGGGCCCCTTGAACAGGGTTTGGGGGTTCCCCTGCACCGGGCAGCGCCTGTGGGACCCCAAAACCGCCTGTCCAGGGGCTGAACTCTCCCCTAACCCCATCCAGCCTGCGGAACTCCCATCTCTGAGCTCCCACCGCCGGTACCGGGCAGTGGGACGGCGGGATCCGAGGGGATGAGCGGAATTTGGGTCCCCGAGGGGCGGGGTACCAGGGCAGGAGGGATGCCAGGGGCAGGAGGGATGCCCGGGGAGGAGGGAGGGATGCCAGGGGAGGAGGGAGGGGTACCAGGGGAGGAGGGAGGGATGCCCGGGGAGGAGGGAGGGATGCCAGGGGAGGAGGGAGGGATGCCCGGGGAGGAGGGAGGGATGCCCGGGGAGGAGGGAGGGGTACCAGGGGAGGAGGGCGGGATGCCGGAGCCGCTCCGGCCGCTCGGGGCTCTTTTCTCCCGGTTCCCTCCGGCGCTCCGGGCGCGCCCGGCCAAAGTCCCCGCGCCATGAGCGGCCGCCGCCCGGCCTTCCCCGGGCTGCCAGGTAGGGCTGGGGGGGTTTGGGGGGCAGGTTGGGGGTTCTCAGAGCTCCAGAGTCAGTGTTGGTCCCCCCCCAGGGGAGCGGGTGCTGGAGGAGGCGGAGGGAGCGCGGCGGAGCTGCGGGAACGGCGGCGGGTTCAGAGCGGGGACGCTGCTCTGCACAGACCGGCGGGTGGCCTTCCTGCCCGGCCAGGTGCGGGGGGAACTGCGGGATAATACTGGGAATAACAGCGGGGATAACAGCGGGAACAGCGGGATAACACGGGGATAACACGGGGATAACACGGGGATAACACGGGAATAACACGGGAATAACAGCGGGAATAACAGCGGGATAACACCGGGAATGCGGGACTGGGAACGGGAGGAACCGCGGGGGGGCTGCCCGGGGAATCCCTGTCCCTAAACCCTAACCCTGACCCTGACCCTGACCCTAACCCTAACCCCTAACCCTAACTCTAACCCCCTAACCCTGACCCAAACCCCTAACCCTAACCCTAACCCTAACCCTGACCCTAACCCTAACCCTGACCCCTAACCCTGACCCTAACCCTAACCCTAACCCCTAACCCTGACCCCTAACCCTAACCCTGACCCCTAACCCTAACCCTAACCCCTAACCTTAACTCTAACCATGACCCTAAACCCCTAACCCTAACCCTAAACCCCTAACCCTGACCCTAACCCTAACCCCGACCCTAACCCTAACCCCCTAACCCTGACCCAAACCCCTAACCCTAACCCCAACCCCAACCCTAACCCTAACCCTAACCCTAACCCTAACCCTAACTCTAACCATGACGCTAACCCTGACCCTGACCCCAACCCTAACCCTGACCCCCTAAACCCTAACCCATTCCACGGCATCCCCATCCCATTTCCAACCCATCCCACCCTCGGTTCAGCCCAACCCTGCAGCATCCCTGACTCCCATCCCAGTTAATTCACTGGGGAACCGCTGTGTTCACCCTGGGAACTCCTCACTGCAGGACAAGGGACATTTGGGTCCAGATCCATCCCCACCGCCCTTCCTGGGACTGGGGGGACGCTCTGGGGTAGTTTCCATCCCTCCCTGGGGTAGTTTCCATCCCTCTCTGGGGTAGTTTCCATCCCTCCCTGGGGTAGTTTCCATCCCTCTCTGGGGTAGTTTCCACCCCTCTCTGGGGTAGTTTCCATCCCTCCCTCATCTCCCGCAGGCTCCTGGCTCCCGTGGTTTCCTCCACTCTGAGGATGAGGTGGCCCTGCCCTGCATCCACAAACTGGTGGCAGGTAATGGGGACATCCGAGGGGACAAAGGATGAGCTGGGCAGGTCTCAGCTGGCCCTGACCCCCTCATTCACCCCCCTGACCCCCTCAGAGCCCCTCATTCACCCCCTGACCCCTCATTCACCCCCTGACCCCTCATTCATCCCCTGACCCCCTGACCCCTCATTCACCCCCTGACCCCTCATTCATCCCCTGACCCCCTGACCCCTCATTCACCCCCTGACCCCTCATTCACCCCCTCGTTCACCCCCTGACCCCTCATTCACCCCCTGACCCCTCATTGACCCCCCTGACCCCCTCAGACCCCCTCATTGACCCCCCTGACCCCTCATTCACCCCCTCATTCACCCCCTGACCCCTCATTCATCCCCCTGACCCCTCACTGACCCCCCTGACCCCCTCAGACCCCCTCATTCACCCCTGACCCCTCATTCACCCCCTGACCCCTCATTCACCCCCTGACCCCTCATTCATCCCCTGCCCTCAGCCAGCAGTTTCTCCAAGCCCAAGGTCCTGACTGCCACCTCCAGCCTCAAGTTCATCCCCGAGGAACTCACCGTTTTCTGTCGGGATTTTCGGCTGCTCCACTTTTATTTCCCCGAGAACGGGTTGGCTCCGCAGGCGTTCAGGGTGAGCCAGGGAGGGGCAGAAATGTTATTTTTATACTTTTGAGGGGTAACGTGTTGTGGTGTGGACCCTCACAGAGGACAGCAGGCAGCAGCAGGGTCAGACATGGAAATTTCTTTATTATTTGACTCTAATTTACTTTTTACAGAGGGCCCAGATTGGCCTAAAGAGGTCACAACCTCCTGACCCCATTGGCCACTATGACCATCAGTCAAATTCTCTCTCAAAGAACAACAACTATGCAAAACACACAGATAAATTCTAATAATACACATTATTTACATGAATCAGTGTGAGAATCAGGATGCAAAGGTTCAAACACTCGAAAGCAAGAAAATCAGTGTTGAACCCTCACTGTGGGGTACCCCACAGTCCTGGGGAGGCCTGGGGGGCTCACAGCCCATCCCTGGGGGGCTCACAGCCCATTCCTGGGGGGCTCACAGCCCATCCCTGGGGGGCTCACAGCCCATCCCTGGGGGGCTCACAGCCCATCCCTGGGGGGCTCACAGCCCATCCCTGGCTGCCCTTGCAGGTGGCCAATGCCATTGCCCAGGCACGAGAGGCGGCTGCATGGCTGGGGGACGATGCTGAGGGACACCACGGCTGGTCCTGCCCTTCCCCAGAGGAGGAGGAGGAGGAAGAAGAGGATGAGGATGAAGAGGAGGAAAGCTTGTCCACCACTCTGCTCTTTGAGAGCCTGAGGGACTGGGAGAAGGAGCTGCAGCGTCTCGGTGCCGAGGGCTGGAGGGTGAGCGCCGTCAATGAGCGCTTTGACATGGCCCCCAGGTACTGCCCCGTCCATCCCCACCCTGCAAACGGGGTCTGGGGGTTTGGGGGGACCCCAGCCTGTGTCCCACCTCCCCACAGCCTCCCCCAGTACCTGTGGGTGCCCAGCGGGCTCCTGGACCACGACCTCAAGAGAACCTTTGCCCACTTTCAGGAGCGACGGGTGCCTGTGAGTGCCTGGAGGGGTGGGGGGCACTGGGAGGGGGACAAGGGGGCACTGGGAGGGGGACAAGGGTTAGGGGGACAAGGGGGCACTGGGAGGGGGGACAAGGGTTAGGGTTAGAGGGGACAAGGGGCACTGGGAGGGGGACAAGGGTTGGGGTTAGGGGGGACAAGGGGGGCACTGGGAGGGGAGACAAGGGGGCACTGGGAGGGGGGACAAGGGTTAGGGTTAGGGGGGACAAGGGGGCACTGGGAGGGGGACAAGGTTTAGGGTTAGGGGGGACAAGGTTTAGGGTTAGGGGGGACAAGGGGGACATCACCCCATTTTCTCCTGCAGCGCCTGTGCTGGCACCACCCGGGTGGGGGGGACCTGCTGAGAGCTGCGAGTTTTCACCCGGCCTCAGAGCCAGGCAGTGAAGATGTGAGGTGGGTCCCCGGGGGCCTCTGGGGGGTGCTGAGGGTGTGTCCCCCAGGTGTGGCCCCACCTGGAGTTTCCTGTGCCCCCCCAGGTGCCTGGAGATGCTGCTGCTGGGGGACCGTGGGCCCTGTGTGTTGGCTGATGTGGCCGAGCTGCCCACGCTGGCCGAAATCCAGCTCGCCCACCTGAGGCTGCAGGGGCTGTGCACGGGTAAAGTGGAGGGATGGAGGGATGGAGGGATGGATGGATGGATGGATGGATGGATGGATGGATGGATGGATGGATGGATGGAGGGATGGATGGAGGGATGGATGGATGGGTGGATGAGGGAGGGATGGAGGGATGGATGGATGGAGGGATGGGTGGATGAGGGAGGGATGGATGGATGGATGGATGGATGGATGGATGGAGGGATGGATGGATGGATGGAGGGATGGATGGAGGGATGGGTGGATGAGGGAGGGATGGAGGGATGGATGGATGAGGGAGGGATGGAGGGATGGATGGATGGAGGGATGGATGGAGGGATGGATGGAGGGATGGATGGAGGGATGGATGGATGGATGGATGGAGGGATGGATGGATGGATGGATGGATGGATGGAGGGATGGAGGGATGGATGGATGGAGGGATGGAGGGATGGACGGATGAATGGAGGGATGGAGGGATGAATGGATGGATAATGGATAGACCCAGGGGACCCCCAAACCCTCCCAGAGGGCTCCACTGAACCCCCATCCCGTGGGATCCAGGTGCAGTGGCAGAGGAGAAGTGGCTCTCAGCTGTGGAGGCGACACGCTGGCTGGAGCACGTCCGGTGAGGAGGGGACAGGGGGATTTTTTGGGGCTTAGGGGGGAAAATCATCCTAAATCCCATAGTGGAATATCCCCTCCCACCCCAACTGGCTCTATGGGGTGATGAGGGCATTGTGGTGGGGGCTTGAGCCACTCAAATAGGTGACTGTGGCATTTTGGGGTGCCCTGAACCCCTTTTTTTTTGCCCCCAGCACCTGCCTGAGAAAAGCTGTGGAGGTGGTGTCGCTGCTGGCAGGGAAACGCTGCTCCGTGGTCCTGCAAGGTGGGATGGGAGAGATGGAAAAGGATGGAAGGGGCTGGAAAGGGGATGAGCCCCCCCCCTCACCACCTTGATCCCCCTCCTCAGAGCCCTCAGATCGAGACCTGAACTGCCTCCTGGCCTCTCTGGTGCAGCTCCTGGGGGACCCCCACGCCCGTTCCCTGCCTGGATTCCAGAGCCTGGTGCAGAGGGAGTGGGTGGCAGCCGGGCACCCCTTCCCACGGCGGCTGGGGCTGCTCCGGCGGGACACCCCCAGGGAGGAGGTGAGACCCCTCCCCATTCCTGTCCTATGGGGGTGACAGGAGCTGGGACACCCCCAGGGAGGAGGTGAGACCCCTCCCCATTCATGTCCTATGGGGGTGACAGGAGCTGGGACACCCCCAGGGAGGAGGTGAGACCCCTCCCCATTCTTGTCCCATGGGGTGACAGGAGCTGGGACACCCCCAGGGAGGAGGTGAGACCCCTCCCCATTCCTCTCCCAGTGGGGTGACAGGAGCTGGGACACCCCCAGGGAGGAGGTGATACCCCTCCCCATTCCTGTCCTATGGGGGTGACAGGAGCTGGGACACCCCCAGGGAGGAGATGAGACCCCCCATGGGGTGACAGGAGCTGGGACACCCCCAGGGAGGAGATGAGACCCCCCCTGGGGTGACAGGAGTTGGGACACCCCCAGGGAGGAGGTGAGACCCCTCCCCATTCCTGCCCCAGGGGGGTGACAGGAGCTGGGACACCCCCAGAGAGGAGGTGAGACCCCTCCCCATTCCTGTCCTATGGGGGTGACAGGAGCTGGGACACCCCCAGGGAGGAGATGAGACCCCTCCCCATTCCTGTCCTATGGGGTGACAGGAGTTGGGAGGAGATGAGACCCCTCCCCATTCCTGCCCCACTGAGGTGACAGGAGTTGGGACCCTGCCTGGGAGGAGGTGAGACCCCCATTCCTGTCCCAGTGGGGTGACAGGAGTTGGGACACCCCGAAAGAGGAGGTGAGACCCCTCCCCATTCCTGTCCCATTGGGGTGACAGGAGTTGGGACACCCCCAGGGAGGAGGCGAGACCCCTCCCCATTCCTCTCCCAGTGGGGTGACAGGAGCTGGGACACCCCCAGGGAGGAGATGAGACCCCCCATGGGGTGACAGGAGTTGGGACACCCCCAGGGAGGAGGTGAGACCCCTCCCCATTTCTCTCCTATGGGGTGACAGGAGTTGGGACACCCCCAGGGAGGAGGTGAGACCCCTCCCCATTCCTGTCCTATGGGGTGACAGGAGTTGGGACACCCCCAGGGAGGAGATGAGACCCCTCCCCATTCCTCTCCCACTGGGGTGAAGGAGTTGGGAGAAGGTGAGACCCCCCCATGGGGTGACAGGAGATGGGAGGAGGTTGAGACCCCCCATTCCTGCCCCACTGGGGTGACAGGAGTTGGGAAAAGGTGAGACCCCCCATCCTGTATCCCCCTCCCCAGGCTCCTGTGTTCCTGCTGTTCCTGGACTGCACCTGGCAGCTCCTGTGGCAATTCCCGGCACATTTTGGCTTCACTGAAGCTTTTCTCCTGGCTCTCCACGACAGCAGCTTCAGCCCCTACTTCAGCACTTTCCGCTTCAGCTGCCAGAGCCAGCGGGGCCTCAGCGGCCTGGTGAGGGCAGGGGGACACTGCTGCACCCCAAACTCCCCCATTTCACCCCTTTCTTCTCCTCACTCTGTTTCTTTTTCTATTTCTGTTTCTCCATCCCTGATCTAAACTGGTAAGGGGCAGGGGGACACTGCTGCACCCCCAAACTCCCCCATTTCACCCCTTTTTCTCCTCATTCTATTTCTATTTCTGTTTCTATTTCTGTTTCTCCATCCCTGTTCTAAACTGGTGAGGGGTAAAGGGACACTGCTGCACCCCCAAACTCTCCCATTTCACCCCTTTCTTCTCCTCACTCTGTTTCTATTTCTATTTCTCCATCCTTGTTCTAAACTGGACATGGGCACCCCCTTGGATTTCCCATTTTACCCTTTTTATTTTTTCCCCTCCGTGCCTCAGTTTCCCCATCCCAAATGGGAGATTGACTTCCCAACTCTCCCCCTGCAGTCCCGGCTCCCAAACCAGACCTACAGGCCCATGGGGGGCTGGCAGGAGCCTGGGGGGCACAGGGGAGACCCCCAAAGCTGCACCTTCCCCCCGGTGTGGGCCTGGGGCCGGCGTTACTCCCGACAGCAGCAGGAGAAATTCAGGAACCCCGTGGGACTCCTGGCCCCTGCTGAGCCCCTGGCTCCAGGCAAGGTGAGTGTGAATGTGCTGGGGGTCCCATTTTTGTCCATCTGGTTGGTTTTTCTCTCTTTTTTTCCCCCTTTAATCCTTATTGTTTCCTCTTTCAGCCCCTTTTATTCCTATTTTTTCACCCCGTTCTTCCTCCCCTGTTTTCCTTTCCCTGTTTTCACAACGGATTTCTTTCTCCCCCTTTTTGTTTTCCCCTAATGCCTCTCATTCATCCCTCAGTCCAGATTTCCCTCCATTTTTTTTCCTAATCCCTGTTTTCCCCTAATGCCTCTCATTCATCCCTCAGCCCAGATTTCCCTCATTTTTTTACCTAATCCCTGTTTTCCCCTAATCCCTACTCCCTCTGATCCCCCAGCCCAAATTTCCCTCAATTTTTTTCCTAATCCCTGTTTTCCCCTAATCCCTCTCATTCATCCCTCAGCCCAGATTTCCCTCAATTTTTTTCCTAATCCCTGTTTTCCCCTAATCTCTCTCATTCATCCCTCAGCCCAAATTTCCCTCAATTTTTTTTCCTAATCCCTGTTTTTCCCCTTTTTTCCAGCCTGGAAACTCCTGTCTGTGGGGAGGGGACAGGCTGGTGCTGACCCTGACCAAGGGCTCCTTGTGTCCCCACGTCCTGCCCTGGTGGAGCCGCCCCTCCCTGCGCCCCCCACCCCGAGTGTCCCCCCCAGAGAGCCCGGGGACACCAGGGGGGCTCTTGGGGACCTGCCATCCCCCCCCTGGGCTGCTCCTGCCCTGCACCTCCGGGCCCTGCATCCGCCTCTGGCACCGCTGTTACCTCAGGGGGCTGCCCCAGGAACAGGTAACGGGGAAACTGAGGCACCAGGGGAGGATGGGGGTCACAGTTTGGGGGGTCCTGGTTTGGGGGGTCACAGTTTGGGGGGTCCCAGGTTGTCCTGCTGATTGGGCTGGGGGTGAGGCTGGACACAAATTGTGGATGGATGGATGGACGGATGGATGGATGGATGGATGGATGGATGGATGGAGGGATGGATGGATGGAGGGATGGAGGGATGGATGGATGGATGGATGGAGGGATGGACGGAGGGATGGATGGATGGATGGATGGATGGATGGAGGGATGGATGGATGGATGGATGGAGGGATGGATGGATGGATGGATGGAGGGATGGACGGAGGGATGGATGGATGGATGGATGGATGGATGGATGGAGGGATGGATGGATGGATGGATGGAGGGATGGATGGATGGATGGATGGATGGATGGATGGATGGAGGGAGGGATGGAGGGATGGATGGAGGGATGGATGGAGGGATGGATGGAGGGATGGATGGATGGAGGGATGGATGGAGGGATGGATGGAGGGATGGATGGAGGGATGGATGGATGGATGGAGGGATAGAGGGATGAAGGATGATGGATGCTGGATGATGGAGGGATGCTCTCCCAGCAGCGTGGCCGCCTGGCCTCATCCCTGGCCGGGCTGGCTGAGGAGCTGCAGCTGCTCCAGGACCGTCTCCACGCCTGGAACCTGCGGAGACCCCACTGAGACCCCAAAAAGGCATCTGACCCCATCCCAGCTCCAGGATCTCTTGGGATTTGGTGCCTCTGGAACAACCTCCAGCTGCTCCTTCCAGCTGCTCCCCACCACCTCTGGATGCTTGGGGCTCAGAGCATCTCGAGGTGTCCCTGAGGCTGAACGGACACTGCCGGGTCACTGTTTTTTTTTTTTGTTTTTGTTTTTGTTTTTTTTTTTTTTCATTAAATTCGTGCTGCTTCCATGAGGCTGGAGGAGCTCAGGGCTGGGCCTTGAGGGAGATGGGATGGGCCTGGAAGGGGCGGGGATGGAGCGGGGACACTGCGGGAGTCCAGATCTGTGTGTCTGCGGCGCTGGTATCGCGCTGAGGGCAGGGATAGTCGCGATATTCATGTCGCGACAGAAGAAAAGCGGCGCCGCCTTCCCGCCCTCCCCCAACATGGCGGCCGCGCCTTCTCCTCCACCGCATCACTTCCGGTCTACCCTTACGTGAGTGTACGCGTTGACGTCACGTACGTCGTGCGTGCGTGCGTGCGTCCCGCCGAGCGGGAGCGGGAGCGGGAGAGGGA
The DNA here is from genome assembly GCF_965231275.1 of Zosterops lateralis. NCBI lineage: Eukaryota > Metazoa > Chordata > Aves > Passeriformes > Zosteropidae > Zosterops > Zosterops lateralis. Next base: position 517,283 of record NC_139787.1, read on the forward strand.
CAAGATGGCGGCGGGGCCGATCTCCGAGAGGAACCAGGGTGGGAACGGCCCGGGCGGTGTCGGGGAGCTCCGGGGACAGGGGGAGGCTCAGGGGGACGCTGTGGGCGTTAGGGGGATGTCTCGGGGGGCTTGGGGAGAGCTTGGGTGCGTTAGAGGCGTCGGGGGGGGGGGTGTTGGGGGCGATGCTGAGGGGGAATGAGGGATTTCTTTATTGGAGACACTGGAAGGGCTTTTTGGGCTCCTTGAGGAGCTCCGGGGGGTTGTTGTGGGCCCTGATTTCCCGAAGCATAAAGAAGGGGACGCCTCTTGTATTAAAATCTGACAGGGGGCTAATTTTGTGGTTCAGGGTGTGGGTTTTGATTTGAGCGATTTCAACCTCGTTATTTCCCATTTCTAACCTCGATTTTCTCCCAGACGCCACGGTTTATGTGGGAGGACTGGACGAGAAGGTCAGCGAGCCGCTGCTCTGGGAGCTTTTCCTGCAGGCCGGGCCCGTGGTCAACACACACATGCCCAAGGACCGAGTGACGGGCCAGCACCAGGGTGAGGAGCACAAAAATCCCAATAAATACACCGAGGATGGGCCCAAAAATCCCAATAAATACAGCCGGGGGTGGGGTTAGGGGTGAGGAACACAAAAATCCCAATAAATAGTCCTGGGGAGGGATTAGGAACCCAGAAATCCCAATAAATAGACCTGGGGTGGGTCCAAAAATCCCAATAAATAGAGCTGGGGTGGGATTAGGATATAAAAAAGGGGGATTATCCTTTGTCCTGCATGGTGTTGGTGCCCCCAGAGTTTAAATTAAGTGAATATACTGAATAAAATATTAAGTGACATTTAAATGAAATTAAGCAGTGTCAGTCGATAATTAAATGGAGTTTTTTAGGGAGTTGGAATTAAATGGGGTTTTTTAGGGAGTTGGAATTAAATGGGGTTTTTCAAGGAGTTGGAATTAAATGGGGTTTTTCAACGAGCTGGAATTTTAAAGTGGAGGGAGTTGTGGGGAGGTCTCATTGTGTCTTAAAGTCCTTTTTGGGGTTCCCCTTTGAGATCCTTTAACCAGAACCCCCCTGAGGTTTTTCTGTGCCCCCCAGGCTATGGCTTTGTGGAATTCCTGAGCGAGGAGGACGCCGACTACGCCATCAAAATCATGAACATGATCAAACTCTACGGGAAACCCATCCGGGTGAACAAAGCCTCGGCCCACAACAAAAACCTGGACGTGGGGGCCAACATCTTCATCGGAAACCTGGACCCCGAGATCGACGAGAAGCTGCTCTACGACACCTTCAGCGCCTTTGGGGTCATCCTGCAGACCCCCAAGATCATGAGGGACCCCGATACTGGCAATTCTAAGGGTTATGCCTTTATTAATTTTGCCAGTTTTGATGCCTCGGATGCTGCAATCGAGGCCATGAACGGGCAGTACCTGTGTAACCGCCCCATCACCGTGTCCTACGCTTTCAAAAAGGATTCCAAAGGGGAGAGGCACGGCTCTGCAGCTGAGAGGCTGCTGGCAGCTCAGAATCCTCTGTCCCAGGCTGACAGACCCCACCAGCTCTTTGCTGATGCTCCTCCTCCTCCATCTGTGCCCACACCTGTGGTCACTGCCTTGGGACCCGGGGTTACCCCCCCAGGTGGGTGATAAGGCTGTCCTAGGAGTGATTATGATTATTGTATCCCCCTCAAATTGTTTATTTTGTGCCTTTAAGACTTGTAGAATTTTTTTATGGATGGCAGGGAGAAGGAATTTTGCACACCTGAGATGTTGTAGAAAGACGTGGGTTTATTATTACAAATAATACAAATTTGTAAAATTACTACCAAATATTACAAATGCCTTCAGCCACCAGCCTGGGCTGGAGCAAAGCCCTGAAGAGAGAATGGGGAGAGAGAGAGAGAAGAGAGCTCAGGGGTAAAAATGGGGTGAGAGCAGGGGAAAAACGTGGAGAGAAAACAGGAGCAAGTGAGGTGAGAGAGAGGAGAGAGGATGGGCCAAGAGAGCAAACAAAGAGAGCCAAGAGGGTAAGAGAGTGATCTCCTTGTTCCAATCCATTCTATCTCCTTTTGTGTTGAATATTCTAATTTACAGTGACCAACCGGCGTGAGATACAAAACCTACAGACTTTGCACTGCTACATCACCATGTCATTTTATATTCTAAACTCCATAAACTCCTTTCTTATGCCCCTTGTTCCCTGATGCCTTTGCAGGATGGAAAGACAACATTCCTGTCTTTTGTTTTTCTGTTTTTTTCACCCATCTCCAGCTCATCCCCGTCTTCCTGCCTGCCATGCTCACATCTCAAACATGCCTTTCATTCCTATTTCACTCACAGCTTTTACACCTGCAGTATTTATTACCATAAAATCATATCCATAAATCCTTCCTGTCCCATCTTTCCCAACAAAGGCTGGTTCTGGGAGTGAGCAGAGGAAAGAAGGTGCTGGCCCATCATCCTGCTGTTTCCTGCTTCTTTTTCCCTGAGTTTTTTATCAGTTTGTTTTGTTTTGTTTTGTTTTGTTTTTTTTTTTTTTTATTTTTTCCCTGGCCCCACATACCTTTAAGACTGGTTCTGGAAGTGAGAAGAGAAAAGAAGATTGGCTCAAGCTGCTGGCCCATCATCCTGCTGTTTCCAGCTTCTTTCTCATGACTTTTTCTGTTGTTTTATTTCCCCTGACCCCACATTTCCCGTTTATTTTCCAGGCCTGCCTCCCCCTGGCTCGTTCCCGCCGCCGGTTCCCCCTCCCGGAGCGCTGCCCCCCGGGCTGCCCCCGGCCATGCCTCCCCCTCCAATGCCCCCCGGAGCTGGAGCCCCTGGACCCCCGTCAGGAGCTGCCCCTGCAGGGGGACACCCCCCTCACCCTCACCCCTTCCCTCCAGGAGGGATGCACCACCCAGGTAAAGGAGTGGGGCTGCGTGAAAAGGGGATTAATTCTCTTTTTTGTTTTTATTTGTCACAGAGTTGGGAGGGGGATTGTGATTGCTGGAGGGTTTGGGGAATTGAGGAAAAATGTTGGTGTCTGGGAGGTGCCTGAGCAGGGAGAGGTGTTGGTTGTCTTGAGTTGGGAAAGGAAAGGGAAAAGGGAAGAGAAGGGAAGGGAAAAGGGAAGAGAAAAGGGAAGGGAAGGGAAAGGAAAAGGGAAGGGAAAAGGGAAGGGAAGGGAAAAGGGAAGAGAAAAAGGAAGAGAAGGGAAAAGGGAAGGGAAAGGGAAGGGAAAAAGGGAAGGGAAAAGGGAAGGGAAGGGAAAAGGGAAGGGAAGGGAAAGGAAAAGGGAAGGGAAAAGGGAAAAGGGAAGGGAAAAAGGGAAGGGAAAAGGGAAGAGAAAAAGGAAGAGAAGGGAAAAGGGAAGGGAAAAGGGAAGGGAAAGGGAAGGGAAAAGGCAAGGGAAGGGAAAAGGGAAGGAAAAAGGGAAGGGGAGGGAGGGGAAGGAAAAGGGAAGGGAAGGGGGGAAAGGAAGGGAAAAAGGAAAGGAAGGGAAAGGAGGAAGGAAGGCAGGCAATGATGCAGAGAAGAAAGGCAAGAGCTAATTTTGCCATTAATAATTTAATAAAATAGGTTTTTTTTCCCTGATTCCCCCACATTTTGGTCCTGGGAAGGAGCTCTGTCTGCATCTCAGCTCTGTGTTCAAAAGCACAGATTTTGTGAAATGGGCAGTTTAATGATTCTCTTTAAGGATTTGTTTGATCCTGTGGCTCCAGAGCCTCCCTGATTAGGGAGCTTTGTGTGATCCTGCTCTGGCCATGGCAGGAACAGATGCTCTGGGGCCTGAGCAGAGCCAATTACACCTGGCCAGGCAAAATGAGGCTTGGGAGGAAGAAATCTTTTTTTTTTTTTTTTTTGTCAATGGGACAAAATGAGATAATTTTTTTTAATGGGACGATTGGGAAAAAATAAATTTGGGGGGGACTCTGGCTGCTTCAACTGGAGCAGGACAAGCCTTTAGCTTTGGATTGCTCTGTGAGTTTATCCAAAAATCTCCAGAGCTGGGGATTCCTCACTGTCCCAGGGCTGCACACACTCCCTATCCCATTTCTTTTCCCACACACTGACATCCAAAAACCTCCCAGCCAAAAAGCTGCGTTCTCCTTCTCTCCAAACCCCTTTTTTGGCAGCACAAACCCCTTTGCACCCACGTTTTCCACACTCAGCTGGAACTGCAGTTCCCAGAGCTGCTTCCCAACACCCCAAACTCCATCCTCCCTTAGGAATGCCCCCGATGCAGGTGCACCACGGGCCCCCCGGGATGGGGCAGCACCACCCAGGACCACCAGGATCTGGGGGGCAGCCACCCCCCAGGCCTCCCCCAGGAATGCCACACCCTGGGCCCCCTCCCATGGGGCTCCCCCCTCGGGGGCCACACTTTGGATCTCCAATGGGTGAGTTGGGGTCTGGTTTTGGGGGTAGGAGGAAAGGATGGGGATGTGCAAGAAGAAAAACCTGGGGGGACTTTGCACCCCCCTGCTCTGGGGTCTTCACAGGGTTTTCTCATTGTGATATGGGACCCTGCAACTCCTCCATTAGGATATCCAGAGTTTTGGGATGGTTCTGTGCCCCACAGAGGGTTTTGGGAGAAATTCTTGTTTCTGGGAATTTTCCCCACCACAGAGGGAGTGTTGGCCAAGCTGGGGGACACCTGGGTGTGGGTGTGGGGGACACCTGGAGGGAGGTTTGGGAGGTGATTTGGGGCTCAGGGGGCCGTGTCCCCCCCTGTGTGACCCCTGTGTCCCCCACACCCTGGGCCCCCTCCCATGGGGCTCCCCCCTCGGGGGCCACACTTTGGATCTCCAATGGGTGAGTTGGGGTCTGGTTTTGGGGGTAGGAGGAAAGGATGGGGATGTGTAAGACCTGGAGGGACCTGGCACCTCCCTTCACAGGGTTTTCTCATTGTGATATGGGACCCTGCAACTCCCCAATCAGGATATCCAGAGTTTTGGGATGGTTCTGTGCCCCACGGGGGCTTTGGGCAGAAATTCCTGTTTCTGGGACCCCCCCAGCACAGAGGGAGTGTGCATGAAGCAAGACCTGGGGGGACTTGACACCCCCCTGCTCTGGGGTCTTCACAGGGTTTTCTCATTGTGATATGGGACCCTGCAACTCCCCAATCAGGATATCCAGAGTTTTGGGATGGTTCTGTGCCCCACAGGGGGTTTGGGGAGAAATTCCTGTTTCTGGGACCCCCCAACAACAGGACCCCCCAACACAGAGGGAGTGTTGGCCAAGCTGGGGCACACCTGGCTGTGGGTGTGGGGGGCACCTGGAGGGAGGTCTGGGAGGTGATTTGGGGCTCAGTGGGCCGTGTCTGACCCCCGTGTCCCCACAGGTCACCCCGGGCCGCTGCCGCACCACGGGCTCCGCGGGCCCCCTCCCCTGATGCCGCCCCACGGCTACAACGGGCCCCCCAGGCCACCCCCCTACGGCTACCAGAGGGTCCCACTGCCCCCTCGGCCGGCACAGAGACCCCCTGGAGTCCCCCCTCGGGGGCCCCTGCGGGGTCCTCTGCCCTGAGAAGGAGGAGACTCTCCATTCCCCATCCCACAGCTCCTCGTATCAACATTCCCGTTCCTGCAAAAGGCTGGGGGGCGTCCCCTGATCCTTCTTTCCCTCCCCATTTCTTTCCCCTGTTTTTTTTAATAGTGATAATTTCCCTTGTTCTCCCCACCTCCTCCCTTTTCTCTCCCTCTGGAAGCTTTTCCAAGCTCCTTTTTACTGGATTTGTATATGGAAAGCAGTGGTCAACCACTTGCAAATAAAAGGATTTGGGAACCAAAATGAGACTTCTCTGTGTGTTTGTTGTCGGCTGAGATTTCTTTCCCTGCTTGGGCCATGGGGGGAAAAACCAGGCTGGAAGAGTTGTGTGCTCTTTTCAGGAATCTCTGGGTTCCTGCTCTTGATTTCTCCCAAATCCAGGGAGCTGAATTTGGAATTTTTGGTGCCAAGGAAGTCAAACACGCCCCTGGGAAATCTTCAAAGGGCTTGGAGTCCACAGACACACTTCCTTCTGCCCCTGGGCATTGCTGGAGCCTCCAAGAGCTGGGAATTTGTGGGGAGGATGTGGAATCTGCTGCTTTTTTTCCTTCTTCCATCGCAGTGTTTTCTGTGCTGAGGCTGCACTTTGCCTCACAGCCAGGTGGGAAGTCTTAAGAGATCTCCAGTATCCTGAGAATCTGGTGATTCCTGGCTGGATCCAGGGAGCCCCAGGGTGGGATTTCTCTGTTCCTCAGCCATGGAAACCACCAGGATCCACCCAGATCTCCCTGAATGGCCACAACCATCACCCCTGGAGTTACCCACTGTCACCCCCAGTTGTTATCCCACCATCCCTGGTGTTATCCTGTCATTCCCATTTAACATCCCATCTTCCCTCTGATTGTAGCCCTGATTTTCTCCCTTTTCATCACATTTTATCCCATTCCCCCCACACTTTATCCCACCATAATTTCCCTGTTTTTATCCCGTTCCCCTCAACACTTTATCCCACCATCATTTCCCTGTTTTTATCCCATTTCCCCCACACTTTATCCCACCATCATTCCCCTGTTTCTATCCCATTCCCCCCACACTTTACCCCATTATTCCCCTGTTTTTATCCCATTATTCCCCTGTTTTTATCCCAATCATTCCCCTGTTTTTATCCCATTCCCCTCACATTTTATCCCCATTATTCCCCTGTTTTTATCCCATTATTCCCCTGTTTTTATCCCATTCCTCTCAGCTCTACCCCACTTTCTGTGTTTTTAGGCCCTGGCAGATGTGGATGGGGGCCATTCTCTGTCCTGCTGCCAATCCTGTTCCCTCTGATGATCCACAAAAAACCCCCCAGGGGCAGAAACAGGGGACACTGAGCTCTGCGGTGACAGTGGCTCTGCTGTGACAGTGGCTCTGCTGTGACAGTGGCTCTGTGGTGACAGTGGCTCTGCGGTGACAGTGGCTCTGTGGTGACAGTGGCTCTGCTGTGGCAGTGGCTCTGTGGTGACAGTGGCTCTGTGGTGACAGTGGGTGACAGTGGCTCTGGTGTGACAGTGGCTGTGCGGTGACAGTGGCTCTGCGGTGACAGTGGCTGTGCTGTGACAGTGGCTCTGGTGTGACAGTGGCTCTGTGGTGACAGTGGGTGACAGTGGCTGTGCGGTGACAGTGGCTCTGCGGTGACAGTGGCTCTGGTGTGACAGTGGCTCTGCGGTGACAGTGGCTCTGTGGTGACAGTGGGTGACAGTGGCTCTGGTGTGACAGTGGCTCTGCGGTGACAGTGGCTCTGCGGTGACAGTGGCTGACAGTGGCTCTGCGGTGACAGTGGCTCTGTGGTGACAGTGGCTCTGCTGTGACAGTGGCTGACAGTGGCTCTGTGGTGACAGTGGCTCTGCGGTGACAGTGGCTGTGCTGTGACAGTGGCTCTGGTGTGACAGTGGCTCTGCGGTGACAGTGGCTCTGCGGTGACAGTGGCTCATGAGTCACCGAGTGCCCGAGGATGTGGCACTGGAACTCTGCTCCATCCCTGCCCCCGGGGCTGGATCCTGGAGCTGCCCATTTCTCAGGGATGATGCTCCTCCACTGCCAGCCTTGGCCTGCACTTTCATCTCATTTTTATTTTTATTTTTATTTTTATTTTTATTTTTATTTTTATTTTTATTTTTATTTTATTTTTATTTTTAATTTATATTTATATTTATTTTTATTTTTATTTTTTATTTTTATTTTTTATTTTATTTTTATTTTTAATTTATATTTATATTTATATTTTATTTTTATTTTTATTTTTATTTTTATTTTTATTTTATTTTTATTTTTAATTTATATTTATATTTATTTTTATTTTTATTTTTTATTTTTATTTTTTATTTTATTTTTATTTTTAATTTATATTTATATTTATATTTTATTTTTATTTTTATTTTATTTTTATTTTAATATTTATTTTATTTTATTTTATTTTATTTTATTATTTTTATTTTTATTTTCCAACAATAAATGTCACAATCACTTCTCAGTTTCTAAACCCTTCCCTGTGCTGGCCCCACCAGTCCCAGTCTGGTCTCCCTGATAAAACAATCCCTGCATTCCCACATCTCCCTGATAAAACAATTCCTGCATTCCCACATCTCCCCACCCCTGGTTTCCAAATCTGAGGGGTGAAAATGCTGATCTTGATGGATCCTGACAGATTTTTGTGAGGCTTTGGGGTCGACACCGGAATCTGGGACTGGCTCAGCTCCTTGCAGGGGATGCAGGAGGAGGGAAGGCCTGGGGGTCTGGGAATGTTGGGATGCAGGAGGAAAAGACTCTGGGAATGTTGGGATGCAGGAGGAAGAGACTGGGAATATTTGGGATGCAGGAGGAAAAGACTCTGGGAATATTTGGATGCAGGAGGAAGGGGAACATCGGAATTCCAGGGAAAGGGAACACTGGAATTCCAGTGAAGGGGAACATTGGAATTCCAGGGAAGGGGAACACTGGAATTCCAGTGAAGGGGGCTCAGGGAAGATTTTATTTCTGGGGACATTCCCAGCCCTGCTAAACTGAGCTCAGCCAGTCCCAGGAACACCCAGCTCCCCCCAGCCCTGGGGATGTGGGGCTGGAAAACTGCAGTTCCCAATTTCACATTTTGGCAAAGGAATCCATGAGAAACAGGGGTCACTTTGGACATCCCATTCTGGTGCTGTAATTCCCCCTAAAAAAATAAAAATAAAAAATAAAAAATCAACCAGGAGGCTTTTGTGTCGTGTTGTAACACAGTGGTCAAGCCTGGGCTGGCCAGGCAAAGGATGATTTGATTAAAAAAAAAATTAAAAATTAAAAATTAAAAAAAAAAAAAAAATTACAAAAAAAATTACCAAAAAAATTGCAAAAACAAATTAACAAAAAAATTACAAAAAAAAAAAAAAAAAAAAAAACAAAAAAAATTACCAAAAAAAAAAATTTACCCCAAAAAAAAAAAAAAAAAAAATTACAAAAAAAAATTACAAAAAAAAAATTACAAAAAATATTACAAAAAAATTACCAAAAAAATTTACCAAAAAAAAAAAAAGAAAAAAATAAAAAAAAAAAAAAATATATATATATATATATCCCAGCCCCGCGGAGGCCGTGACTCAGCCGTGACGGGGGCGGGCTGAGCTCCACCGAGGGGGCTCCTGGAGGGGGGAGAAACCACAGAACCACCGCCTTGTGCCCCCCACCCCTCCCACCCTCTCCCTCCATCCCCCACCCGCCTCCTCCACCCCATCCAACCCCCAACCCGCGGGATCCCCGCTTGCCCATCCCAGGAGCTCCATCCCCTCCCTCCCCTCGGTGGGGCGAGCCCCCCTGTCCCCGCCGAGCCCCCCCGGTGCTGCCGGCCTTGGTCCCTCCCTTTTGCCGGGGCTGAACCGATGGATTCTCCCAGCGCTCCGTGTGCGCGGCTGCGGCTGCGGCGGTAGCGCTCTGAGCTGCCCGGGGGCTGCCGGGGGGCTGCCGGAGCATCCTTTGCTCGCCTGAGCATCCTTTTCTCGCCAGAGCATCATCCTTTCCTCCTCTCCGGAGCATCCTTTGCTTGCCAGAGCATCCTTTCCTCCTCTCCGGAGCATCCTTTCCTCGCCAGAGCATCATCTTTTCCTGGCTGGAGCATCCTTTGCTTCCCAGAGCATCCTTTTCTCCTTGCCGGAGCATCCTTTTCTCCTCTCCAGAGCATCTTTTCCTCGCTGGAGCATCTTTTCCTGGCCAGAGCATCATCTTTTCCTCTCCAGAGCATCCTTTCCTCGTCAGAACATCATCCTTTCCTTGCTGGAGCATCATCCTTTTCCTGTCCAGAGCATCCTTTCCTCCTTGCTGGAGCATCTTTTCCTGACCAGAGCATCATCTTTTTCCTCTCCAGAGCATCTTTTCCTCGTCAGAACATCATCCTTTCCTGGCCAGAGCTTCATCCTGTCCTTGTTGGAGCATCTTTTCCTCTCCAGAGCATCCTTTCCTCCTCACTGGAGCATCCTCCCCTTTACCAACACCAGGAAGGAGCTGAAGCTGGAGCAGAGCGAGGACTGAGCCAGGTAAGAGGGAATAAAATTGATTTATCCCTTTATTCCCCCCTCTCCCCTGCGGCGTTAATTTGAGCCGCTGATGGATTTGGGGTTTGGTTTTTCCCCCCTTCCCACTCGCTGTGGCCATTTTGTCCTGGAAAACCTTACCGGGCTCTGCCTTTTTGGATGTGCGTTTTTATTTTTTTATTTTTTTTTTGGGGAGGGGGGTATATCCTGTCAATCCCCCCAATCCCCCCCTCCTGTGGCTGCATGGAGGGGATGGAGAATTCACCGCAGGGATGGGAAAAGGGGGGAACAGGAGGATTTTTGGGGTGGGGGGATGTTGAGGGGTGACCTTGGACACGTGTGGTTTCCAATCCTTCCCCCTTGTCGCCATATTCCTGACGTTGTGCGGGGAGCCTGGGGGGCTGCGGGGGAGGAGGGGGATGCAGACCCCTCTAGGGGGGCTCCTGGAGGGTTTGGGGTGCTGGTCACATCCATCCCTGGCTCTGCTTTGGGTGCGTGGCAGGAGGAGAAGGATCCAGCCCCAATAACCTTGTCTGGAGCTGTCCAACGCCACCATGGAGCTGCAGGGCCAGCAGCGTGTTCAGCCTCCTCATTCAGGCTTTTTTTTTGGGATTTCCCCTGTATTTTTGTGGGATTTCTGGTTTTTTTTTTTATGGGATCAAAGCCCTGATTTCATACAGGGAGATCCTGGCACCAGCTGGGCCCCTCAAGGCCACCTGGTTTGTAGGGCCACACTCTGTGTGTGTGTGTCATGGAGCCAGCAGTGACCTTGCTCCCAGCTCATCCTCTTCCTCAGCCTCTCCCTGATCTCCCCAATTCCCTCTCCCAGCCCCAAACACCCCCCGGTGTGTGAAACCCCAGCCCCACATTGGGAAATCCCAAAGGGAACTGCAAATCCCAGCTGGAGCAAAATGACCTTGGTGATGGATCAGCCCCTTCCAGGAGCTTCACAGGCCTGTGGGATCCCCAGGAAAATGGGGCTGGGGTCTCCCCTCCAGCCAGAGGGGAGGATTTACCATTTTATCCTATAAAACCACCTGCCTGGTCGTGCTCAGGAATGGGGTGGCCCATGCTGTGCCGCAGCCCCCCCTCCCCTCTCCCTCCAGGGTCTTTTTTTAAAGGATAAATTTATCATCTTCCTGCGTGTCCTGTCCCCTTCCTTGGGCAGGGGGGGATTTACTGCATCCCTCTGCCTGCAGCTCCTTCCTGCCTCGCCAGGGACAAAAATAACATTTTGGGGAGGGGTCATGGCAGCCCCTGAGGGTGGAGCAGCAGAATTTGGGGCTGGGGGGCTGCAGGGTCTGTCCCTGTCACCAGCTGAGCTCTGAGCTGGGGAAAAGGGGGTGGGATGGTGGTTTGTGGGGGAAAAGGAGATGCCACCCCCAGGGATCTTATCTGGATGTCCCTCTCCTCCCCGAGGGGTTGGGTTTGTGGTACCCCCAGCCCCTTTTTTGGCCAGGTCAGCATCTCCCACAGTAAATCCTGCTGCAGTGAGCCTGGCACTGTCACAGCAGGGTCACTGTCACTGTCACTGTCACTCAAAGCCCCCAAGAAATCCTCTGAGGGGCTCCTGTGTCAGACCTTGAGCCCCCCACCCAGAGCACTGGTGGTCCCAAGTGGGTTTGGGCACCTCCACACCCTCAGGGGTTAATAATACCCTCATCCTCCCTGTGGTGCCCGAGGAAATGGGGGGTTTTCAGTCCAAAAATCTGCTGATGGCCTTGTGGTTTTGTTTTTTGGGGTGACTCACAGTGCTGGGGGATGGACTGGTGACACTCAGGGGCGGCCGTGCTCATTGATGTCCCCTCCAGCTCCTCCCTGTATTTTGGGAGGAATGAAGAAGGGATGGATCCAGGGGGATTGTTGGGGGGTCCCAGTGAACTGTGGGAGCTGGAATCCCCTAAATGAGAAGTGGACATCCCCCTGTATTTTGGGAGGAATGCAGAAGGGATGGATTCAGGGGGATTGTTGGGGGGTCTCAGTGACCTGTGGGAGCTGGAATCCCCTAAATTAAGTGGACATGGAGCCACTCCAGCCTCCCTGTGCTGACTCTCCTGCCACTCCACCTTGGGAAGGGGCATCCTCAAATCCTCCTGTTCCCATCCAAAACAGAGAATAAATGCAAGGTGGAACACAGGGACCCCCACCACCCAACCTCAGCCTTGTGTCTGGACTCCCCCAGGTCCAGTCTGGCCTCCAGGACCCTCCCACGGATGGGTAGCACCATCACCCTTCTCCCCACGCTCTGGGCCTGAGGGCACAGTCCCCAACTGTTTTTTGGGGTGACTCACAGTGCTGGGGGAATGGACTGGTGACACTCAGGGGCAGCTGTGCTCCTTGATGTCCCCCTGTATTTTGGGAGGAATGAAGAAGGGATTCAGGGGGATTGTTGGGGGGTCTCAGTGAACTGTGGGAGCTGGAATCCCCTAAATGAGGGGAAGTGGACATCCCCCTGTATTTTGGGAGGAATGAAGAAGGGATGGATTCAGGGGGGCTGTTGGGGGGTCTCAGTGAACTGTGGGAGCTGGAATCCCCTAAATGAGCAGCCGTGCTCCTTGATGTCCCCCTGTATTTTGGGAGGAATGAAGAAGGGATGGATCCAGGGGGATTGTTGGGGGGTCCCAGTGAACTGTGGGAGCTGGAATCCCCTAAATTAAGTGGACATGGAGCCACTCCAGCCTCCACTGTGCTCTGTGCTGACTCTCCTGCCACTCCACCTTGGGTGGAGGATCCTCAAATCCTCCTGTTCCCATCTGAGACAGAGAAAAAGCACAAGGTGGAACGCAGGAACCACCACCACTCAACCTCAGCCTTGTGTCTGGACTCCCCCAGGTCCAGTCTGGCCTCCAGGACCCTCCCACACCCCTCTCCACGGATGGGTAGCACCATCACCCTTCTCCCCACGCTCTGGGCCTGAGGGCACAGTCCCCAACTGTGCAGAGACCTCCCTCCCTCCACCCTCGGCGCCCTCTCTGAGCCCACCAACACCATGGACGAGTCGTTCCGGGACAGGACCGCCTTCATCCGCGGCGCCAAGGACATCGCCAAGGAGGTGAAGAAACACGCGGCCAAGAAGGTGAGCCGGGGCATGGACAGAGTGCAGGACGAGTACACGCGGCGCTCCTACTCTCGTTTCGAGGAGGAGGAGGACGACGAAGACTACGCGCCCCAGGATGGGTATTACAGAGGAGGAGAAGGTGCCAATGAAGAGGAAGGAGTGTCCAGCGATGCCACCGAAGGCCACGATGAGGAGGATGAGATCTACGAGGGTGAATACCAAGGGATCCCCAGGCAGGAATCGCTGAAAGGAGGGGAACGTTTGGGGTCGGTGGCGGCCGCCGGAGCGTTCGACGACAGCGAGGGGCAGAGGAGGAAGGACAGGGAGGAGCTGGCCCAGCAGTACGAGCTCATCCTGCAGGAATGCGGCCACGGCCGGTTCCAGTGGACCCTCTACTTTGTCCTGGGCCTGGCCCTCATGGCTGATGGCGTCGAAGTCTTTGTGGTGGGATTTGTCCTGCCCAGCGCCGAGAAGGACATGTGCCTCTCCGACTCCAACAAGGGCATGCTGGGTGAGGAGAGAAACACCAGGGGCAAGGGATTGGGAGTTGTGGATAGAGGATTGCCATGGGATAGGGGGGACAGGAGGGTCAGAGGGACATGGGAGGCGTGGAGAAATATGGGGGAGTCATGGATAGAGGATTGCCATGGGATTGGGGGGACAGGAGGGTCAGGGGGACATGGGAGATGTGGAGAGATGTGGGGGAGTCATGGATAGAGGATTGCCATGGGATTGGGGGGGGACAGGAGGGTCAGGGGGACATGGGAGGTGTGGGGGAGTCATGGATAGAGGATTGCCATGAGATAGGGGGGACAGGAGGGTCAGGGGGACATGGGAGGTGTGGAGAAATGTGGGGGAGTCAATCCCATGGGGGATATGGGGATATTTATGGGGGGGACACAAGGATATTTTGGGTGGGCAGAGAAGCACAGAAAGGTGGGGGTAGAGGGAGTTGGGGATACAGAGAATTGGGGATACAGCGAGTTGGGGGTACAGAGAGTTGGGGTACAGGGAGTTGGGGGTACAGGGAGTTGGGGGTACAGGGAGTTGGGAATACAGAGAGTTGGGGATACAGGGAGTTGGGGTACAGGGAGTTGGGGGTACAGGGAATTGGGGATACAGGGAATTGGGGATACAGGGAGTTGGGGATACAGAGAGTTTGGGTACAGGGAGTTGGGGGTACAGGGAGTTTGGGATACAGGGAGTTTGGGATACAGAGAGCTGGGGATGGAGAAGAATATTGGGGGGCACTCAGGGAAGATGTAGGGGGTCATACAGGCTATGAAAGGATTGGGAGGCCATGAGACCATGAGTTATGGGGTCCAGGGAGGGATGTGGGGACAAGGAGGCACACAGGACCCCCCTGGGCACAGCTCTCCCACCATCCTCTCCCAGTCCCACACTGGCCCCCAATGGTGAGGGGCAGCTGCAGGGAGTGAGCTCAGAAACTTGGGCTGATTAGTGGATGCTGAGACCGGGTTTGGGGGGCCATGGGGGGCTTTATTTAATTACTTACCCCTTCTCTGTGATACCCACCAGAGCTTGACATCCCTCTAAATCCCAGGGGGTACCAGTGCCCCCCATCCCTGAGATCTGGCAATGCTGGGGGGCTGGATGGGGGAATCCTGGGGGCACATCTGCCCCACCCCATGCCCCACAATCCCCGAGCAGAGCAGAGCAGGGGGACAAACCCCATAATCCCATCCACATGGGATTCTGTCCCCTCCTTTCAAGGGGGACCAGCATCTTGAGGGTCCATCCCCAGTTCCGAGGATGTTCTCCCTCCTCCAGGTCCCTCAGGACTGACCCTGTTCTGTGTGTGTGTCCCCCCTTCCCCAGGGCTCATCGTGTACCTGGGCATGATGGTGGGCGCCTTCGTGTGGGGCGGGCTGGCCGACCGGCTGGGCCGAAGGCAGTGCCTCCTCATCTCCCTCTCCGTCAACAGCGTCTTCGCCTTCTTCTCCTCCTTCGTCCAGGGCTACGGCACCTTCCTCTTCTGCCGCCTGCTCTCGGGCGTGGGGTAAGGGGGGCCCGGCCGTGGAGGGACCCCCAGAGCTGGGGTGTTGTGGTTTGAATGAGAGGCTCCAAGTCAGAGATGTAATTTAATGAGAAGAAAGGTAAAAAGGTAAAAATAAAATAAAATAAATGCGATAACACAAAGGAGCACTGCCAGAGTCAGAACACACCCTGAGCAGGGTGGGGGGAGCAGTCCAGGTGAGGGGCTCTTCCTGAAGCAGTGATCCCACAGAAAGGTCTGGGAGCTCTGCTCCTCTGGGAATCCAGTGGCTCAGGGCTGCTTGTCCTGTCCCAAATCTCAGATTCTCTCCAGGTGGGAATGCTTGGCTCCTCCCCCTGGGCATTGGGAGCATCTCCCAATGGGATGAGGAGTCGTGCAGTGGCTCCTTGATGGCCCATTAAACAGAGAGAGCTCCTGGAGGGAGTTCCCTGTGAGTCCTGGGCAAGGCATTGATGGGCCATGAGCAGAAGAGCCCAAAGGAGGGGCCTGGGAAAACACTGCCCCACCTGGTTCCAGCAGCTCATGGGGATGGTGATAGAATAAACACTTTGTGTACATCCTACACTGCAACCCAGGACAAGGGGCTGATCTCCCCCCCCTTTCCATGTGAAATGGGGCTGGGGGTGATGCCGTTTCCTCCCCTCCCATCCCCAGCATCGGCGGTTCCATCCCCATCGTCTTCTCCTACTTCTCGGAGTTCCTGGCGCAGGAGAAGCGCGGGGAGCACCTGAGCTGGCTCTGCATGTTCTGGATGATCGGGGGCATCTACGCCTCTGCCATGGCCTGGGCCATCATCCCCCACTATGGTAGGAGCCCCGGTGGGCTGGTGGAGGGCAGGGGGCGCGTCGGGGCTCGGCCCCACCACCGTGTCCTGTCCCCCGTCCAGGCTGGAGCTTCCAGATGGGCTCCGCGTACCAATTCCACAGCTGGAGAGTCTTTGTCCTCGTCTGCGCCTTCCCCTCAGTCTTTGCCATCGGGGCGCTCACCACAATGCCAGAGAGCCCACGATTCTACCTTGAGGTGGGGGTCTGGTAGGGGGGCATGGTTGTGTCCTGGGGGGGGGACTCTGGTGTGTGAGAGACCCCCCAGGTTGGGGACAGAGATTGGGGCAACCCAAACAAGGGACTCCCAGGGGTGGTGCACAGGAAGCCTCAGATGTGTTTTGGAGAGGGGTGGAACTGGGAAAGAACACCCAAGTGGATTTATAGGATCCAGCCAGGGACCCCCAGAGGGATGTGGGGGGACCCTGAGGAGGTGACAAAGATGGTGGAGGGATCCCTGGGTGGTTGGCAGGACCCAGGATGGGGTGGTGGGACCCAGGATGGGGTGGTGGGACCCAGGTTGGGGTGGTGGAACCCAGGTTGGGGTGGTGGGACCCAGGATGAGTGATCAGGGTCCAGGTTTGGGGCGTCCCAGGGTGACTCGTCCCTGCCCTCACAGAACGGGAAACACGACGAAGCCTGGATGGTGCTGAAGCAGGTCCATGACACCAACATGAGGGCCAAGGGCCACCCTGAGAGGGTCTTCTCGGTAAGAAACCCCCCCAGTGCTCATCCCTGGGGTCCCCAGCCCCCCAACCAAGGGTGGGGAGTCCTCCAGGAGCGGAGAGGTGCAATTACCACCTCCAGGAAAAGCACCACCCAGGGGATGCAGTGCTGGGGAAACTGAGGCACGAGGTGAGGCCCTTCCCAGCACCCCCAAACTGTCCCACCCACAGGTGACCCACATCAAAACCATCAAGAGGGAGGACGAGCTCATCGAGATCCAGTCGGACACCGGGACGTGGTACCGGCGCTGGCTGGTCCGATGCCTCAACCTGTCCCAGCAGGTGAGGCCAGAGCTGCCCCGGGCGGGGGGGGTCCCTGTGCCCCATTTTGTGCCTTTTGTCACCTCCCGTGTCCTTGTCACCTCCTGTGTCCCCTCGGCAGGTCTGGAGCAACTTCCAGCAGTGCTTTGTGCCCGAGTACCGGCGGGTGACGCTGATGATGATGGCGGTGTGGTTCACCATGTCCTTCAGGTGCTGCGGGGTGGGACTGGGCTGGGATGGGATGGAATGGGATGGGATGGGATGGGCAGCACTGGATGAGGCTGGAATGGGGCAGGAATGGGATGGGATGGAATGGACAGCACTGGATGGGGAGGGAGGGGGCTGGAATGGGATGGGATGGGGCAGCATTGAGTGAGGAGGGATGGGGCTGGAATGGGATGGGATGGGATGGGATGGGATGGAATGGGGCAGCACTGGATGGGGAGGGAATGGGGCAGGTTGGGATGGGGCAGCACTGAATGGGATGGGATGGGGCAGGATGGGATGGGGCAGCACTGAATGGGATGGGATGGGGCAGGATGGGATGGGGAGGGATGGGGATGGAATGAGATGGGGAGGGATGGGGATGGAATGGGATGGGGAGGGATGGGGATGGAATGGGATGGACAGCACTGAGTGGGGAGGGAATGGGGCTGGAATGGGATGGGATGGATAGCTCTGAGTGGGGAGGGATGGGACAGGCTGGGATGGGATGGACAGCACTGAGTGGGGAGGGATGGAGCTGGAATGGGATGGGGCTGGAATGGGATGGGATGGGCAGCACTGGATGGGGAGGGATGGGGCAGGATGGGATGGGATGGGATGGGATGGGATGGGATGGGGCAGCACTGAGTGGGATGAGATGGAACAAATGTCACTGTGACAGCACTGGGGATGAGATGGTCACTGTGACAGCACTGGGGATGAGATGGTCACTGTGACAGCACTGGGGATGAGATGGTCACTGTGACAGCACTGGGGATGAGACGGTCACTGTGACAGCACTGGGGATGAGACGGTCACTGTGACAGCACTGGGGATGAGACGGTCACTGTGACAGCACTGGCAGCTCAGGGCTGTCTCTCAGAGCCCTGGCCCAGCCCTGGCAATCCCCAGGTGTGTGGTACCTGCTCACCCCTGTCTCTGCAGCTACTACGGGCTCACCGTGTGGTTCCCAGACATGATTAAACACCTGCAGAGCATCGAATACGCGTCACGCACAAAACTCTTCACGCGCGAGAAGGTTCGGCACTTCACCTTCAACTTCACCCTGGAGAACCAAGTGCACCGTGGTGGGGAGTATTTCAATGACAAGTGAGTGAGGGGAGGCTGAGCCTGGGGTTGCTGAGCCAGGGGGTGCTCAGCACAGGTTTGGGGGGACATTTGGGGTCTCCCTCCTGTCCCCCCCCTCAATGCAGGTTCATCGGGCTGAAGATGAAGTCGGTGATATTCGAGGACTCGCTGTTTGACGAGTGTTACTTTGAGGACATCACCTCCAGCAACACCTTCTTCAAGAACTGCACCTTCATCTCCACCGTCTTCTACAACACAGGTGGGGAAATGGGTGGGACGGAGGGGATGAGACACTGGGGTGGCTCCCAGGAATTTTGATGGAGATGAGGCTGGAGAAGGCTCAGGAAAGTCCCCAGTGGTGTGGATGGAGTTGGGGTAGATAATGTGACCCCACCAGGAATTTTGATGGAGATGAGGGTGAACCTCCAGGTTGGAGAAGGCTCAGGAAAGTCCCCACTGGTGTGGATGGAGTTGGGGTAGATAATGTGACCCCACCAGGGTGGCTCCCAGGAATTTTGATGGAGATGAGGTTGGAGAAGGCTCAGGAAAGTTCCCAATGACATGGATGGAGTTGGGGTGTTAGAGATAATGTGAATGATCCCCAAGTGGGTGCTGGAAGTGTTGATTGACCCACCAGGAGCCAGATCTGCAGGCAAATGAGACGAAACCCACCACAACCCACTCTCTCCCCCTCCCCAGATCTCTTCGAGTACAAGTTCATCAACAGCCGCCTGCTGAACAGCACGTTCCTGCACAACAAGGAGGGCTGCCAGCTGGACTTCAGCGACGACAACAACGCCTACATGATCTACTTTGTCAGCTTCCTGGGCACCCTGGCTGTGCTCCCCGGGAACATCGTCTCGGCCCTGCTCATGGACAAGATCGGCCGCCTGCGAATGCTGGGTGAGAAAAAAGATGAGTTTTGGGGTAGTTTAATGTGCTTTCAGTGCCCTCAGTGGGGTTTGGGAGGTGATTTTTCCAGCCCAAAAAAAGGCTCTTGATTTTTTTTTTTTTTTTGACCCACTTTTCATCTGCTGGGTTATTTCATTGCTATCACTTTTTGGTGATGATGCTGTAGAAGCATCTGATATCGGGGACAAGGTGCTTTTTTTGACAGGTTTTATGATTGATTTATCAGTTCCTTCCATGATTTATCAGTTCCTTCCATGATTTATCAGTTCCTTCCATGATTTATCAGTTCCTTCAGTGATTTATCAGTTTTTTCAGTGATTTATCAGTTCCTTCAATGATTTATCAATTCCTTCTATGATTTATCAGTTTTTTCAGTGATTTATCAGTTCCTTCAATGATTTATCAGTTCCTTCCATGATTTATCAGTTCCTTCTGTGATTTATCAGTTCCTTCAGTGATTTATCAATTCCTTCCAAGATTTATCAGTTCCTTCAATTATTTATCAGTTCCTTCAGTGATTTATCAGTTCCTTCCATGATTTATCAGTTCCTTCACTGATTTATCAGTTCCTTCTATGATTTATCAGTTTTTTCCCTGATTTATCAGTACCTTCCAAGATTTATCAGTTCCTTCTATGATTTATCAGTCTCTTCAGTGATTTATCAGTTCCTTCACTGATTTATCAGTTCCTTCCATGATTTATCAGTTTTTTCAGTGATTTATCAGTTCCTTCTATGATTTATCAGTTCCTTCTATGATTTATCAGTTCCTTCTATGATTTATCAGTTTTTTCAGTGATTTATCAGTTCCTTCAATGATTTATCAATTCCTTCCAAGATTTATCAGTTTTTTCAGTGATTTATCAGTTCCTTCAATGATTTATCAATTCCTTCTATGATTTATCAGTTTTTTCAGTGATTTATCAGTTCCTTCAATGATTTATCAATTCCTTCCAAGATTTATCAGTTTTTTCAGTGATTTATCAGTTCCTTCAATGATTTATCAATTCCTTCTATGATTTATCAGTTTTTTCAGTGATTTATCAGTCCCTTCTATGATTTATCAGTTCCTTCAGTGATTTATCAGTTCCTTCCATGATTTATCAGTTCCCTCAGTCTGCCTTCTGTTATCAAAAGGAAAATCCCGGCTACATTATCTCATCACTATCTATTTTGACTCCAGTCTTTAATTCTCCTAAATCAATTCCTCATATCCGTGTGTCCCCCCAGCCGGTTCCAGCGTCATGTCCTGCGTCAGCTGCTTCTTCCTGTCCTTTGGGAACAGCGAGTCTGCCATGATCGCCCTGCTCTGCCTCTTTGGGGGGGTCAGCATCGCCTCCTGGAACGCCCTGGACGTGCTCACCGTGGAGCTGTACCCCTCCGACAAGAGGTGGGGGGCCTGGGATGGAGGGTTTGGGGTGCAAAAAAGTGGAGTTTTGGGTGTTGGGTGGGAGGTTTCAATCACCAGGGGGAAGTTTTGGGTGTTGGGTGGGAGGTTTCAATCACCAGGGGGAAGTTTTGGGTGCAAAGAGTGAAGTTTTGGGTGCAAGGAGTGAAATTTTGGGTGTTGAGTGGGAGGTTTCAATTGTCAAGGAGAAGTTTTGGGTGTTGAGTGGGAGGTTTCACTTGCCAGGGGGAAGTTTTGGGTGTTGGGTGGGAGGTTTCAATCACCAGGGGGAAATTTTGGGTGCAAGGAGTGAAATTTTGGGTGTTGAGTGGGAGGTTTCAATCACCAGGGGGAGGTTTTGGGTGCAAGAGGTGAAGTTTTGGGTGTTGGGTGGGAGGTTTCAATTGTCAGGGGGAGGTTTTGGGTGTTGAGGGGGAAGTTTCAATTGTCAGGGGGAGGTTTTGGGTGCAAGGAGTGGAGATTTTGGGTGTTGGGTGGGAGGTTTCAATTGCCAGGGGGAAGTTTTGGGTGCAGGGTGGGAAGATTTAGGGGCATGGAGGTTTTTTTGGGTGTTGAGTGGGAAGTTTCAATTGTCTGGGGGAGGTTTTGGGTGCAAGGAGTGAAGTTTTGGGTGTTGAGGGGGAAGTTTCAATTGTCAGGGGGAGGTTTTGGGTGCAAGGAGTGGAGATTTTGGGTGTTGGGTGGGAGGTTTCAATTGCCAGGGGGAAGTTTTGGGTGCAGGGTGGGAAGATTTAGGGGCATGGAGGTTTTTTTGGGTGTTGAGTGGGAAGTTTCAATTGTCTGGGGGAGGTTTTGGGTGCAAGGAGTGAAGTTTTGGGTGTTGAGTGGGAGGTTTCAATCGTCAGGAGGAAGTTCTGGGTGCAAGGTGGGAGGATTTAGGGATGTGGAGGTTTTTTGGGTGTTCAGTGGGAGGTTTTTGGGGTGCTGGGGGTGGTATTTTGGGAGAGTTTGGGTTCTGGCTCACGCAGGTGGAATCCCAGATGGGAAATTTTGGATTCTGTGTGCCAGGCCTGAGGCACCAACTGCTGGGCACAGGTTTTGGGGGTGCTGGATGCACATTTAAGGGTTTTGAATTCCCATTTTGGAGCACTGGGTGGCTGTTTCAGGATTCCAGGTGCCCATTTCAGGGTTCCAGGTGCCCATTTCAAGGTTCCAGGTGCCCATTTCAGGCTTCCAGGTGCCCATTTCAGGCCTCCAGGTGTCCATTTCAGGGTTCCAGGTGCCCGTTTCAGGCCTCCAGGTGCCCATTTCAGGCCTCCAGGTGCCTGGTTGAGGCCTCCAGGTGCCCATTTCAGGCCTCCAGGTGCCCATTTCAGGCCTCCAGGTGCCCATTTCAGGGTTCCAGGTGCCCATTTCAGAGTTCCAGGTGCCCATTTCAGGGTTCCAGGTGCCCATTTCAGGGTTCCAGTGCCCATTTCAGGTTCCAGGTGCCCATTTCAAGGTTCCAGGTGCCCATTTCAGGCTTGTTTCAGGGTCCCACCTGCCCACTGCAGGTTGGGCGCCCTCCTCTCCCTCCCCACCTACCCCAACCCCTCCTCATCCTCCCCAGGACGACGGCGTTTGGGTTCCTGAACGCTCTTTGCAAGCTGGCGGCCGTGCTGGGCATCAGCATCTTCACGTCCTTCGTGGGCATCACCAAGGCCGTGCCCATCCTCTTCGCCTCGGCTGCGCTGGCCCTGGGCAGCTCCTTGGCCCTCAAACTGCCCGAGACGAGGGGGCAGGTCCTGCAGTGATGGGGAGGGGGCTCTGTGGGGGGGGGGGGGAGAGGGATCACCTCCCCCTTTCCCTGGGGCACCCACCCCCCCCCCAAAAAAAAAAAAAAAAATCCAGCATTTCCCTCCTTCTCGTGCCCCTGGGATTAGTCGCGTTAGACACTGTGAAACGTCTTTCTTGGAGCATTTTGGGATCTTTTTTTTCATTTGCACTTGGATTTCCCCATGCCCCAGATCCCTCCCTGTACCTCCAAAATCTCCCTCTGGCCCCCAAAAATCAGCCCTGACCCCCCTCAACCTACAATACCCCCCCAATTTCTTTTCTTGGTGTCGCCCCCCCGATTTCTTTTCTTGGTGTCGCCCCCTTTGTGAGTTGCTGCTCATTCCTGAGGGTCCTGCCATTGAGGGGGGATGACAAAAGGCCCTCTGAACCCCAAAATATCTCTGTGTATCCCCAAAATCCCTGCCAAGCCAAGGAGAAGGAGGAGGATAAAGTGTCTTGGGTGTGGGAGAGCCCCCCCTGTGCCTCAGTTTCCCCCAAACCTCCACAGATTTTTGGGGTGGGGGTATCTGAGGGTGGAGTTTTTGGGGAGCAAAATCCAGTTGGGGTCCCCCAGCAATGCCTCAGGGGGGGTGCAGGACCATTTTTGGGGTGCAGAATCCCCTTGAGGCTGCCTGACAATTTTAGGGTGTCCCCCCCCCTCCCCTTTAAAGCACATCCCCCCCTTCCCCCAGGAGAACCCCAAATTTGGGTGCCCAAATTTCAGGGTGCAAAGCACAGCCCCCTCCAGCCCCAGCCCTTGGTGTCATTTTTTGGGGTGCTGCAGCAGGAGACCCCCCCCAAAAAAAAACAAACTGCCAGTTAGTGATTTTTAACTGATTTTTAAAGGATTTTTTTTTCCCTATTAGAGGGAGGGTGGTGTGGGTGAGGGGGAGTTCAGGGGGGCTCCTTCACCCTCTTTTCCTCCTCCCACCCCTTTTCCCTCCCTGTATCCCCATATCCCCCTCCCCAAATCTCCTTTTAACCCTTTCCACCACAATATTTCCCCTTTTACCTCCCCTTGAGCCCAAAACCACCAGCGGTTTGCAAAGCACAAACAGCCCCTACCCCCAAAAATAAAATAAAATAATAAAAAAATCGGGGTACAAGGGGGGGTTCCCAGTGCTGTGCCCTCCTCAAAAGAAACTGGGGGGTCAGGGCAGCCCCCTCCCATCCCAAGCAGCCCCCCGTGTGCTTTGTCCCCTTTCTTTGGTGTAGCTGGTCCTTGGGGGTCCCTCCAGGCCCCTCCTGTAGCTCTGTCGTGCCGTGCTGTAGTTTCAGGTGTTTGTAAATTAAAATTAAAATGGAAAAAAAAAACATCTCCCAAAAAAAAAAAAAAAAAAAAAGGCATAAAATCATTCAAATACCCAAACACCTCCCTCTTTGCCAAAGGGTTCTCCAGCCTCAGCTGCCTCCAGAACATGTTTATTTAAATTTATTTAGACATTAAATGAGAGGAACACACCAAAAAACCTTCTGAGGGTGGGGAAAACAGGGAGAGGAGTTGGTTGGGGGTGATGAAGGTTCTGAAGGTGGGGTGGGGGTGTCACCCCCATTATTTTACCCCCTCTCAACTCCACGTTCTGTCTCACTCAGCTGCCTCCAGAACACGTTTATTTAAATTGATTTAGACATTAAATGGGAAGGACACACCAAAAAATCCTTCTGAGGGTGGGGAAATGGGAGGAATTGGTTGGGTGAGTCCAGGCTGGGGGTGATGAAGGTTCTGAAGTTGGGGTGGGGGGCATCACCCCCATTATTTTACCCCCTCTCAACTCCACGTTCTGTCTCACATCACGATGGGGAGTTTTTTTGGGGTGTTTTTTTTTGGGGGGTCTTCTCACTTCTGCTCCACCTCCTCCCGGCGTCGCTGCTCCTTTTTGGACCCCCCCAGACAAGGGGGTGCCTGGGGGGCTTTGGGGTCCCTGTGCCACTGCTCTGGGGTGCGGGCAGTGACCTGCAGGGCGTGCAGGGGCCCGGCCAGCTCTTCCTGCAGAGCCTCGTGCACCAGGCGGTGCCTCTGCAGCAGCGACAGCCCCGAGAACTGCTGGCTCACCACCAGCACCCCGAAATGAGTCTCGGCTCCTGGGGGACCCCCGTGGCGGGGGGAGTCGTCCCGAATCTCCAGGTGGGTGGGTTGGAGGGCTGCCGTCAGCTTGGCTCGGATGGTGCGGGCCAGGGGGCCCCCCGAGCCCCCCATGGAGACCCCAAAGGCTGCCAGGAGGGGACCCCGCATTGGAGAAGGGCTGGAAGAGAGAGAGAGAGGGGATTTAGGGGGCTGTAGAGAGAGAGAGAGGGGGGATTTGGAGGGGCTGCAAGAGAGGGAGAGGGGGTTTGGGGGGTGCAGAGAGAGAGGGGGATTTGGGGGGTCTGTGGCCAAAATATATTTCCCCAAATACTCTTCCCACCCCAGCCAGGAGGGGACCCCACACTGGAGAAAGGGCTGGAAGAGAGAGAGGGGGGATTTGGGGGGCTGCAGAAAAGAGGGGGGTTTTGTGGGGGGAGTTGCAGAGAGAGAGAGGCCCCCACTCTACGGCCAAAATATATTTCCCCAAATATTTCTCTTCCCACCCCAGCCAGGAGAGGACCCCGCATTGGAGAAGGGCTGGAAGAGAGAGAGGGGGGATTTTGGGGGGCTGCAAAGACAGAGAACTCCCCCCTACCCGCCTGCGGCAAAAAATATTTCCCCAAATATTTCTCTTCCCACCCCAGCCAAAAAAAAAACCCAACATGGGAGGAGTCAGAGGACATTTGGAGGAGCTGAAGGGAGAGAAGAGGCCCCAGGAGAGAGCGGGGATTGAACTGAGGGTCTCTGGGGGATCCCACATCCAAAGCGGGGACGGGAGGAGGGGGAACACGGCAGAAAGGATGAGCTAAGGGGGAATTTGGATCAGCCGCTGCTATTGGGGACGGCAAAAAGGGGGGGAATATCCCCGGAAACCTCCGCGCTCGGAGCTGAGGAGGAGCCTCAGAGCAGCAGAGAAAGGCCTGACCTTCCCCCCAGCCCTCCCCAAGCCGGGAATGCACCCAGAGCCCCTTTTAATCCCCCCGTACAACCCACAGCGGGCACCCCCTGACCCTTTATCGCCCGAGACCACCAGATCCGCCCGTAAATCCCCGATATCCCTCGGGAACCCCCCGACCCTCCCCTCAGGCCGCTCTCCCCGGTCTCACCGCCCGCTCCCCTCAGGCGCCTCAGCTCCGCCCCCGCCGCCGTCACGTGAGCCGCTCTGGCCAATCACAGCCGCGAATCCCTCAGAGGGCGTAGGCCACGCCCCCTACGTACAGAGACCACGCCCCCTCGCATAGCCACGCCTGTTTTTTCCTTATATGGAGATGTGGGCGGGGCTGGAGATGTGTGGGCGGAGCCGCGTTTGCGCGGGAAGTTTGCGCGGGAAACACGGGGGGGACACGAGGGGACACAGGGGGACACTGGGAGGACACTGGGAGGACACTGGGGGGACACAAGAGAAATACTGGGGGGACACCGGGGGACAGAGGGGAGACACTTTGGGGACACTTTGGGGACATGCGGGGGACACCAAGGGGACATGGGGGGACACTGAGAGGACACTGGGGGGACACTGGGGACACGGTGGGAACATTAGGGGACACAGGGGGAACATTGGGGGACACAGGGAGGACACAAGAGGAATACTGGGGGGACACCGGGGGACACTGGGGTGACACTGGGGGACAGAGGGGAGACACTTTGGGGACACAGGAGGGACACTGGGGTGACACTGGGGGACAGAGGGGAGACACTTTGGGGACACCGGGGGACACTGGGGTGACACTGGGGGACAGAGGGGAGACACTTTGGGGACACAGGGGGGACACAGGGAGGACATGGGGTGACACAGGGGGGACATGAGGGGGAGACGGGGACAATGAGGGAAACTGGGAGGACACGAGGGGACATTGGAGGACATTGGGGGACACGGAGGGGACACGGGGGGACACTTTGGGGACACTTTGGGGACACAGGGGGACACAGGGGAGCAGAGGGACAAAGGGGGACACTGGGGGGACATGGGGGGACACTTTGGGGACACAGGGGGACACCAGGGGGACACAGAGGGACCCACTGGTGGCCCTCACATCCTGTGCCACCCACCACCCATCCCTGAAAACCTCTCTGCATTGGGGGTCTCTGCACAGAGTTTTCCCCTCCACCTGCTCTTGGTGGTGGATTTTTATTTCAGCCCCTCCAGCTGCCCGGGCCCAGAGCAGGAATGGGGATGGGATTTATCCCCACACCAGGACCCTGCGAGCTGCTCCTGATCCTCTGGGGGGGGGGATTTTGGTGTTTTTCCAGGTGGTTTTCCTTCCCCACCCCTCAGGTGTAGGAATAAAATATCTCCAGTTCTCTCAGTCAATATCTGCCCCTCTCCAGGACTCCCCAAAAAAAGGGAGAGGAAAAGCTTTGGGATGGAGAATCCCAGAGAAAAATGTCACAGGACATCACCATCATCTCCATTGAGCTCTCACAGGCCCAGGAGGGGATTTCTCTGGGGTGCCATCACTGCCAGCTGATGATGGGATAGGAATCCTCATTGGATTTCTGACATTTCTGGTCGCATTCCCAACCTGTTCCTTTCTCCCAGAACCTCAGGATGGGCAACTCCACATCCACCTCACCCACTGGTTGTGTGTACAGTCGGAAAATCTTGTCTCTCCCTTCCCCTCCCCACTGGAATTCGCCTTTTTTTTTGGGATCAAAAATCCCACTGGCTATTTTTAAATTGCTGTCAGAGCCCACACTCAGTTCCCTCTCCCGGTGACAGATCCGGCTGTCAGGATCTTCAGCTGTTTTGTTTTTTATTTTTTTTTTTTTTTTGCTCCCTCTGCTCCAAGCCTGGGTGGCAACAGCTGGGATTCCCTTTTCACTCTCACACAGAGCCAGAGACCAGGATTTTCTTCTGGAGGGTTTAGAAGAATTTGGTGCCCATCCTGTGGCATTTTTTGGGGGTGAGTGCTGGGATCCTCTGGAGGGTTTAGGAGAATTTGGTGCCCATCCCGTGGCATTTTTTGGGGTAAGTGAGTGCTGGGATCCTCTGGAGGGTTTAGGGGAATTTGGTGCCCATTTTGTTGCATTTTTTGGGGTAAGTCAGTGCTGGGATCCTTGGCAGAGATGTGGGGATGGAGGGATGGGATTTATGCTGAGCAAGGCATGGAAAGAAGAGTGGATCCTTTGGGGTTGATTGTGCACATGGCTCGGCCTGGAAAAAAAGGGGATCCACTTTTCCAGCTCTCTGGAAAATGCCGTTTTCCCCAAATAATTCTCCAAATACAAATTTCTCCAAATGCCACCAAACCCTGGGGACACTGGTCATCCATCCCTGGGGACATTGGCCACCAAACCCTGGGGACACTGGTCACCAAACCCTGGGGACACCGGTTATTGATCCCTGGGGACACTGGCCACCAAACCCTGGGGACATTGGTCACCAAACCCTGGGGACACTGGTCACCAAACCCTGGGGACACTGGTCATTGATCCCTGGGGACATTGGCCACCAAACCCTGGGGACCTTGGTCACCAAACCCTGGGGACACCGGTTATTGATCCCTGGGGACACTGGCCACCAAACCCTGGGGACACTGGCCACCAAACCCTGGGGACACTGGTCATCCATCCCTGGGGACACAGGCCACCAAACCCTGGGGACACTGGTCATCCATCCCTGGGGACACTGGTCACCAACCCCTGGGGACACTGGTCACTGATCCCTGGGGACATTGACCACCTTTGGCCTGTCCCATGTTTATATTCAGGACTTGGCTGTGCCCCAGGTGGGGAGGCTGTAACAGAAGAAAATGCTGGAAAAGCATTCCCCGTCAGGAAACATCCCATTCCCTATTGGACACATCCCACAGGGGGGAAAAACAAGGAGTTTTTCCATAGGGAGTCACTCCTGGGAGGAAAACCCATGGGAAGCACCCATGGGTGCCATAACCCCACAGCCACCAGGGTTTGGGGACTCCCAGCTGCTCCTGGGTGAAGCCCCACCTTCTCCACACTCCGGCTGTCGTTCCCAGCTGGAGCAGAGCCCAGCTAAATTTAGGAGGATCGATTTCAACCCCTGACTCTGCCCCTGCAGGGGAAAAGGACGGAGCAAAGGTGACCAGGGGACCAAAATCCACGGGGGGCTCCACTCCCTGGCCCCTGCACAGGCTTCTGGAAAGGCAGATTTTATCAGGTTTGAGGCCATGGAGGAGAACAGAGAGGCTGGAATTTTCTTGGATCATCCCATGGGTTTTTTTGGCTGTAATTTGGGGCAGAGCTTGTGACAAGGACAACCCCATGTGTCCTCCAGGGAAGGAGCTCTCGGTGCTGGGAGTCAAATCGTTTCCTGAAGAGGCTGATCCAGGTGAGTGGGGCAGTGGGAAATCAGGAATGAGGGTCCAAGGGCACCCAGGGGATGCTCCAGGCTCTGATCCCACCTGTGGTGTCCCCAAAAGTGAGGGAGGAGTGGAATTCTCGACTCCAATCACTGTGAGAAAACAGCTCATAGCAGCACCAGAGGAGGTTTGGGGTTGGGTATCAGGGGGAAATTTCTTCATGAAAAATTTCTTAATGAAAAATTTCTAAATGAAAATTTATTCATGAAAATTTCTTCATGAAAATTTGTTCATCTGGGAGCCAGATAATTCCTAAAGAGGCTGATCCAGGTGAGTGGGGCAGTGGGAAATCAGGAATGAGGGTCCAAGGACACCCAGGGGATGTTTCAGGCTCTGATCCCACCTGTGGTGTCCCCAAAAGTGAGGGAGGAGTGGAATTCTTGACTTCACCACTGTGAGAGAACAGCTCAAAGCAGCACCAGGGGAGGTTTGGGGTTGGGTATCGGGGGAAATTTCTTCATGAAAAGGGTGGTCAAGCCCTGGCACTGGGCAGTGGTGGAGTCACATCCCTGGAAAGGCTCAAAGCTGTGTGAATTTGTCACCTGGTGGTCTCAAAGGTGCTGGGTTGGATTTGGTGCTTAGTCCTGTCTGCTGGTCTCTCTCCAACCCCATTTCTGTTCCCAGGGGAGCTGCCAAATGAAGCCGGGAGCTGCTGGTGGGTGAGAGACCCCCGAGGCTCCCCATGGATGGGAATGGGGACACCCACCTGCAGTAGGAGCCCAGGGCAGCTGGAAAATTCTGGATTATTCCTCCGAGTTTTCCTGTTCCTTCTCCTCTGCAGGCATGGTAAGGGTCCACAATGGGTAAAGTTGTTCCCGGTAAAAAAAAATCAGGAGATTATTGGGGATTGAAGGAGAGATGGGGAGGCTGAACCATGATCAGAATCTGATTTTACTCAGGTTTTCCAAGAATTTATGTACCATTTCAGTAAGGTTAATAATTTTCTACTACAATAATTTAAAAAATTATTTTTAATGAATTTAATTTTTTATTAATTTATTTTATTATATAATATATATTTATTTATTATAATTATATAATTATATCTTTATTATTAAATATATTATATATAAAATATATTTATTTTATTATAGATATAATATATAGTATTATATAATAAATAGATATAATATAATAAATATATATTATATATATAATATATATAAATATATAATAAATATAATATATCTATAGGGAGACATTGGGGGACACGGGGGACACAGGGGGGACACACATATATATATTTATAAACTTTATAAATTTAATTAAAAAAAAAAAAAAGTTAAAAGATCATACAAAAACAACTCATACATTTTTCAACATATCCACGTAGGGAATTGATTGAATCTTCTCCTCTTGAGCAGAATTTCTAATCCCATCTTCTCGTGAGCTCAAAGTTTTGTTTGTTCTTTCCAAAGCATCCCAATCACCAGACTAGATCTGCTAATTAAGTCTGTCTTACTCTCGTAAGAGACAAGTTCTTCCAGGAAGAATCTTCATGATAATCTAGACCAGGCTGGATGGTGGGGAGGTGATGGGGAGGGGAGGGAGAGGCAAAGTTGTTCCCTGTTAAAAAGCAGGAGACAAATTCCTTCCAGGAAGAATCTCTAGATAATCCAGAGCAGGGATGGTGGGGAGGTGATGGTGGGGAGGGAGAGGCAAAATTGTTCCCTGTAAAAATGAGGAGACAAGTCCCTTCCAGGAAGAATCTCTAGATAATCTGGAGCAGGGATGATGGGGAGGTGATGGGGAGGAGAAGGGAGGGAGAGGCAAAATTGTTCCCTGTTAAAAAGCAGGAGACAATTCCCTTCTAGGAAAAATCTCCATGACAATCTAGACCAGGCTCTGGATGGTGGGGAGGTGATGGTGGGGAAGGAGAGGGAAAATTGTTCCCTGTAAAAATGAGGAGACAAATTCCTTCCAGGAAGAATCTCTAGGTAATCTAGACCAGGCTCTGGATGGTGGGGAGGTGATGGGAAGGTGAGGAGGGAGAAGCTGCCCTTTCCCCACCCCATCCACCTCTCCCCAGGTGTGAACCATCCCTTCTCTCCCAAGTCTTTTCCCAGTGCAAGATCCTCCGCTGCAACTCGGCCTACGTGGCGGCCACGCTGCAGCTGCGGGGCCCCGAGCGCGGAGCCGCCTTCTGCACCGCGCTGCGCTCCTACTCCCTGTGCACCCGCCGCACCGCCCGCACCTGCCGCGGCGACCTGGCCTTCCACTCCGCCGTGCACGGCATCGAGGACCTCATGATCCAGCACAACTGCTCCAAGGAAGGCCCTACGGCTCCGCCGCAACCTCGTCTTCCGTCTCAAAACCGCCACAATTTCGAGTCGGTTGATATTTGTGATTACGAGAGGAGTTTTTTCTACAAGCACGGTCGTGCTCCTGGTTTCCAGCATTGTGCTGCCTTTGGGGATCCTCATATCCGTACTTTTCATGACGATTTCCATACGTGCAGAGTGGAGGGCGCCTGGCCGTTGTTGGATAATGATTATCTGTTTGTGCAAGCCACCAGCTCGCCTGTGGCCAAGGGGTCCAACGCCACCGTCACCAGCAAGGTAAATGTTGGCACGCGGAGATGGGTGGGGAATCCAGAGTCAGGGAGATTCCTGGACTTCCCAAAATCCTTGGAATTGCTTCAAACCCAGGGTGGGATGAGGAAAGAGAGATAAGAGTGGTGAAAGTTGTTATGAGGGACTTTCAAACACTCCTGTTGTTGTCAGGTGGGGTCCATGGGGTATCTGAAGGGGATTTTGTGGTCCATGGGGTACCTGAGGGAATCTTGTGGTCCATGAGATACCTGAGGGGATTTTGTAGTCCATGGGGTATCTGAGGGAATCTTGCTGGGTTTGGCTCCACCTGAGTTTTCCATTGCTTAAAAAACAGAAGGAAAGTTTGTTCTTATCCCTAAAGGACAAGGTCTGGTTTCAGGATGGATAGATGGGGTGAGACCTCCATCCTGGACTACCCTGAACACCTGGAATGACAACACAACCACCACACTCATTCCCCTCCTTTCCCTCTCCCCACAGCTGACCATCATATTCAAACACATGAAGGAATGGTCTGTGGGGTACCTGAGGGAATCTTGTGGTCCATGAGATACCTGAGGGGATTTTGTGGTCCATGAGATACCTGAAGGAATCTTGTGGTCCATGGGGTACCTGAAGGAATCTTGCTGGGTTTGGCTCCACCTGAGTTTTCCATTGCTTAAAAAAAAAGAAGGAAAGATTGTTGTTATCCCAAAATGATGTGGCAAGGGCTGGTTTCAGGTTGGGGTGAGACCTCCATCCTGGGGACACCTTGAACACTCAGGATGATGACAAGACCACCACACTCATTCCCCTCCCATCCCTCTCCCCCCACAGCTAACCATCATATTCAAAAACATGCAAGAATGCATCGACCAAAAAGTCTACCAAGCCGAGCTGGACAACCTCCCGGCCGCCTTCCAGGACGGCTCCACCGACGGCGGGACACGTCCAGGTGGGACCAGCCTGACCATCCGCGAGCTCAACCCCGGCCGGCACGTGGAGATCCGCGCCGCCTACATCGGCACCACCATCGCCGTGCGCCAGGCCGCCCGCCAGCTCTCCTTCTCCATCCGAGCCGCCGAGGAGGTGGCCAAGGCCTTCACGGAGGAGCAGGACCTGCAGTTGTGTGTTGGTGGCTGCCCACGAAGCCAGAGGATCTCCCGTAGCCCCCGCGGGCTCGGCCGCGTCCCCGCGGAGACGGCGCGGGAGCTTTGCCGGGAGATGCTGCCGGTGGAGGATGTTTATTTCCAGTCGTGTGTCTTCGACGTGGTGACGTCTGGAGATGCCAATTTTACCGCGGCGGCGCGTGGGGCCTTGGAGGATGCTCGGCTTTTCCTGGCTGATGCTGAGAAACTGCACATTTTCCAAGCTGGGAGGGGATGCTCACTCATCTCTCCATCACCTCTTCTCTTCTTCCTCCTCCTCTGTGGATTTTGGGTTGTTTTATTGTGATTTTAACCCCCTGACTGCTCTGTAGGAAACAAATGAGAGCTGCTTGATTCCTCAAGTTGGAAGAGGTTGTTTCCAACAGCCACAAGGAATGAGATCCACCTCTTCTCCTCTTCCTCCTCCTCCTCCTCCTCTGGATTTTGGGTTGTTTTATTGTGATTTTTAACCCTCTGCCTGCTCTGTAGGAAACACATGAGAGCTGCTTGATTCCTCAAGTTGGAAGAGGTTGTTTCCAACAGCCACAAGGAATGAGATCCAGGAGAACTCATTTTAACCCCCTCTTCCTCCTCCCTTGTGGATTTTGGGTTGTTTTATTGTGATTTTTAACCCTCTGCCTGCTCTGTAGGAAACACATGAGAGATGCTTGATTCCTCAAGTTGGAAGAGTTTGTCTCCAACAGCCACAAGGAATGAGACCCAAAAAAAGGGGAAAAAATCAACCCCTGGTTTGCACCCACTGGATGGTGCAGTGTCTCCTCTCCTGAAAGGAAAATCCAAAATTTTCTGTTCCATTCTGACGTGTTTATTATTCCCCCTAAGGATGTGACTTTGTAATGCCTCAAAAAGAAAAATAAACCCCCCCTGGGTTAGAAACTCCCCTTTCTGTCCCTCAAAACCTTTCCATAACTCACTTCTCACATTTTTTCTCCTTGTGTTAATCTGACAAAATTCCACTCAGGAACCCCACAGATCCAGAAATAACAAACGCAGCCCAAACCCCAATTTTTAACAGTTAAAAAAAAATAAATTTGTTTTTTTTAATGAATTTTTGGGACCCTCACTCAGCTGCTCCCAAGCAGAGCGAGGCCACAAATCGGTTGTGACCAACAAGGGAAATTTTTTGGCGTAAAAATAATCTATTTTTGTCCATCTTTTGCTCCTCTTCCAGGATTAAATAACAAGCGGATCTCCAGCAGAGGGAGCCGTGGAATTTCAGATCCAAACCCGAGGCCACCGTTGCTATTTTCCCTTGTTTTCGTGGCACCTGTTGTGGATTTAATTTAGCAGGGGCTGCACTTGGGGCTGGTGTCGGGTTTTCACAGGGGGAAAAAACACTCCTGGGGAATTATTTCTCTCCTTTTGGGCCCGGATTTTCTGTCTCTGCTCAAATCTGACCCAAAATGGAGCGCTTTTTTTAAATTGAAAAATAGAATTTCCTGATGTCAAAGAGCCACCTGGGGAGGGTATTGCCCCATGGGAGGTGCAGAATTGCAGAGAAAATTTCACATAATTCAGAGGATTTCAGTAAAAAGCAGATGGAGAATTTTATTTATTTTTTTTTTCCAAGGGGAAGACTTTTTTTATTATTATTTTTTTAAATAATGTGTTAAAAACTTGGCTATTCCTCTGTCCCACAGAATTGCAGGAAGGGGAATTTCAGCCCCTCCAGGCATGGGGGATCCATGGAGGGAGTTTTTACAATTCTCGGGGTTTTCTCTCTATTTTTTTTTTGTGCCAAGAGCACAAAGAATACATAGAAAATAATAAAGAATAAATAGAAAATAATAAAAAATGCATAGAAAATAATAAAGAATACATAGAAAATAAAAAAGAATACATAGAAAATAATTTCATGGATATTATAAATTATAAATTATAAATTATTATAAATATTATTATAAATATTATAAATATAATATTATTTATTATATATAATATATATTTATATATAATAAATATATATATATATTTATTATCTATTTATTATATAAATATTATTATAAATATTATAAATTATAAATTCCCCCTTGGGTGGGTGCTCAGAGCAAACAGTGACAAGCAGGAAACCCTCTCCATGTGTTTATCCTGCTCTCAGTTATCTCTGATGGGTTTGACATTAAAGGGG
This sequence comes from Zosterops lateralis, assembly GCF_965231275.1. NCBI lineage: Eukaryota > Metazoa > Chordata > Aves > Passeriformes > Zosteropidae > Zosterops > Zosterops lateralis. Next base: position 551,780 of record NC_139787.1, read on the forward strand.
TTTATTTTTGGGTCCCCATTTCCTGTCATCTGTCTCTTTGTGGCTTTGGGCAGCGGTGGCAGATGAGGATAATAGAATAGGTATTATAATGTGTATTATGATATAATATATTATATTTTTATGTATTATATAATATAAAAATATAATATATATAATATAATATAATTATATATTTTATTATAATATATTAATTTTTAAAATAAAATATATTATATTATATTATATTATATTATAATATATATTATTATAATGTATTAATATATATAAATAATATATTATTATACTATACATTATATATTATATAATATAAAATATATACTATATAATATATAGTATTATAATATATTTTATTACAATATATATTATAATATATTATTATACTATATATATTATATTATATTGTATTATATTATATATTATATTATTTAATATGTATTTTATATTTTTATATATAATATATAATATATAATATATAATATATAATATTATATAATAATATATAATATACAGTTATATATAATAATTATATAATGATATATATTATTATATAATCATTATATTATTATATATGAAATATATAATAAATAATATATACATTATAATATTATAATATTATAATATTATATATAATTATTGTATATAATATAATATTATTATATTATACATAATAATTATATACAATAATATCTCCTTCCTCCCCTGCTCCTTTTGACACTGGAACTTTGGGTGAATGAAATAAAACAGAAATGGGAAAAATAAATCAGGCTGATTCCTGATGTGCTCCACAAATCCCTTTGGGAAGAAAATCCTCTGGGGAGGAATAAAATCCTCCATGGGAAGAATATTCCCCATTTGGATAAAATTCTCTGTTAGGAGTGAAATCCTTGGTAGCAGCATTGATTGTGCTGAAATGGGGTGGATTTGATGACGCAGAATTTATTATCCTTTATTTTTTATCCATCAGAGCCATTCAACAAGAATTCCCTGGGGAAAGGAGGGATCCCAATGGAATTAGAACTTCCCTTTCTCCTGAACAGCAGCACCACCAGGCTCGTTCCTTGCCAACCCCTGAAATTCAGAGTGCAGCTCCCAAAATGAAAATATCTGAGAATTCTAAAAACATTCACCTGCTTCGGTTCCAATTTTGAGACTTGGCAGCTCCACCCGAGTCAGAGTTAAAACAGGAGTGGCCCAACCCAGACAATCCTAACAACTCCTTTACGACCTGGAGAAGATATTGCTGGGTGAATTACGGGCTCATTAAGGTTGAGATCATTAATTATTAACTCTCCCACTGCACTGCCAAGGTCTCACTGCTGATCCATAACCCCAAGTACAACATCCATTTGTTATTAAACACATCCAGGGTGGTGCTTTCACCATCATCCAACACCTGCCCTGCCACAATTCCCCAAATATTCACCCCAAACCTTCCCCCTAAATCCTTTTCCTCTTGGAAAACAACCCCTGAACTCCTTCAGCTCCATCCAGGCTGATGCTGAACCACCCAAAATTGGGTTTCCCAGCAGAGCTGGAGTTGCTGAGGTGGTTTTTTAGGAGGGTGACATCAGCCAGGGACGGGGAAAGGGTCGATCCAAAGTCTCTGCTGACGTCAACGGGAACACGCTCTTGTTGACATCAACAAATTCACTTGGCCATGATGTTTTTACTCCTTTATTTAGAGTGGGATGAAGAGAATTATTATTCCACACTGAAATTATTCCACACTGAAATTATTCCACACTGAAATTACTCCACATTGCTCCTCCTCCTCTTCACGTCTCCTTCGTGCTGAGCAGTGTGGGATTGTAGCCGTGTGGGTTTTTGGTTTTTATCAGTTTTATGGATGTGTTTGTTCCTTTTTTATTCTTTATATAAGAATATATAAAGAATAAAATTATAAGAAGAAAAGAATGTAAGGTTTATATTCCTTTTTATGAGTTGTAATGGTTTGTCCCCATGTTCCACCCTTATTGTTGTTTTTTTTATCCCAGCCCCAGTTATGTGTCAGTCATAATTTATGCAGCCCCTGGGCCTTGTCTGTCACTTTGGGGTCTCTCCCAAAAGTCTGGAAAGTTCCAGTGAGGACCCCAAGTGATTGGACAAGACTTCAGCTGTCTCCCCACCCGAGTTATTGATTTATTACAATGTGTGTCCTTTACCTGATTTGTCCCCAGCTAAACCCATCCCTGAGTTCCTCCCCCCAATAAAACCTGTCACATTTTATTTTTTCCCTTCATTTTTCTGCTGAGGGGTGTCTGCTGGGGCAGATAAATAAATAAATGATGAATAAATCCAGTGAATTAACCCAGAACAGCCTCCCCTCTTTTTTTCCTGCTGTCGTTGCTTCACTCCTTTGGGGCAAACCAGAGAGGGAATTATATTCTGTGGTTTGGTGCAGAAGGGAGGAATTGCACCTTTTTTTTTTTTCTTTTTTTCTTTTTTTTTTTTTTTTTTTTTTTTTTTTTTTTTTTAGGGATGGATGGATGGATGGATGGATGGATGGATGGATGGATGGATGGATGGATGATGGATGGATGGATGGATGGAGGGATGGATGGATGGATGGAGGGATGGAGGGATGGATGGAGGGATGGATGGATGGATGGATGGATGGATGGATGGAGGGATGGAGGGATGGATGGAGGGATGGATGGATGGATGGATGGATGGATGGATGGATGGATGGAGGGATGGATGGAGGGATGGATGGATGGATGGATGGATGGATGGATGGATGGATGGATGGATGATGGATGGATGGATGGATGGAGGGAGGGATGGACAGACAGAGGGATGGATGGACGGACAGACACAGAATTCTCTGCCATTCCTGAGAGAGCCTCTAGATGTCCACAGAGCCCGGCACACAGGAAATTCTCCAGCACAGCCACAGCTCCAGGATATCCACCCTCACCCCAAACAACCAGGAATCACAAAATTCCAGCCTGAATTTGGCTAAAAAAACACCTTAAAGATAATTTTGCTGGTGGTAGAGGCACCTTCCAGAGAGCTCTAAGTCACAATTTTCTTCCCCAAGCTCTTGCTCACCACCCTGGAGCAGCTTTGGCTGCTGAAAATGAAGGAAAAAAAATAAAAAAATAAAAATCCATATTCCTTAAGAGTCTGAGAGGCTCCAGAGGGGACGTCCCTCTCTCCCTGTTGATGTCAGTGCTCCTTCCTGCCAGAGCAAATGACAAATTGGGACTTTTTCAGAGCCAAGATCTGAATTCCTCCTTGTTTACGGATGCCTGAGCTCTTCTGGAGCTTTATCGCCCCCTCCCTGCTACAAAAAAAACACTTTCTGGGGAGAAAAACCAAGAATAAATCCCACTTTGGTTGAAGAATTGACAGGCAGGGGGATTTCCATATCCCAGTCTCCAGTGGGAGCTGGAAAAGTGAGATTTCAGGGGGAAAAAATCCTCCTGTGCAAACTCTGAGAGGATTTATTCCTGCTCAGGGAATGGGAAAAAAGGGGATTTCTCTCCCTGTACATGAGGAATGTCAAAAATATCTGCTGGGGGGACAAAAAAACAAAACAAAACAAAAAAACCAAAAAAACCCCCCAAAAAACCCAAAAAACAAAAAAAAACCCAACCAACCAACCAACCAACAAAAAAAACCAAAAAAAAACAAAAAAAAAAAAAAAAAAAAAAGGAATTTTTGAGAATCCCCTGCAAGAATCTACCCCAGGGAGCTTTTCCAAACTGTTCCTAGAAAATCTCAGAGTGTCAAACCTGCAGAGCTGAACATTTCTTTACCTCCATGGAGCTTTTTTCTTCCACCCCAAAAACCCCAAACCTTAAATCCCAAACCTTAAATCCCAAATCTTAATTCCCAAACCACTGCTGGGATTTAAAAAACTGACCCAGCCCCTTTTCTGGAACATAAAAATCCCCAGAGTTGCTTTCCAGGACCGACCCCAATTCCCAGAGTCTCTTATTTCCCAGCTGGGCTTTATTCCCAGCGCTCCCTGTACAAAAACAACCAGAGGAAATGAATTTTCCACTCCAGCTCCCCACTCAGGACACTCTGTCCCCACGCTCCAGCCATTGTAAATCCTTCTTGCTCTTTCCCCTCCCTTTCCCAGCCTGGAAAATGCTGGAAGGGACCATATAAGGTGAGAAATATGGAATAAACAGCCCCTGGAAGCTGGAAGGGGGTTGTTGGAACTCTGTGTGTGATGGCAAGGACAAAGGACAGGCTGCCACAGCTTCTCCTGGCAAACAATCCTTATAGCCTGGGACAGAAAAAAAATAAAAAAAAAATAAAATAAAAAAAAATTAAATAAAAATAAAATAAAATAAAATAAAATAAAATAAAATAAAGTAAAATAAAATAAAATAAAGTAAAATAAAATAAAATAAAATAAAATAAAATAAAATAAAATAAAGTAAAATAAAATAAAATAAAATAAAATAAAATAAAATAGCAAACAAACAAAAAAACAAACAAAAAAAAAAACAACAAAAAAACCCCCACAAAAACCCACCAAAAAACCCTAAAAAAACAACAAAAAACAAAACAGACCAACCAACCAACCAAAAAAACCCACAAAAACCCAAAAAAACCCAAAACAAAACAACCCCCCCCCCAAAAAAAAAACCACAAAAAAAACCCCACAAAAAATAACAATAATAATTTAAAAAATGGTTCTTATCAGCAGCAAGAGCTGTGCCAGGGGAAAAACAATTCTGTGCCATAAGAGCCCATATATAAGATGAGAAATATGGAATAAACAGCCCCTGGAAGCTGCAGGAGCTGTTGGAACTCCCTGTCTGATGGCAAGGACAAAGGACAGGCTGCCACAGCTTCTCCTGGCAACCAATCCTCATAGCCTGGAACAGAAAAATAAAATAAAAAAATAAAATAATAAATGGTTCTTATCAGCAGCGGGAGCTGTGCTTGGGGAAAAACAATCCTGTGCCAGGCCCAGGTCCTGCCCCAGACCCGCCCAGGGCTCACTGAGTCACCTCAGGGTTCATTTTTTGCTCCTGTGGGTTTGGAATTGGGTTATTTAGGGGTTGGGTGTTAGTCAGAGTGTCCTGGTCATTTCTTTTCCCTGGTTGGGAGATCCTGGAAAAGGAATAAAATCTGTCACTCTCCCCATCCATCCCATCCCTCCTTCAGCAGAGGGAATGAGGGTTCAGATCATGTAAAAACAGCTCTGGATTAAAGCCTTAAATAACAGATTTTTGGGAGCAGGAGGTGGTGTCTGATCAGAAATCTTGGGGATTTCTCTCCCCTAATTTTTATTTTATTTTATTTTATTTTTATTTTTGTTTTTGTTTCTGTTTTGTTTTGTTTTAATAATAGTTTTGTGGGATCCTCCCTGCTCAGAACTCCTGGGGATTTCTCTCCCCTGAATTTCTTGGGGTGTTTTTTTATTTTATTTTATTTTTTTTTTTTTTTTAATAACAGTTTTGTGGGAGCAGGTGGTCTCTGCTCAGAAATCCTGGTGATTTCTCTCTCCTGAATTTCTTTTTATTTAATGCCTTAAATAACTTTTTGTGGGATCCTCCCCTGCTCAGAACTCCTGGGGATTTCTCTCTCCTGAATTTCTTTTTATTTAATGCCTTAAATAACAGTTTTGTGGGATCCTCCCCTGCTCAGAACTCCTGGGGATTTCTCTCTCCTGAATTTCTTGGTGGTTTTATTTATTTATTTATTTATTTATTAATTAAGGAGATCTGACATTGGGGGAAATTTTGCTTTTTTTTACAAATTAAAAATCTCAAAAATCTCAACATCCCCAGATCCCTCCAGGGCTGCTGAGGAGGGAACAATCCCTGGAGCTGGGAATCCCCAGGAGCAGAGCGGGGATGGAGGGCAGGGGGGGAAAGGGCAGCTCTGGCTGCCAGGCCTGGAGGCATTTCAGGGATTTCAGGATGGAAAATGCCCTGGATGATAAAATAATCCCGGACAGGTTCCCTGGCCGGAGGCTCGAGGCCCTTTGGCTCTGCTGGAATTTCTCTGGGGCAGCTCCAGGCGGGGAAGGGTTTTCTTGGAAAGGCCCCAGGGATGGGAATGGAGAGGGGAGAGTGTAAACATCCCCAGCTCAGGTTTAAGGGTCAAATATCCCATGGCTGGAAAAGGCCTTTCACCAAATTAGAAATTAGAGCAAATCCCTAATTTTTTTTTTTTTTTTTATTAACCTATAACTTTTTTTTTCCTAGTGAGAGACAAAGGAAAAAAAACCAAACAAAACCCAAAAACACCCCAAACCAAACCAAACCAAACCAAAAAAACCCCAACGAACCAAACAAAAAAAAAACCAGAAACAAAAAACCCCACAAAATAAAAAATAATAAAAAACACCACAAAATAAAAAAAAAATAAAAAAAATAAAAATAAAAATAATAAATAAAAATAAAATAAAATATAAAAACACAAAATAAAAAGTAAAAAAAAAAAAACCAAAATAAAAAATAATATAAAAACACAAAATAAAAAATAATTAAAAAAACACAAAATAAAAAATAATTAAAAAATAAAAATAATAAATAAAATAAAATAAAATAAAAAAACCCCACAAAATATAAAAACCCCACAAAATAAAAAATAAAAACCCACAAAATAAAAAATAATAAAACATAAAAATAAAAACAATACATAAAAATAAAATAAAATAAAATACCCACAAAATAAAAAATAAAAAAACCCCACAAAATAAAAAATAAAAAACCACAAAATTAAAATTAATAAAACATAAAAATAAAAATAATAAATTTAAAAAAAAAAAAAAGGTGCGATTCCTCCACTCCATTCTGCACCAAAGCACAGAATAATAAAATTCCCCTCCCCAGGAGGAATTCTGAATTCTGCCCTGTGCTTTGCTTTGCTTTGGCAGGAGAACAGTTTATACCCCACGGTTTATCCGGAGCTTTTATCGGTTTATACGATCAGGTGTGAATTAACTCAGGGCTGGGGAAAGGAGGCCATGGAAGGGCAGGAAAAATGCCAGAAACTCTCGGACAAACAACTCTGGAGGACAACTCCCAACAAAAACACCTCCCCTGTTTCCTCCTCAGCGATTTCCTTTGCTCCAGGAACATTGTGTTGTTTCCTTTGCTCCCAGCGTTTTTCCTGAGATGGGAAAAGCACTAAAAGGCTGGGAAAAAAATTTAAAAAATAAGGGAGAAAGAGAAAATTTTTTTGTCCTGGAATAATGTTGATCCAGGGGAGTGAAATCTGAGGGTTTCTTGGAAGGCAAAAATCTCCTGGAGGGGTTTGCAGGGGAGGAAAAATGGTGTCCCTGGCAGAGTTATGGTTTCTGGGGGGATGTGGGTGTTTGCTGCACCTTGGATCAGTGTTTGGGAGGGCTTTTTTGGGGAAAAAATGAGATTTTTTTAGGGGAAAAAGGAGTTTTTTTGGGGAAAATGGAGTTTTTTTGGGGAAAAAAGGAGGTTTTTTTGGGGAAAAATGAGTTTTTTTGGGGGGAAATGAGTTTTTTTTTTGCAGAAGAGTCCCCCCAAACAATGTGGGAAGCAACAGAGGTGGTGGAAACACTTCCCACCAACAAACCAGAAGGAGGGAGAGGAACCCCCAAAATCAGGTTTTGATGCTGAACCCCCAAACCCACCCTGATTTACCCCAAATAACGAGGAAAGTGTGTGTTTGGAGCTGAGAAAACCCCTCTGAACTGTATGAAGGGATTTCAGGGCATGGGGGGCTGTGGGAGCAGCAGAGAGAGGGAAAATCCCAAATCCCAAATCCCAAATCCGCCCCTATTTTTACCCCAATTAACAGGGGGGTTAAAGGTACCCCAGGGATTGGGACAATGGAGGTGCCCCCAGGCTGCTCTGGAGGGGCAGGAAAGGGTCTCAAGAAGGGGGTAAAACCCTCATAAATCCCCCATCAGGGCCCGGCCAGGCCGCTCCCAGTTCTCCCAGTACAACACACCCTGTCCCAAACTGGGAACCGCACCCCCAAGCCTGGGAACATGACATCGTGTCCCGCGCTCCCCATTGGCTACAACCACCGCCCGTCCTCGCTTCCTATTGGCTCCCCGCGCTGTCAATCCGCCCCCATCCTGCCCGCCCCCATGAACACGCGCGGCTTTCCTTCACACGCTGTCCACGCTCCGCGGCCGCCGCTCTGATTGGTCAGCGTTGCCGTAAACAAGGCGGCGGCAGCCAATGGGAGCGCTGATCACGCGAGCCGCACGCCGGGCCACGCGCCCTCGGCGTGGCAGGGCCGGCAGTGATAGGCGGGGCGGGGAGTGGGCGGGGCTGCCGAGCCTTTAAAAGGCGGTGACGGGTTTGGCCCCTCACAGACGCCTCAGCCTCGCAGCCTGGGCGCTCTGTCAGGGCTTTGTCCCTTTTTTTTAATTAATTAATTTTTTTTTTGCCCCGGATTTTTCCAACCGAACGACTTTTTTTTATCGCTCCACCAGACAGGGGGTGGATTAAAAAAAAAACCCCAAAAAAAACTCCTCAGCTTTTTTCTTTGTCACCTCCTCGCTCTCTCCTCACCATGGTGATGTTCAAGAAGGTGAAGAGCTTCGTGGTGGCTTTCAGCGAGCCCGACAAGATTTACTGCAGCGGGGACAAGGTGGCCGGGCGGGTGCTGGTGGAGGTGGCCGAGGTGACCCGGGTCACTGCGGTCAAGGTTTTGGCCTGTGGCGTGGCCAGGGTGACCTGGGCCAAAGGACCGGCCCAGTGCCGCCAGGAGATGGAATATCTGCGCTTTGAGGATGTCCTGGCCCTCGAGGAGCAGCCCACGGGTGAGACAGGGCTTGCTTTAAACACCAATTTATAACCCCCAAATCTTAACCTCTATATGGGGTTTTATGGTTGGGTTGGATGGTTTGGGATGGGATAAAGAAATGGGAATAACTCCTGGGTGTTGTAGAGGAGCAACTTAATCATCAGGATAAAGTTGATGGTTATATCTAGAATCTAGAAAAAAAAAAAAAAATAACCAAATCTAGGAAAATTTAGGAAGGTTTGGCTGAGTCAAATGGAAGTTTAGGAGCTAAAGAACAAAATCAGAGCCTGGGGGAAGCTCCTGGGGTGTGTTTTGAGTCCACAAGGGGTTGGTGACATTGGTGGCACAGGCGGGGAGGGGAACAGGATCACAGCCTGGAGCTCAGAGATAAGGGAGGAACTGGAGATGAGGTGGGGCCAGGGAGACTTTCTGTCCTGCCCCCAGGCTTTGGGGTGTTGCTGAGGTGAAAGGACAGAACACGGGGTTCTCTGGGTGTGGAAAATTGTTACCCAACCCCTTCAGAGCTGAGGATCCACCCTGGAGCTCCAGCTGATGTTTGTTTTTTTCCCTTTTTCTCCTCCAGATGAAGATGGTTCAGTCATCCTGAGACCTGGCAATAAATACGAGTACAAATTCGGCTTTGAGCTGCCCCAAGGGTGAGTATGAGACAGCTGGAGATGGGATTAAATTGGAAAAAAATCCACTTTTTTAGCTCTGGAGTGACCTCCCTTTGCATGTTTTTAGGCCGTTGGGCACCACGTTCAAGGGGAAATACGGCTCTGTGGATTATTGGGTGAAGGTTTCTCTGGAACGTCCAGCCTGCCCCACACAGGAAATCAAAAAACGCTTCGAGGTGATGGATCCTGTGGATGTGAACACCCCAGAACTGCTGGTGAGCCTCGAGTTGCTCCAAAAGCTTTGGGAGAAAAGCCTTTTGGAGGGGGGGGGGAGGAGGGTCAGCCCAACCAGGTGTCTTTAATCAGATTTAAATCAGAGGAGGATTATTTAGGGTTGGGATTAAGGAGTTCTGGATAATTCCAGAAAGTGACACTGGGCGTGTTCTGCACTCCGGGGGAATTTGAGGGTTGGTTGGAGAAAAGGGGAAGGAAATAAAGGGTGGAGGGAAGGGAAGGGGAAGGACAGGATGGGGGCAGTGTTTGATTGTTCCCTCTCTCTCTCTGCAGTCCCCAGTCGCAGCCAAGAAAGAGAAGAAAGTTTCCTGCATGTTCATCCCGGATGGACGAGTGTCTGTCAGCGCCCAGATCGACAGGAAAGGTTTCTGTGAAGGTGAGGATTGCTGAGAGCTGAGAAAGCAGGGAAACCACTTCAATAAAACCCCAACATCCCCTAAAATCTGGTTTTTTTTCCCTCAACAGGCGACGAGATCTGTATCAACGCCGACTTTGAGAACACCTGCTCCCGCATCGTGGTGCCCAAGGCGGCCATCGTGGCCAAACACACCTACCTGGCCAACGGCCAGACCAAGGTGTTCTCCCAAAAACTCTCCTGTGTCCGTGGCAACCACATCATCTCCGGGACCTCAGAATCCTGGCGCGGCAAAACCATCCGTGTGAGGAAACTCAAACCTTCCATCCTGGGCTGCAACATCCTGCGCGTGGAGTATTTCCTGCAGGTGAGGGAGGGATCTCCCCTCATCTTTATCCTTTATCCTGGGAGATTTTTATGCTGTCCTAAATCCAAATATTAAATTTGGCTTTTTCTCTGTCCTGCAGATCTACGTCAGCGTTCCGGGCTCCAAGAAAATCATCCTGGAGCTGCCCCTGGTCATCGGGAGCCGCTCGGGCATCGGCAGCCGCAGCTCCAGCATGGCCAGTCAGACCAGTTCAGAGATGAGCTGGGTGGATCTCAACCTCCCTGATGCTCCAGAGGGTGAGTGGGGTGAGATTTACAGTGGTGGGATTTACAGTGGTGGGATTTACAGTGGTGGGATTTACAGTGGTGGGATTACAGTCTGGGGGGCAGCACACACACAGAGCTGAACTCACAAATCCTTCTCCCCCCAAAAACAGCTCCCCCGTGTTATCTGGACATCGTCCCCGAGGATCACCGCCTGGAAAGCCCCACCACTCCCCTGCTGGACGATCCCGATGGCTTTGACAGCCCCATCTTCATGTACGCCCCCGAGTTCAAGTTCATGCCTCCCCCCACCTACACGGAGGTGAGCGTGGGGCCGGCCCAGGACGGGCTGGGGGGATCTGGGATCAACTCCCTGGATCCCTCATCATCCCCTTCCTGCCCCGTGGCCCAGGTGGATCCTTGTGTTGTCACCAACAACAACAACAACAACAATGTCCAGTGAGAGCTCCGCGTTGTTCCCACTTTTTTCTGGACTTTTTGGCTCCGTGTGCCACACAACCTGCAGCAGGAACACCTGGAGAAGGGGGAAAGTGCTCCTGAGGAATTGCCACATTCCTGAGGAATTCCTGAGTTTTCTCTCGAGGGAATCAAAACTGTTCCAGGCCCATCCTGAGCACCACCTGAATCTTGTGGAGAAAAAAAAAAAAGCTCTGAGTTGGCAGAGAACGCTCAAGGACTTGAGGGGGAAGACAAAGTGGTTGGAAAAAAAGAGCTGGAAAAAAAAAAACTGTGGCTTTGTTGGGACAAACTGCCTTGTCACAAAGTCACAAAGTGTGGTGACAGGCAGGAAATTCTGATTTATTTTTTAAACTGATTCCGTCCTGATTTTGTGACTCTGGGTGCTGTTCTGGCTGCCCTGTGCTCCCGCTGAGGGAGGAGAGAGGGGGAAACACTGTGACATCATGAATTTCTCCTGTCGTTGACACAAAACTTGTTATTGCAAACCAGCACCTTTTGTACTCTTGGGGTTTTTGTACATCGTATTTAGGGGGGGGGGTGAAAGCACAAAAATGCAAATTTTGTACCTTTTTTTTTTTTTGTGGCCCCTGGGGGGCAAAATTTGTAATAAACGAATGAAATAATGATACCTCCATCTCATGTCTTTTCTTGAGGGGTGGGAGGATGGCAGAAATCCCTTCAGAAATCCCCCTTGGAGTGGGAAAAATCCCCTTTGGAGTGGGAAAAATCCCCCTTGGAGTGGGAAAAATCCCCTTTGGAGTGGGAAAAATCCCCTTTGGAGTGGGAAAAATCCCCCTTGGAGTGGGAAAAATCCCCCTTGGAGTAGGAATTGACCATTCCCAATTTTTATTTTTTTTCCTGGGATCAGCAATAGAAGAGGAATGGGGGTTTCTCCTGTTTATTTTTCTTTTTTCCAGGGGAGAAAAAGCCAAAACTTGAGCAAAAAATTGATATGAGGGGAAGAAAATTGGGTGCATGAAGAAACAAAACCAGGCTGTGGGAGGGGAACATACAGAACAGGGAAACTGAGGCAGGCAGGGGATTGACTATTCAATTCCTTTTTTTGGCACTGCTGTTGATGCCCCTCTGCCTCATTTTTATTTTTATTTGGGGATGTGGGTGAAAGGTGCTGGTGCTGTCCAAACACCAGGCCATGACCTTGGCTCTGCTTTTTGCCCTTTCTCCCACTTGGAGCCCCCCCAGCCTTTTCCCTATTTGTGCCTCAATTTTTTTTTTTTTCTTTTGCAGCTCTGGGCTTTTGGCCAAGGAGGTGAAAAGTCATCCTGCTCTGAGCCTGCAGGAAAAGGGGGGGGGGAAAAAAACTCAGCCCAAGCTCCTCCTGCAAAAATTAGAAAAGAAACTTCCAGTCCTTACAGCAACGCCGCCCTGAAAAAATTGATTTTTTTTTCTCCTTGGAAAAGGTTGTAGAGGAGGCAGCACCACTCCCCAAAGCTCCCACCCCACCCTGTGCCCTTTGGGGCTGAACCCTGCCCTCTCCCTGCCCCTTTTTCCCTGATTTTACAGCTCTAATTAAACTAATTAAGGTCATAAACCACTCCCCTACCCTGCTCCTCTGCCTGCTCCTTGTGCCAGAGCAGGAGCCACACAAAATACGGGAGTTTTTGGGGTTTTTTTTTGGGGGGGGGGATTCTCTCTCCAGGACAGTCCCCCCTGAGCTCTCAGCCTGGGATGGATCCTGGCTCTGGAAATTCCAAATGAATTCCAACTGGGCCAAAGGGCCTGGAGTAAACTGGGAACGCTGGCGGAGGAGCAGGGAGAGATTCCAGGGCTGGAAATAAATATGGGATGGAAATTTGGGTGGCAGAGGAGCAGCCAGACCCTCCAAGGGGTTGAAATTTGGGATGGGGAGGAAATTTGGGTGGCAGAGGAGCAGTGAGAGCTTCCAGGGCTGGAAATATGGGATGGGGTGGAAATAAATATGGGATGGGGAGGAAATTTGGGTGGCAGAGGAGCAGCCAGAGCCTCCAGGGCTGGAAATAAATACGGGATGGGGAGGAAATATGGGATTGGGAGGAAATTTGGGTGGCAGAGGAGTCAGAGCTTCCGGGGCTGGAAATATGGGATGGGGAGGAAATTTGGGATGGGGTGGAAATATGGATGGCAGAAGAGCAGTGAGAGATTCCAGGGGTGGAAATAAATATGGGATGGGGTGGAAATATGGGTTGCAGAGGAGCAGTCAGAGCTTCCAGGACTGGAAATATGGGAACAGGATGGAAATTTGGGTGACAGAGGAGCAGTGAGAGCCCCCAGGTGTAGAAATATGGGATGGGGAGGAATTTTGGGTGACAGAGGAGCAGTCAGAGCCTCCAAGGGGTTGAAATTTGGGATGGGGAGGAAATTTGGGTGGCAGAGGAGCAGTGAGAGCTTCCAGGGCTGGAAATAAATATGGGATGGGGTGAAAATAAATATGGGATGGGGTGGAAATAATAAATATGGGATGGGGTGGAAATTTGGGTGGCAGAGGAGCAGTGAGAGATTCCAGGACTGGAAATATGGGAACAGGATGGAAATTTGGGTGGCAGAGGAGCAGCCAGAGCCCCCAGGGCTGGAAATACGGGATGGGAACAGGATGGGAACATGAGGAAACCCCACGGAGGGGGAACAGACCCCACAGCACCAGGGAAACTGAGGCACGAGGCTGATGGGGGTGATAAATCCAAAGGGATTTTGGGGTTTAATCTCAAATCCTGCCCCAGGCTGGGGGAGGCAGAACCACAGATGGGAGTCCCAGGGTTCCCACATGGGAAAAGGGGGAAATTTGGGTGGCAGAGGAGCAGTGAGAGCCCCCAGGGGTGGAAATAAATATGGGAAGAGGGGGAAATTTGGGTGGCAGAGGAGCAGTCAGAGCCTCCAGGAGTGGAAATTTGGGTGGCGGAGGAGCAGTGAGAGCCCCCAGGGGTGGAAATACGGGATGGGAACAGGATGGGAACATGAGGAAACCCCTGGAGGTGGACCAGACCCCACAGCACCAGGGAAACTGAGGCACGAGGCTGATGGGGGTGATAAATCCAAAGGGATTTTGGGGTTTAATTCCAAATCCTGCCCCAGGCTGGGGGAGGCAGAACCACAGATGGGAGTCCCAGGGTTCCCACATGGGAAAAAGGGGGAGAAAAAGAGGGAAATAAGGATAAAAAAGGAGAAGTGGAAGTTCCACAAGTGCTGGAATGTTGGTGGCTCCGAACAGGAACCAGCAGAGGGAGGGGGGAGAGTGGGGGGCATGTGACTCTCATGTGAGCAGCCCCCGCCCCTGGCTCTGGACACACCCCCTGAGAGGAAAAAAAACATTCCTTCTTCTTAAAAAACCCAAATTGTCCTTCCTCAAAGTGTCTTACCCCGTTAAATGCATTTATTTCCATGAAAATACTCCAAAAAGAGACGTTTTTCCCCACAAAAAAAAATGCTTTTCCTTCTGAAAAAGTTCTCCCCAAATTTCACTTTAAAAATTCAACCCTAAAAATAACTTTTCTTTCTCTCAAAATTCGTCTTACTCCCTAAAATTTGTATTGTTTAAAAAAATGCATCTTGTCTCTCCAAAGAAAATCTCCCTCACAGTAAATCAAGGTTTTCTCCCTCAAAATGGCACCAAACACACCAAAATGTACCTTTTCCTCCCCAAAAATACATTTTTCCCCCCAAAAAAGCCATCTTGAGCCATAAAATGCGTTTCCCTCCACAAAATTATGCTTTAATTCTCAAAAAAATCCACCTTCCCACCCAAAAAAAAAACCTTTTCCAAAAAAAAAAATACCTTTTTCCCCCCAAAAAAATTTATCTCCTGAGAAACACTTTTTCCACCCCTCAAAAAAAAAAACAAACCACCTTCCCTTCCTCATAAAACTTTTCCTCCCAAAACACATTTTTCTCCTTTAAAGCAACACATTTTCCACCTCAAAAAACAAAACAAAACAAAAAAAACCCCCACTTTCTTCCCCCCCAAAAAAACCCCATTTCCCCTTTTATAATCCCTTTTTATCCCTTAGCAAACCATTTATTATCCAATTTCTCCCATGTATAAAGCACCCAGAAAGTGCTATAAATACCAAAATCCACGAAAAAAAAAATTTTAGAAATTTGGTGTAAAAAGTGGAGGGGTGGGGTGGTAAAAAACCTCATTCTCCCTTTTATAATCCCTTTTTACCCCTTAGTAAACCATTTATTATCCAATTTTCCCCATGTAAAAAGCAACCAGAAAGTGCTATAAATACCAAAATCCACGAAAAAAATTTTTTTTAGAAAATTGGAGGGGTGAGGTGGTAAAAAACCCCATTCCCCCTTTTATAATCCCTTTTTACCCCCTGATAACCCACTTATCCAATTTCTCCCATGTAAAAATCACCCAGAAGCTGCTGAGCCATAAATATTAAAATCCATGAAAATTTTTTTACAAAGCTGGTGTAAAAAATAGAGAGGTGGGGTGGTTAGAGGGGGATTCGGGGCATTTTTGGGGACCAAAATTCAAAATAAAATAAAAACAAAATTCATCCCAAAAACCACAATCTGTGCCTGGACCTCTGGCGCCACCTGGTGGCGATTCAGGGTATGACAGGGGGCACCGCTGTCCCCAAACCCGGGGGGTGACAAGGGGCACCCCAAATGTCCCCACAAGAGGAATAAAAGAGTTTTTCATTCCAGAGGGGCTCAGTCCCCACTCTGGGGCCCCCCACACTTTTGGGGTGTTGCAGCAATACCCGTTTTTGGGGTCAGTAAACAGCCTCGTCCCCGTTGTCGTCGCTGTCGGGCCCGAAGCTCTCCCCGTTGTCAAAGTAGGACAGGACGTAGTCAGTCTCCTGTGAGAGAGGAAAACAAGAGGGTTGTGGTGTTATCTGGGGGTTTCCTCACCTCACACCAACCTCCTCCTCAGAGTTTTCCTCCTTTTTCCACCTCTTCGTGCTCCTCCTCATCGTATTCCTCCTCCTCTTCCTCCTTTCCTTCTTCTTCCTCCTCCTTCTCCTCTTCCTCCTCTGATGTCACCTCCTCTTCTTTCTTCTCCAGGCTCTGGGTGGGTCAGATTTTTTTTTATTACACACCAAAAAATCCAACCAGAGGGGACATCCCTCACCTTCAACCCTCCCTCACCTCCAGTTTTTTAAAAATCCAACCAAAAATCCATCCTCACCTTCAACCTCCCTCACCTCCAGTTTTTTAATTGTCTCCTCCTTGTCCAGCACCGTCTGTTTCTTGGGGATGAGGGAAGTGGGTCCTGGGTGGGCACAGGGGATTTGTTAGTTCATGGAGGGGAAAAAAAGGGGCAAAGAAAGGGGTGGGGAAAGGAAAAGAGTCATTCAGGGGATTTATCAGTTCATGGAGGAGAAAAAAAGGGGCAAAGAAAGGGGTGGGGACAGGAAAAGTGTCACTCAGGGGATTTATCAGCACATGGAGGGGAAAAAAAGGGACAGACACAGGAAAAGTGTCACTCAGGGGATTTATCAGCCCATGGAGGGGAAAAAAAGGGAAACACAGAGGAAAAGAGTCACTCAAGGGATTTATCAGCCCATGAGAGGAAAAGAAGGGGCAAAGAAAGGGGTGGGATCAGGAAAAAAATCACTCACGGGATTTATCAGCCCATGGGGGGAAAAGAAGGGACACACACAAAGGTTGGATCAGGAAAAAGTCACTCACGGCCTTTCCTCAGCCGCCGCACTCGGATCTTCAGCTCCCGTGGGAGTCTCCTCCAGTCTGGGGGATAAAATGGGAATAAAACAGGAGTTGGGTTGAATTGAGGTGTTTTATCTCAGCCCTGACACCTCCACAGGAAAAGGGTTTGGTGGCAGGATGGATCTCACTGATCCCTGTGTGGGTTCTGGTTTGCCCCAAAGGAGTGAAGTGATGACAGCAGGAAAAAAAGAGGGAGTTAATTCTGGGTTAATTCAGTGGATTTATTCATCATTTATTTATTTATCTGCCCCAGCAGAAAAACGAGGGAAAAAATAAAATGTGACAGGTTTTATTGAGGGGAGGAACTCAGGGATGGGTTTGACTGGGGACAAATCAGGTAAAGGACACACATTGTAATAAATCAATAACTCGGGTGGGGACACAGCTGGAGTCTGGTCCAATAATTTGTGATCCTTATTGGAACTTTCCAGACTTTTGAGAGAGACCCCAAAGTGACAGACAAGGCCCAGGGGCTGCATAAATTATGACTGACACATAACTGGGGTTGGGATAAGAAAACAATAAGGGTGGAACATGGGGACAAACCATTACAACTCATAAAAAGGAATATAAAACAAGGAACAAACACATACATAAAACTGATAAAATCAAAACCAGACCACTACAGGTGCTCAGCCCTCCTCCAGTCACCCCCAAATCCCCTTTTTCCCCTCCCCAGGGCCTCCCCCATGTCCCTGCACCTGGGTTCCAGTCGATGGCACTGTCCACAGGGCTGGAGAGCTGATATTTGTCTGAGTAACGTTCGATGTCTGTGGGGAAAACAGGAGAGAATTTGGGGGAAAAGCTGGGGGGGACTTTGGGGACACCCTGGGGACACCCTGGGGACACCCTGGGGACACTCTGGGGACATCCTGGGGACACCCTGGGGACACCCTGGGGACACTCTGGGGACATCCTGGGGACATCCTGGGGACACCCTGGGGACACCCTGGGACATCCTGGGGACACCCTGGGACATCCTGGGGACACCCTGGGGACATCCTGGGGACATCCTGGGGACACCCTGGGGACACCCTGGGGACATCCTGGGGACACTCTGGGGATATCCTGGGGACACCCTGGGGACACCCTGGGGACGCCCTGGGGACACTCTGGGGACATCCTGGGGACACCCTGGGACATCCTGGGGACACCCTGGGACATCCTGGGGATATCCTGCGGACGCCCTGGGGACAGCCTGGGGACAGCCTGGGGACACCCTGGGGACACCCTGGGACATCCTGGGGACACCCTGGGGACACCCTGGGGACAGCCTGGGGACACCCTGGGACACCCTGGGGACATCCTGGGACATCCTGGGGACACCCTGGGGACATCCTGGGACATCCTGGGGACATCCTGGGGACATCCTGGGACATCCTGGGGACATCCTGGGACATCCTGGGGACACACTGGGGACACACTGGGGACACTCTGGGGACATCCTGGGACACCCTGGGGACACCCTGGGGACACTCTGGGGACATCCTGGGGACACACTGGGACACCCTGGGGACATCCTGGGGACACCCTGGGGACATCCTGGGGACACCCTGGGGACACCCTGGGGACACCCTGGGGACATCCTGGGGACACTCTGGGGACATCCTGGGGACACACTGGGACACCCTGGGGACACCCTGGGACATCCTGGGGACACCCTGGGGACACCCTGATGGTAAGAGGTGGTGATTTATTAAAAATTATGGATATTGATCTAATACCAATATCCGACTATGAGGGGCAAAGACTCTCTAACAGTTTAAAGTTAGAAAGTGCAGGTTTATTTATGTTTATTATCAGTTCCTTCAGTGATTTATCAGTTCCTTCAGTCTGGCTTCTGTTAGAACAAGGGAAGCTCAGCTACCTCACCTCAGCAATATCTATTTTATAGATATTTATTTATATTATATTTATTTAATATTTATTTATAGTGTATTTATTTATATTATATTTATTTAATATTTATTTTTATTATATTTATTTATATTTATTTTTATTTTATTTATTTATATTATATTTATTTAATCTTTATTTATATTTTATTTATTTATATTATATTTATTTAATATTTATTTATAGTGTATTTATTTATATTATATTTATTTAATATTTATTTTTATTATATTTATTTATATTTATTTATATTTTATTTATTTATATTATATTTATTTAATCTTTATTTATATTTTATTTATTTATATTATATTTAATATTTATTTATAGTATATTTAATATTTATTTACATTTTATTTATTTAATATTTATTTATATTATATTTATTTATACTATATTTATTTAATATTTATTTATATTATATTTATTTATACTATATTTATTTACTATTTATTTACATTATATTTATTTAATAATTCGTCTAAATCAACGCTTCATTGGGAGGGGGAATAAAATGAGGGGAGAAAAAACAAAATGAGAATTTTTTTGGGAGGAATGTCCCAGCCTGGAGAGGACTGAAATAAATGCTGAAAAAAAAAAAAAAACAGGGAGCAGCAAAATGGAGAAAATTGGGGTGGGCTCCTTTACAAACCCACTCCCACCCCCCAGGGGCACAGAGGAGGGTCAGGATCAAACCCCCCTTTGCCCACCCACCCTTTACCTCTGCGGGGAGCTCCCGGTTTGATGAAATAGGGGAGGCCCCTCATGGCCCTGCGCAGCTCCTGCTTCAGGGCCAACATGTACTCGCCCTCCTCTCCCCCGGGCAGGGGCGCAGCGCGGCGCTCCAGGGCCTGCACGGGAAGGGATGGCTGTGAGCAGCGTGTCAGGGCTCAAAACAACAGGGGTGGTGGGAAAGAGGGGACAGGAAAGACTTGTGGAGGTGATTTTTATGGTAAGATGTAAAAGCTGAGTGAAATAGGAATGAAAGACAGATTTGAGATGTGATCGCAGGCAGGAAGACGGGGATGAGCTGGAGGTGGGTTGAAAGACAGGAAAACGAAAGACAGGAAAACAAAAGACTCAAAAATGTTGCCTTTCCATCCTTCAAAGGCATCAGGGAACAAGGGCAAAAGAAAGGAGTCTATAGAGTTTAGACCCATTTTGTTGGGAAAGATGGGACAGGAAGGATTTATGGATATGATTTTATGGTAAGAAATACTGTAGGTGTAAAAGCTGTGAGTGAAATAGGAATGAAAGACAGTTTGGAGATGTGAGCATGGCAGGGAGGAAGATGGTGATGAGCTGAAGTTGGGTGAAAAGACAGAAAAACAAAAGACTCAAAAATGTTGCCTTTCCACCCTGCCAAAGACATCAGGGAACAAGGGCATGAGAAAGGAGTCTATGGAGTTTAGAATATAAAATGACATGGTGATGTAGCAGTGCAAAGTCTGTAGGTTTTGTATCTCGCGCCGGTTGGTCACTGTAAATCAGAATATTCAACACAAAAAGAGATAGAATGGATTGGAACAAGGTGATCGCTCTCTTACCTTCTTGGGTTTTGCCCTTCCCCTCTCCTCTCTCTCACCTCACTTGCTCCTGTTTTCTCCCCACGTTTTTCCCCTGCTCCTGCCCCGTTTTTCCCCCTGAGCTCTCTTCTCTCTCTCTCTCCCCATTCTCTCTTTAGGGCTTTGCTCCAGCCCAGGCTGGTGGCTGAAGGCAAAACCCTCTTTACCCACCACCCTTGTAATAATAATAATAATAATAATAATAATAATAATAATAATAATATGTCTCTACAACATCTCAGCTCTGCAAAATTCCTTGTCACAACCATCCACAGAAAATTTCTACACTCTAGGACCCCCCAAACCCCCCCCAGGGAGGGACTCACCGGGAAAAGAGGCGAAGGCTGGAGGGTGGGAGGGGGCAGAGCGTCCCCTTTGCTGATCCCCACGGCCTCCACATTGAATGTCATCTGCCCCCGGCCCCGGCCTCGGCCTCGACCTGCCATGGTGAGCCCTGGGGACAAAGGGGACACGGTGACATCTCTGTGCAGCTCTCCTGGTGATGGCACAAGTCACGGTGACACCTCCATCCATCCAACCCTCTCCTCCCAGTGATGCTCCAAGTCACGGTCACACCTCCATCCTGCTGTCCCAGTGATGGCCCAAGTCATGGTGACATCTCCATCCTGTTGTCCCCTGCCCTCTCCAACTAGTGATGGCCCAAATCATGGTGACACCTTCATCCAACCCTCTCCTGGTGATGGCCCAAGTCATGGTGACACCTCCATCCTGCTGTCCCCTGTCCTTTCCTCCCAGTGATGGTCCCAATCATGGTGACACCTCCATCCAACCCTCTCCTGGTGATGGCCCAAGTCACAGCGACACCTTCATCCTGCTGTCCCCTGCCATCTCCTCCCAGTGATGGTCCCAATCATGGTGACACCTCCATCCATCCATCCATCCAGCTCTCCCAGTGATGCTCCAAGTCACGGTCACACCTCCATCCTGCTGTCCCAGTGATGGCCCAAGTCATGGTGACACCTCCATCCATCCAACCCTCTCCTCCCAGTGATGCTCCAAGTCACGGTGACACCTCCATCCTGTTGTCCCCTGTCCTTTCCTCCCAGTGATGGTCCCAATCATGGTGACACCTCCATCCATCCATCCAACCCTCTCCTGGTGATGGCCCAAGTCACAGCGACACCTTCATCCTGTTGTCCCCTGCCATCTCCCCCCAATGATGGCCCAAGTCATGGTGACACCTCCATCCAGCTCTCCTGGTGATGTCCCAAATCATGGTGACACCTCCATCCAACCCTCTCCTGGTGATGCTCCAAGTCCTGTCCCCATCCTTTCCCTCCTCCTCACCCTTTCCCTCCTCCCCAGCTCGGTTTTTCCCTCAGTCCCGGTTCCCGGTCCCTCCCCAGGCCTGTTTATCCCAAGTCCCGGTTCCTGATCCCAGGCCTGATCCTGATCCCGGGCCTGATCCTGACCCCGGGCCTGATCCTGACCCCAGGCCCCGCTGTGTCCCTGTTCCCGTATTCCCCATTCCTGTCCCCGTGGCGGGTCTCTATGGCACCACCCAGTCCCAAAGGCCGTCCTGGTGCCCCTCCCGGTCTCGGTGCCCGTTTCTATCCCTGTCCCCGTGTCCCTATCGGTGTCCCCGGTGTCCCCTCACGGTCCCGGTGTCCCCCCACCCGTTTTTAGCTCACGTTGGTACAGCCACCGGTCGCGCAGCGCGCATGCGCAATGGCTCCACGCGTTGCGCTCGGCCCCGCCCCGCACGGAGGGGGCGGATCTTGGGGCGGAGGAGTCCAGCGCTGATTGGCTGGTCAGGGAAAGGGGGCGGGGCTGAGAGATCAATGAGATTTAATGGAAAGGCGGCGGTGCTTGGGGCGGGGAGTCCCGCGCTGATTGGCTGGTCAGGGAGAGGGGGCGGGGCTGAAAGAGATAAATGAGCTGGAATGGGAAAAGGGGCGGTGCTTGGGCGGGGGAGTCCCGCGCTGATTGGCTGGTCAGGGAAAGAGGGCGTGGCCGAGAAAGATCAATGGGATGGATTGGGGAGGGGGCGCGGGGTGGGAAAAGGGGATGGAGGGAGGTGGGAAAAGGGGGATTAAAAGGTTTCCTCGCCCCCCACAACGCCCAGATCCCCCTCAGCTCCTCTGTATAGGGTCACCCTGACCCAGAGACCCCCTGTGCCCCCCAAGTCCCATTGCCCCACGACCCCCAGCCCCACTGTGCTGTGCTGTGCCCCCAAATCCCATTATCCCACAGACCCCAACCCCATTATTTTGAATCCCGCTACCTCCTGGCCTGATCCTCCAGGACCCTCAGCCCCCCCTTTCCCCAGCTCCTCCCAGCCCCATAGCCCCCCATAATCCTACTGTGACCCCAAATCTCTCTGCGCCCCCCCTAGAGCCCCCTGTGCCCCCCCAGCCCCTCCTGGTCCCCCCTCCCCACTCCCACGCAGGGCCGGGCTCTGGATGCGCCGTGGGTGATTCATCCTCCTTCAATTCCCCCCCCAAACCCGGCCAAAAATAGCTCTGCAGGAGGAGAGGAGAGGGGGGGACCCTCCACATCACCTCCTGAGCCCCCTCCTCACCGGATGGCGACCAGGGGCCGCCCCCATCCCTGGGGGAACCACGGGAGGGACCCCACGCTGCGGTTGCCACGGTAAAAACAATGGGGATGGAGTTGGGATGGATTGGGGAGGGGTCCCCAATGTGGGGAGGGGGTGATGGGGAAGCCCCCAGGGGTGGGTTTGGGGGGGTCTGTCAGGGAGGGGATTGAGGGAAAGGGGTGGATTTTCCCCGAAAAAAAAAATGGGAATTGTTGCCATGGAAACTGTGCAGGCAGGATGGGGGTGTGGGGAGGGATGGGGGGACAGGGATTGGGGACAGGGGGGACAGGGAGGGATTGGGGACAGGGATGGGGGGACAGGGATTGGGGACAGGGATGGGGGACAGGGATGGGGGACAGGCAGGGATTGGGGACAGGTAAGGAATGGGGGGACAGGGATGGGGGGACAGGGACAGGGGGGACAGGCAGGGATTGGGGGACAGGGATTGGGGGGACAGGGAGGGATTGGGGACAGGGATTGGGGGGACAGGGAGGGGGGACAGGGATGGGGGGACAGGGATGGGGGGACAGGTATGGGATGGGGGACAGGGATGGGGGACAGGGGGGACAGGCAGGGATTGGGGGACAGGGATTGGGGGACAGGGATGGGGGACAGGAATGGGGGACAGGGATGGGGGACAGGTAAGGAATGAGGGGACAGGCAGGGATTGGGGGACCCACGGGGACAGGGATGGGGGGACAGGGATTGGGGGGACAGGGGTGGGGGGACAGGCAGGGATGGGGGGACAGGCGGGGATGGGGGGACAGGGATGGGGGGACAGGCAGGGATGGGGGACAGGGGGGACAGGCAGGGATTGGGGGACAGGGATGGGGGGACAGGGATGGGGGACAGGTAGGGATGGGGGGACAGGCAGGGATGGGGGGCAGGGATTGGGGACAGGTAAGGATTGGGGGGACAGGCAGGGACTGGGGGGGACAGGGAGGGGAATGGGGGGGACAGGTAAGGAATAGGGGGACAGTTAAGGAATGTTGTTGTGGGCAGGGGAAGCAGGTGGGGCGAAGGGAGGAGAGAGAGGAGGATGAGGAAGGGGTGCAAGAAAGGATTTTAGAGGAGCTTCCAGCAGGTGCAGGTGCAGGTTTGGGGGTGAGGGACACGGGCTGGGGGGGCTCAGCCTCGTGGGGACCCTCCCTTGCTGAGGGGAAACTGAGGCAGTGATGGGGGGGACACCCCATCCTGGGGAACTCCCTGTGCCCATCCTGGGAATCCCAGGGGGAGTCTCACCCTGTGCCCATCCCGGGGGACTTGGCTGCTGCTTCCCAAAGCCAGTTTTAAGGGGGAAAAAAATTCGTTTTTTTAAGACCTGAATTGTTCTATTACCAGGCTGGGAGGGATCCCCACTGGGATGGGGAGAGATTTTAGGGAAAGGGGAATCCCAGGGTGGGAATCTGACCCTCTGCCCATTCTGGGTGACTTGGGGGACTTGGCTGCTGCTTCCCAACACCAGTTTTAAGGGGGAAAAATTTTATTTTTTTAAGACCTGAGTTGTTCTAGTGCCAGACTGGGAGGGATCCCCAGGATCCTTGGGGATCCAGCAGCCTGGACAGGGAGGGATTTTAGGGAAAGGAGAATCCCAGGGGGGGAATCTGACCCTGTGCCCATTTCCAGGTGACTTGGGGAAGGGTCTCACCCCTTTTCCTCCCCCTTTCCAGCGAACGAGCTCCACTCCAACCCCTCCACTGCACCCCGTGACCCCCCACCATGCCCAGCCCTTCCCGGCGCCCCCCCAGCGCCGCGGTGTCCCCGATGATCCCGGCGGAAGGTTCCGCTCTCCTCCGCGCCGTCTCCCAAGGGAAATTCCGCCTGACCCGCCTGCTGCTGGAAGGGGGAGCCTACATCAACGAGGGCAACGCCGCGGGCACGACGCCTCTGATGGCCGCGTGCCGCGCGCCGGAGCAGCCGCGCATGGTGCGGTACCTTCTAGAAAACGGCGCCGACCCCAACATCCCCGACAAATCCGGCAGGACGGCGTTGATGCACGCCTGTGCCGAGCGCGCCGGGCCTACGGTGGCCACCATCCTGTTGGCTCACGGGGCCGATCCCAGCGCCAGGGATTACGCTGGAAGCTCGGCCTTGGTTTACGCCTTGGAACGCGGGGACAGGGAGACGCTGCAGGTGCTGCTGGACGCGTGTCGGGAGCGCGGGAGGGACGTGATCATCATCACCTCGGCCACGTCGCCGCGCGGCACCAAGACCACGCGGCAGTACCTGAACTCGCCGCCCTCGCCGGCGCTTTGCGCGTCGCCCTCCCAGGTGCAGGTGAAGGCGGCGGCCTCGACGTCGGCGTCGCCAGGTGGAGGATCCAGGGATGAGGAACGTGATGTGTTTCGGTTCCCGCCCACTCCAGATCCTGGTGTTGTTCCAGAATCGTCCCAGGTCAAGCCAAAGAGGCAACTGAAGAGGCTGAACTCGGAGCCGTGGGGGCTGGGGGTGCAGGGGGTGGAGGGGATGAGGGGACAATCAAAGGAGGTGGAGGGGACACAGAGACACCCAGAGGGGACACGGAGAGCCTTGGAGGGGACACAGAGACCCATGGAGGGGACACAAGGACCCCCAGAGGGGACACGGAGAGCCTTAGGTGAGATATGGGGACTCCAGGAGGGGACACAAAAATCCTTGGAGGGGACATGGAGATCCTTGGAGGGGACACAGAGACCCTTGGAGGGGACACAGAGACCCCCAGGTGAGATATGGGGACCCCAGGAGGGGACACGGAGACCCTTAGAGGGGACAAGGGGCCCCTCAGAAGGTTCCTGGGGTTCCCCCGAGGACACCCCTCGAGAAGGGACATCAGCCCCTCCCCTGGCCGTGGGGCTGGAGGGGCTGAGGCTGCGGCCCCGCCGACACAGCGTGGAGGGCCGGGAGCTCTCGGGGCTGCCAGGGACCCCCTGGGCAGAACAACGGGTGCCCCCCGTGCCCACCCAGGGGCGCTGGGCTCCAGCTCCTGACCCTCCACCACGGGCCAAACCCCTGAGAAGGGACCCCCCAAATCCTGAGCCCCCCATGCCCGGGCTGCTCCGGCACCAGGCCGGGCTGTTGGAGCGTCGGGGGTCAGGAACTCTGTCCCTGGAGCCCCCCGGGCAGGGCAGGGCAGGGCTGCTGCCCCCTCTGCCCCCCAGGGCGCTGCTCCGCAGGCATTCCATGCAGCCCGAGGCCCTGAGGCACCTGGGGGGCTTCTGTGGGGGGCTGGGGCCCGAGCCTGGCTCTTAGAGACCCCCCTCCAGGGATATGGGAATCCCCCTCCCAAGCCCAGGACCCCTTTGGGAAGGGCTCACCCCAAATTGGCACCATTTGCTCTGAATCCTATTGAGGGTTGATTGTTCCATCACCTCTGTCAGCGCAAAAACTCTGCACAATCCTGAATTTCAGGGGGTTTGGTGGATCATTCCCAACTCCCAAATCCTGAATTTCATCATTCCCAACTCCCAGGATCCTGAATTTCAGGGGGTTTGGTGGGTGAATTCCCAACTCCCAGGATCCTGAATTTCAGGGGGTTTGGTGGGTGAATTCCCAACTCCCAGAATTTCAGGGAGTTTGGTGGGTGAATTCTCAGCTCCCTGAATTTCAGGGAGTTTGGTGGATCATTCCCAACTCCCAGGATTCTGACTTTCAGAGGAATTTAGTGGGTGCATTCCCAACTCCCAAAATCCTGAATTTCAGGGAGTTTGGTGGGTGCATTCCCAACTCCAGGATCCTGAATTTCATCATTCCCAACTCCCAGGATCCTGAATTTCAGGGAGTTTGGTGGGTGCATTCCCAACTCTCAGAATTTCAGGGAGTTTGGTGGATCATTCCCAACTCCCTCCCCTCCTCCTGCTGCTCCTGCCTCATCCTCCCTCTCCCAGCAGCTTTTTTTTCCCCCCCAGACCCATTTCTGGGGGTCCCCAGGGTTTGGCCCTGGTGTAGCTCATGGCTCTGGGTTGGGGGGTTGGACAAAATACCAGTTTTAAGGGAAAAAAAAAAATGTTTTTTTTAAGACTTGAGTTGTTCTAGTGCCAGGCTGGGAGGGATTTTAGGGATGAGGGACAGGGAGCATTAATGAAGGACAAAGAAGAAGAAGACAAACTTAGACAAAAATCTTGTTATTTAACAGAAAACGAGGAATTTCCCCGGTGGGATAAATAACATTGGGGATTTAGGGATGTGGAAAAAAAAAAACCAACAAAACAAAACTCGTGGGATGTACTGGGAATATTGGTCTGGGAAAAATCCTCCCAAACTTGAAAGAAAAACCCTCCCCAAACCCTCAGAGACTGTTGCTTCCCTCACATTTGTCCTCTAAAAACAATAAAATTCCATAAAACTCGAATTTTCCCGGGAATGGGAGCTGGTTTGGCTCCTTGAGGGCTGTGTACAAATCTCAATTTCCCCTCCCAGTCTGGATTTGGGAACACAAAAATGGGTGGAAGTTTGTTTGGATCCATCATCGGCGGCGCCGGTCGGGACTGCGGCTGCGCCGGCGGCCGCCCCTGGAAAAGGGAAAAATGGGAAAGGAAAAGGGGAAAAGGGGAAAAGGGAAAAGAGGAAAAGGGGAGAAAAAGGTACAGAAAATAGGGGAAGAGAGAGGGGGATGAACATTTATATATATTCATTCTTATTTTTGTTTATTTTTATTTTTTACTTATTTATATTTATTTATTTATATTTATTTACATTTATTTTTATTTCTATTTATTTTATTTATTTCTATTTATTTTTATCTATATTTTTATTTCTATTTATTTTATTTATTTTTATTTATTTTTATTTATTTATATTTATATTTGTTTATATTTACTTGTATTTATTTATACTTATTTTTATTTATTTTTATTATCTGCTCATCCCTTCTTTAACCCTTCCACACCCCCATAACACTGCACAGAATATCCCCATTCCCCTTAACCCAGACTCCCACAGCTCCCTCCCATTCCCTGGAATCCCCAGGAACCCCCAGGAATCCCCTGAAACCCCCAGGAATCCCCAGGAATCCCCAGGAACCCCCAGGAATTCCCTGAAATCCCCAGGAATCCCCAGGAACCCCCTGAAACCCCCAGGAATCCCCAGGAATCCCCTGAAACCCCCAGGAAGCCCCAGGAACCCCCTGAAATCCCCAGGAACCCCCTGAAACCCCCAGGAATCTCCAGGAATCCCCAGGAACCCCCTGAAACCCCCAGGAAGCCCCTGAAACCCCCAGGAAGCCCCTCACCTCCTCTTGCCCTTGGGGGGGCCCCTGACGAAGCACCAGTCGACGCTGACGGGCTGCCCCATCAGCTCCTGCCCGTTGAGCCCCTCCATGGCAGCCTGGGCCTCCTTGTAGGTCTCGTATTCCACCAGAGTGTAGCCCTGGGGGGAGACTGGGGTCAGGAGTGGGGTTGGGATTGTTCCTCTGGCACCAGAGAGAACTCCCAGCTCAGATTTGGGGTCAGGAGTGGGATTGGGAATGATTGAGATTGCTCCTTTGACACCAGAGAAAACTCTCAGCTCAAATTTGGGGTGTGTGGACACCAGCCCTGGGCTGAGATTGGACCAGGAATGGGATTGGGATTGTTCCTCTGGCACCAGAGGAATTCCCAGCTCAGATTTGGGGCCAGGAATGGGGTTGGGATTGTTCCTCTGACACCAGAGCAAGTCTCAGCTCAGATTTGGGGTGTGTGGACACCAGACTGTAGCCCTGGAATGGGATTGGGATTGTTCCTCTGGCACCAGAGAAAAGTCCCAGCTCAGGTTTGGGGTGTGTGGTGTAGCCCTGGGGGGAGATTTGGATCAGGAATGGGATTGGGAATCATTGGGATTGCTCCTCTGGCACCAGAGGAATTCCCAGCTCAGATTTGGGGCCAGGAATGGGATTGGGAATGATTGGGATTGTTCCTCTGACACCAGAGCAACTCCCAGCTCAGATTTTGGGGTGTGTGGACAAGGTTTGGGATTGGGAATGAGCCCAAACTGGGAACTCTGAGCTCACTCTGAGTTTAAAACCAAGCCAGGAATAACCCCAGGCATTGGGGGAATCCAGCTCAATTTTTAGGACTCAGAGACCGCCCAAATCTCAATTTTGACGTGCACAGATCCCAATAACCCCCAAGAACTGACTCATTTTTTATATTCACCCAAAACTCCCAAACCAGAACCTCCCAAATCTCAATTTTGAGATTTCACAGACCCCAATAACCCCCCAATAATTGACTAATTTTTGATATTCACCCAAAATTCCCAAACCAGAACCTCCTAAATCTCAATTTTGAGGTGCACAGACCCCAATAACCCCCAAGAATTGACTCAATTTTAATATTCACCCAAAATTCCCAATCCAGAACATCCCAAATCTCAATTTTGAGATTTCACAGACCCCAAGAACTGACTCAGTTTTTATATTCACCCAAAACTCCCAAACCAGAACCTCCCAAATCTCAATTTTGAGATTTCACAGACCCTGCTGACCCCCCAGAATTGACTCAATTTTTATATTCACCCAAAATTCCCAAACCAAAACCTCCCAAATCTCAATTTTGACGTGCACAGACCCCAATAACCCCCCAATAATTGACTAATTTTTGATATTCACCCAAATCTCCCAAACCAGAACCTCCTAAATCTCAATTCTGAGATTTCACAGACCCCAATAACCCCCCAAAAATTGACTCAATTTTGATATTCACCCAAAATTCCCAATCCAGAACCTCCTCCAAGCTGAAATGGAGCTTGGGGAGGGGTCCCTAAAACTGTCCCCCACCTTCAAATATCCCGTGCGCCGGTCCAGGTTCAGGTGGATGTTTTTGATCTCCCCAAACTCTGCGAATCTGTCGTGCACATCCTCCTCCGTGGCCTCCTCGTGCACCCCTGTGACAAACAGGATCCAGCCCTCCACGGCTGGGGGGGAAAGGGGAAGGTTGTGGAGCTGGGAATTAAATTTTTCCCCAAAAAAAAATGGGTTGTGGAGCTGGGAATTAAATTTTTCCCCCAAAAAAAATGGGTTGTGGAGCTGGGAATTAAATTTTTCCCCCAAAAAAAATGGGTTGTGGAGCTGGGAATTAAATTTTTCCCCCCAAAAAATGGGTTGTGGAGCTGGGAATTAAATTTTTCCCCCAAAAAAATGGGTTGTGGAGCTGGGAATTAAATTTTTCCCCCCCAAAAAAATGGGTTGTGGAGCTGGGAATTAAATTTTTCCCAAAAAAAAAGGGTTGTGGAGCTGGGAATTAAATTTTTCCCAAAAAAAAAATGGGTTGTGGAGCTGGGAATTAAATTTTTCCCCAAAAAAATGGGTTGTGGAGCTGGGAATTAAATTTTTCCCCCCCCAAAAAATGGGTTGTTTTGGAAGGGGGTGAGATTTGGCCAAGAGAAATCCAGGGAAAAATCGTCCCAGTTCCTCCTCCTGTCCCCAGGAAAGGTTTTGACACCCCAAAATCTCTCCCAGGAAAGGGAAAATGGAGAATCAGAGCCCAAAAATCCTGGGAAAAATATAATATAAATATATAAATAAAAATAAATAAAAACAAATAAAAACAAATAAAAATAAAAACCAATAAACCCAAATATAAATAAATAAAAACAAATAAAAACAAATAAAAATAAATAAAAATAAAAATAAATAAAAACAAATAAAAATAAATAAAAATAAATATAGATACTAATGAATATAAATAAAAATAAATAAAAATAAATACAAATAATTAAAAATAAATATAAATATACATAAATCCACATGGGGGTGAGATTTGGGGGTTGGCCCAAGAGAAATCCAGGGAAAATGGGGAAGGATCATCCCAGGAAAGGTTTTGACACCCAAAATCTCTCCCAGGAAAGGGAAAATGGAGAATCAGAGCCCAAAAATCCTGGGGAAAATCTCATCCCAATGCAGAGCTCAGGAATATCTGTCCCCCCACATCTTTCCCTCCTTTTCATGGGGGAAAAGTGACATTTGGGGTTCTCAGGAAAGGAGCAAATCCTCTAAAATTCCCCCTATTCCCCACATTAGGAAGAGGATGTGGAGCTGGATAGAGTTTGTAAATAAATATAAATAAATAAAAATATAAATAAATAAAAACAAATAAAAGTATATAAAACCAAATAAAAACAAATAAAAATAAATAAATTTAAAAGTAAATATAAATAAATAAAACCAAATATAAATAAATAAAATAAAGTACAAATAAATAAAAATAAGTATAAATAAATATAAGGAAATAGAAATAAGTATAAATAAATATAAATAAAAATATAAATAAAAGTATAACTAAATGAAGATAAATATAAATAAATATAAATAAATATAAATAAATATATAAATAAATAAATATAACTAAAATGAAAATAAAAATATAAATAAATGAAAATAAATAAAAATAAATAAAAATAAATAAATATAACTAAAATAAAAATAAATAAATAAAAAAAAATAAATAAATATAACTAAAATGAAGATAAAATATATAATTAAATGAAAATAAATAAGAAATAAAAATAATAAAAATATAAATAAAAATAAATGAATAAAAATAAAAAATATAGCTAAAATGAAAATAAATAAACAAAAATAAATAAAAATATAAATAATAAAAAGATAAATAAATAAATAAATAAATAAATAAATAATCCTGGGGAATGAGAGGAAGGAAAGGACTCTCCCAATGTGCAGAACCCCCCAAAGCCCCAAGTCTCACATCTCTGCGGTCCCGGCTCGTCCCCGTCCTGCTCCACACTGTCATAATCCTCCCTGACCCGAGCTCGGGATCCTTCCTCTGCACAGGAGACAAAACAGGGAAAAAAAAGGGATTTTCCCAAACTCCAGGGTCACCCAAAACGGCAGAAAAGGGATTTTTGGGGTGTTTTACCTGAACCAAAACCACGACCTTTCCTTTTTTTGGCTTTTTCTTTCAGCTTGTGGATGCTCTCTGGGGAAAGGGAGGGAAAAACTGGGATCAGAGGGGGCAGGAAAAGGGAATTTCCTTCCTGGAGGGACAGAAATTCCTCATCCTGGGATGGGAATGACCCTCTGGACAGGGAATGACCCTCAGGACATGGAATGACCCTCAGGAATGACCCCCAGGACAGGGAATGACCCTCAGGAATGACCCCCAGGACAGGGAATGACCCCTGGGATGGGAATGACCCTCTGGACAGGGAATGACCCTCAGGAATGACCCCCAGGACAGGGAATGACCCCTGGGATGGGAATGACCCTCTGGACAGGGAATGACCCCCAGGAATGACCCTCAGGGATGGGAATGACCCTCTGGACTTGGCAAAATCTCCTGGAAAAGGCAAAAACATGCCCAGGAAAGACAGGACAGTGTCCCCATGATGGGAATGACCCTCCCCAGGGCCGGACAGGACGCTCAGAGTCTCTCCAGGCCAAAAATAATCCCATAAACCGGGAATGATCCTTTAGGGACAGGCAGGATTTATCCCCCATGAACAGGGAATGATCCGTTAGGGACAGGCGGGATTTATGTCCCATAAACCGGGAATGATCCCTCAGGGACAGGCAGGATTAATCTCCCATCTGTAAATGACCCTCTGAGCCAGGAATAACCCCCCAAAAGTCGAGCAGGATCCTCTGGGAATGAAAACAACTCCCGCCCCAGGTCGGTGCTACCCATGAGGCCGAAGGGGTTTTGGGGGCAGCGGGAGCGGCTCCGCTGAGCCCAGACCCGGCCGGATCTGTCGGTGGAGCCGCTCTGGGCACAGACGGTCCCGCCCCAGCCCCGAGCTCACCGTCCCCGTCCTCGTCCATGGCGAAATCCTCCCCGCCCGCCTCATGGAGATCCAGCACGTCCGCCATCTTGCCCAGGGAATGGCGGGGAACGCCGGAAGTGCCGCCACGGCGGGAGGGGCGGGAAGGAAAAACCGCCATATTGGGGAGGGAATTGGCGCGAAAGCGGCGCCATATTGGGAAGGGCATGAGGGAGGGTGACAGCACCGCCGTATTGGGAAGGGAACACGGCCATATTGGGGAGGGCGCGGGAAGGAAGCAGCGGCATATTGGGAAGGGCATAGGGCGGAACCACCGCTATATTGGGAAGGGCATGAGGGCGAAAGCAGCTCTAAATTGGGGAGGGCGTGAGGCAGAACCACAGCCATATTAAGAAGGGCATGGGCGCGAAAGCAGCGCTATATTGGGGAAGGGCATGGAGAGGAACCAGCGCCGTATTGGGAAGGGCATGGGCGCGAAAATGCCGCCATTTTGAGAAGGGCATAGGGCGGGACCGCCACCATATTGGGACGTGTCACTCACTTCCGCCATTTTGAGAAGGGCATAGGGCGGGACCGCCGCCATATTGGGACGTGTCACTCACTTCCGCCATTTTGAGAAGGGCATAGGGCAGAACCGCCGCCATATTGCGGCGTGTCACTCACTTCCGCCATTTTGAGAAGGGCATAGGGCAGAACCGCCGCCATATTGGGACGTGTCACTCACTTCCGCCATTTTGAGAAGGGCATAGGGCAGAACCGCCGCCATATTGCGGCGTGTCACTCAGTTCCGCCATTTTGAGAAGGTCCTGACACCATCAAGGCGCTTCTTTTTCCGCCCGCGGATTTTTAACCCCCGAGGCGGCTCAAAGAGCTTCAAAATGAGCAAAATAACACCAAAGTTAACCAAAGTCGCTGAGTTTATTGTATAAAATACACAGGAGTGTTTATCCAGACGGATTTCCATTATTCTGTCGTCTCAACAAGGAGCACAAACTTTCTCCGTGCTGAGAAAACTCGAATTTTTAAAATTATTTTACACTTTTCCAAGGAGATTCGATGCTTCTAAATTAGCAATGGAATGTCTGTTTTTCTTCCTTTTTCTTCTTTCTTTCCACAGCAATGAACTCCCCAAATCTTCCTGGAATTTGATTTTTTTTGAGCATAAAAAACCACCAGAAGGAGTTTCAGGGATTCCCTTAAATGCAGAATCAGGGGAATAAACTGCAGGATTAATTCCATTAATCTTAAATCAAAATTTTCCAATATTTCAGGAAAATTACACCCTCCCCCCCCCCAAAAAAATCCCTTTTAAATCCCATTTCCAGCGACATCAAACGTTAATAAGTGTTTGTAGAAAATATAAAAAATATATATAAACATATATATATATCTGCTTGTTAGGATGCAGATATAAAAATGGGGTACCTACAGATATTGGGATTATCCCAATTTTATCCTAAAACATTGATTATTGCTGGAATAACCTGTGGTGACACAGAGGGAAGGAGGAGGGAGGAAATCTGAAGGGTTTAAATGGGTAAAAAGTGGGAAAAACTCTAAACTTGGGTAAAAAAAAAAGAAATCTGGCTTGGAATTGAGTTTATAGTCCCATTTTGCTGGGGAAAAGGGGAGTAAAATGGAAATTTTCTATGGATAAACACAAATTTTCTTGGGTGAACCTTGAACCTGGAGCTGTTTGAAACAATTCCATGTCATAAAAAGATATTTTTTTTAAGCTAAATATAGTTTAAATTCTATCTGGATATGGATAGAAGGGACAGGGAATGATCCATAGGAGGAATTCCCAGGGAAATAAAAAATTAAGGGACTGAAAAAAAAAATCCATATGAGGAAATGAGGAATTCCCAAGGAAATAAAAAATTAAGGGACTGAAAAAAAAAATCCATATGAGGAAATGAGGAATTCCCAGGGAAATAAAGAGTTTTAAAGGGAATAAAGAGTTTTCAATGAAATAAAGAGTTTTCAAGGGAATAAGGAGTGAGTTTTCAAGGGAATAAGGAGTTTTGAAGGAAATAAAGAGTTTTCAATGGAATAAAGAGTTTTCCAGGGAATAAGGAGTGAGTTTTCAAGGAAATAAAGAATTTTCAAGAGAATAAAGAGTTTTCGAGGGAATAAGGAGTGAGTTTTCAAGGGAATAAAGAGTTTTCAAGGGAATAATAAATCCTATAAAGGAACGAAGAGACTGAGCTCTAAAAAACCAGAATTAAAACCACTAAAACCCCTTCAAGGACCTTTTTTCCCCCCCTAAAAATTCCTTTCAAATGTGCAAGATTCAGGTAAAAAAAAAATAATAAAAAAAAATTAGTGTTGGGACCACCATGAAATAACCAAAAACCAAAATCCTGTGGGTTTAACAACCAGAGGAATGAGCTGAGCCCAGCTGACCAGCCGCCAACAACAGGATGTCTTTCTTCTCCTTGTGGAATCTCAGCTCTTTCCCAGCCAGCCTGGCCTCGTCCAGCTCCCTCTCTGTGGCTGCCAATTCCCTGGAAAGAGCTCCTGGAAGGTTTTGTTCCCTGTTCACCCAGTCCAGAGCCATCTGGTTCCTGATGTCGTCGTCCAGAGCGCGGTGGGAATAGTGAGCCAGGACTTCCTGGGGGAACGGGAAAAGATGGGACAGGAGGGATTTATGGATATGATTTTATGGTAAAAAAATACTGCAGGAGTAAAAGCTGTGAGTGAAATAGGAATTAAATTCAGCTTTGAGATGTGAGCATGGCAGGAAGATGGGGATGAGCTGGAGTTGGGTTGAAAGACAGGAAAATGAAAGACAGGAAAACAAAAAGACAGGAATGTTGCCTTTCCACCCTGCCAAAGGCATCAGGGAACAAGGGCATGAGAAAGGAGTCTGTAGAGTTTAGAATATAAAATGACATGGTGATGTAGCAGTGCAAAGTCTGTAGGTTTTGTATCTCACACCAGTTGGTCCCTGTAAATTAGAATATTCAACAGAAAAAAGGATATATTGGATTGTCACAAGGTGATCTCTTCTCTTCTCTTCTCTTCTCTTCTCTTCTCTTCTCTTCTCTTCTCTTCTCTTCTCTTCTCTTCTCTTCTCTTCTCTTCTCTTCTCTTCTCTTCTCTTCTCTTCTCTTCTCTTCTCTTCTCCCCTCTTGTCCTGGCTCTCCTCCCTTTTGCCCTCCCCTCTCTCCTCTGGCCCTCTCACCCTCTTCCCTCACCTCTCTTGGCCCATCCCCTCTCCTCTCTCTCCCCTCACTTGCTCCTGTTTTCTCCCCACGTTTTTCCCCTGCTCCTGCCCCGTTTTTACCCCTGAGCTCTCTTCTCTCTCTCTCTCCCCATTCTCTCTTTAGGGCTTTGCTCCAGCCCAGGCTGGTGGCTGAAGGCAAAGCCCTTTCTACCCACCACCCTTGCAATAAAACCATAATATTCTAAAATATCTCAAGTTTGCAGAGTCCCTTGTCCCTGTAAATGAGTTATTTCTGCAGAGGAGGATGGAGGTGGAACCCTCTGAACAAATTCTGGCCTCACCTGGCGCGAGCACTGACGTTCCCTCATGGCCTTCAGGCTCCCATTCCAGTGCAGGAGCTGGAAAACCGTCATCAGCTCCTGGCAGGGAGAGAAAGAGGCATTAATAATAATTAATTAGACTTAATTAGCATGTCTAGTCCGGTGATTAGGATGCTTTGGAAAGAACAAACAGTGACAGTGAGAAATCCAATTCCAAGGACTTTTTGCTGCACCCTGAATGTGATCAGGATCAGAAGGGAAAACCCTGAGTTGATTTTCTATAGAAAAAAAGACTTAAAATACTTTTTAACGATGAATCCCACTAATTAACTGGACAATTAGGACATTTGGGGAGGGAGGCACCACCTGGAAATGTCACAGTGACAGTGAGAAATCCAATTCCAAGGACTTTTTGAATGTGATCAGCATCAGAAGGGAAAACCCTGAGTTAATTTTCTATAGAAAAAAAGACTTAAAATGCTTTTTAAGGATCAATCCCACTAATTAACTGGACAATCAGGACATTTGAAGGGAGGTACCACCTGGAAATGTCACAGTGACAGAAATCCAATTCTAAGGATTTTGCTGCACCCTGAATGTGATCAGCATCAGAAGGGAAAACCCTGAGTTGATTTTCTATAGAAAAAAAAGACTTAAAATGCAGTTGGGGACCCCTTAACCGAATCAGGAAATGAGACCTCCAAAAAAATATAAATAAATCAGGAACAAAATCTGAAAAAAACCTGGGAACAATACCTGAAACTCCAGCATGGATTTGCCCTTGTTGGATTCCAGCATGAAGCGAAAAGCTCCGATCCCAGTGTTGGGATTATCTGCCTCTTCTCGATTGCCCTGCAGAGAAATTCCAGCCAGGAGCTGCCATTTCCCCACAGGAGCTGCTCCTGCTGCATCATTTCCCCACTCTCAGAATTCCCAGTGGGATTCAGCCAGCACAGAATAAGAATTTTTTCACATTTTTTTTAATCCATGGGTCACTCTGGTGCTCCACAGACAAATCTGAGACAAAACCTGGAGAAATTTGGAGAATGTTTCCCTCCCTGGGAACAGAATTTTTTTTCCTTGCACCGATCCCAAGGTTTTCACAGCACTCCAAACACCACGGGTGGTGTGGCAAGAATTCCCTCTGAGATAATCAAAAGTAGGAAAGGGAGAATGCAAAGCTCCCAGTGATAAAAACTAAAATCCCTAGAAAAATCTTTGCTTTAAGGAAAACCAGTGGGTGTGACAACTCTTTCATGAAAATAGGCAGGAAAATCCACATTTCACCCTCATTCTCCCACCCTGCAGTGCAGCCCAAAGAGCAGAAAAACAAGAATTAAACCACACTTAAAATTAAACTTAAAATCCTACTCCTCCACCAACCACCCACCCACCAAGGAAAACCAGTGGATGTGACAACTCTTTCATGAAAATAGCCAGGAAAATCCACATTTCACCCTCATTCTCCCACCCTGCAGTGCAGCCCAAAGAGCAGAAAAACGAGAATTAAACCACACTTAAAATTAAACTTAAAATCCTACTCTGTCATCAACCACCCACCCACCAAGGGGTTCTAATCCACTCTAAATTTTTTCCCCCAGGATTTTCCAGTCCCCCATTCTCACGTTGAAGGACGCCAGGGCCTCGGAGACGCTCTTCTCAATGAAATCATCCGTGATCCTGCGGGAGGGGTGCTCGTTGAAGACGGAATTCATCAGCGCGATCTTGGCCGCGCTCCGGCGCGCCTCGGCCTTGGTGGGGCAGAACTGGGGACACACACAGACATTGTCACGACATCCCCAGGGCTGTCACGACATCCCCAGGGCTGTCACGACATCCCCAGGATGGTGACACCCCTCACAACACCAGGGAATGGGAATTGAGCAAAGGTGGAATCAGGAAATCATTAGGAAATCTCGCAGAATCAAACGCGGTTCGAAACCGCCGGTTGCGTTTTCAATTAATTAATTTGTTGTCTCGAATCCCACATTTACCCAAAGATCAGGAGTTTTTTTTGGGATGTGGCTGATGGAATTGGTTCCTTTGGATCCATTTTTCCAACCAAAGAAAGGATCTGGAACACAGGCAGGATTTAATGGGACATTGGGGACATTTGATGGGACATTTAGGACATTTTATAGGACATTTGATGGGACATTTAATGGGAACATTTGATGGGACCCTCAAACCCCAAATTCCCCCAAAGATCAGGATTTTTTTGGGATGTGGCTGCTGGAATTGGTTCTTTTGGATCCATTTTTCCCAACCAAGAGAAAGGGCAGGAAAGAACTGGAACACAACCAGGATTTGATGGGACATTGGGGACATTTGGGACATTTAATGGGACATTTAATGGGAACATTTAATGGGACATTTAATGGGACATTTGATGGGAACATTTGATGGGAACATTTAATTTCTCTGGTCAGGATTTTTCCCAGGATGGGGTGAAGGAATAAACTCCTCCAGTGGGATGTTCCCTGCCCCACAGCAGGAATTTGATGGAAGAAAAGGTTTTGGGGACAAAATCCTGAATTCCTGCAGAGGAAAATTCCCTCTGCCAGTTTAAAGCTTTTTCCTGGGAAGGAAAAGGAAGGATCAAATCCTGGGAAGGATCAAATCCTGGGAAGGAAAAGGAAAGATCAAATCCTGGGAAAGAAAAGGAAGATCAAATCCAACCAACCAATTTTCCTTGACATCCCATCTCCTTCCTCAGCACAAAGTAGCACAAAATAGGGAATAAATTACACAAAAAAAAAGCACAATTCACATATAAATCTTCCCAGATTGGGTGATTTACAACTCAACAACAACTCCCAAGCTGATTTCCTTGGAACTAAAGACCTTTAGGGGCTGGAATCGACAGAAAAACGCCCGCACAGGGAGGAGATAATTAAAAAACAATCCAGGAAAGGGAATTTCCGAGGTGGGGCCGTACCTGGAAGCTCCCGAAGCAGCTGCCCCCGGGCAGGGTGACATAACACACGTACGGGGGGCTGGCGGCCGGGACCATCTCGTAGAGAACCAGAGCTCCGTTCCGCAGCTCCGCCCCTCGGGATTGCTTCATCTGCCAGAACTCCTGCAGCGCCTCCACAACGTTCACTGAGCACGGGAGAGGGGAAAGAGGGGAAATGGGGAAAGGGGGAAAGGGAAGGAGAAGGAAATAGGGCATGGAAATAAGGAAAAGGGACATGGAAAGAATGAAAAGGGGTAAAGGGGGAAAAAGAAGGGAGGAAGGGAGGAAGGCAGGAAGGAAATAGGGCATGGAAAGAAGGAAAAGGGACAGGACATGGAAATAAGGAAAAGGAAGGAAGGGAAGGGAAATAAATAGGATATGGAAATAAGGAAAAGGGACAAGACACAGAAAGAAGGAAAAGGGGGAAGGAAGGAAGGAAGGAAGGAAGGAAGGAAGGAAGGAAGGAAGGAAGGAAGGAAGGAAGGAAATAGGGCATAAAATAAAGAAATAAGGAAAAGGGACAGGACACGAAAATAAGGAAAAGGGACAAGGGGGAAAAGGAAGGAGGGAAGGAAGGAAGGAAAGGAGGGAGGGAGGAAGGAAGGAAATGAAAAGAAAGGAAAGGAAATAAATAGGGCATAGAAATAAGGAAAAGGGACAGGACATGGAAAGAAGGAAAAGGGGCAAGGGGGAAAAGGAAGGAAGGGAAGGAAAGGAAAGGAAAGGAAAGGAAGGAAATAAATAGGGCATGGAAATAAGGAAAAGGGACAGGACATGGAAAGAAGAAAAAGGGGAAAGGAAAGGAAAGGAAAGGAAAGGAAAGGAAAGGAAAGGAAAGGAAAGGAAAGGAAAGGAAAGGAAAGGAAAGGAAAGGAAAGGGACAGAACACAGAAATAAGTAAAAGCGAAAAAAGGCAATAAGGGAAAATCCACACCCCCCACCTCCCTCCCCTCTCCATCGCCACCCGCAGTCAGTCCCCCCCGGATCCCGCTCACCGCGGCCGTAGCCCTGCGTGTGTTTGGCGAAGCTCCTCACCACGGCCTCCACCGCCTCCCTGAGCACGGCGGGCGGGCCGGGCACGGCCCCGGGCCCTGTGCCTGTCCCTGCCCCGGGGGGGCCCTGCAGACCCAGCGGGGGCGGCGGAGGGGGCAGCCCCAGCCCCGAGCCCGTTCCCGGAGCCGCTCCGAGCCCTGCGGGGGCTCCGGTGAGGCCGGGACGAGCCCCCCGGGGCCCGGTGCCCACCCCGGGCTGCAACCGCTGTGCCCGCACCGCCTCCATGGCCGCGCTTCCCCCTCAGAGCCGCACTGTCAATCAGCGCCCAGTCCACCAATAGGAGCGCTGGATGGGAGCGAGGGGCGGGGCGGAATTATAATCTAACCAATCACAGAGCGGTGCGCGGTTTGAGGGGCGGGGACAGGGCGCGGCGCATTCACTCACTGACCCAAATAGCGGTGGGGCGGTAAAGCGGGGGCGGGATTAGGGAGCTCGTTGACCAATCGCGCTGCGGGGTTTGTTACATTGACAGGCGCAAAAACGAATCAAAACTCAGGAAGCACAAACTAGCGGTACAGGACGACAGCCGCGATCTTATTGATCAGGAGAAGCAAATTAACGGTAAAAACAACCAATCAAAGCGCTCGACACAGATTTAGAGGCGGGGATTTACCGCTGTCGCCCAATCACAGGCTCTGTTTTGGTAGGAGTGGGCGGATCCCCGCAGAGCCAATGAGGACGAGCCGCGGCGAGTACCGGAAGTGAAGGGGTCCCCCATGATGGAGGCCTGGGTGCGCTTCAGCGCCCAGAGCCAGGCCCGGGAGCGCCTCCTCAGGTATAACCTCAGCTCCCCCGGGCTCAGCAGGGAAAAGGGAGGTGGTGGAGCTTCATAGGGAGCGCTCACAGGGATTACAGAACCCTCAGAACCCTAGGAGGGGAATCACAAAAATCCCAAAATGCCAGGAAGGCGGGTGGGCCTTAAACCCCCAGAAAAAAGCAGGAGGTGTCTGAGGTTTTGGGGTAATTTTCTCAATGTCTTTCCACATTTTTGACTCCCTCGTTGTCCCCAGGGCCGCCCAATACGCCTGTACTTTGGCTGGGGCCGCGCTGAGCCGCTCCGAGGACAATTCCAGAATTTTGAGCCGCCTCCAGCAGCTGGAGGCTCATCTGAGCCTGGGCCGCAAACGTGAGTACCGGGGGCGGGTTTGAGGGAAAACAGAGCGGGTTTAGCACCTACAAACCCTTTTTTTTTGTCCTTCTGAGGCGTTGATTTAGAAGAATTAAAGACTGGAGTCAAAATAGATAGTGCTGAGATAATGTAGCCGGGATTTTCCTTTTGCTAATAAAAGGCAGACTGAAAAAACTGATAAATCACTGAAGGAACTGATAAATCACTGAAAGAACTGATAAATCACTGAAGGAAGTGATAAATCACTGAAGGAACTGATAAATCACTGAAGGAGCTGATAAATCATGGAAGGAACTGATAAATTATTGAAGGAACTGATAAATCATGAAAGGAACTGATAAATCACGGAAGGAACTGATAAATCACTGAAGGAACTGATAAATCACTGAAGGAACTGATAAATCACTGAAAGGACTGATAAATCAGGGAAGGAACTGATAAATCACTGAAAGGACTGATAAATCAGGGAAGGAACTGATAAATCACTGAAGGAACTGATAAATCACTGAAAGGACTGATAAATCAGGAAAGGAACTGATAAATCTTGGAAGGAACTGATAAATCAGGGAAGGAACTGATAAATCAGGAAAGGAACTGATAAATTATTGAAGGAACTGATAAATCACGAAAGGAACTGATAAATCACGGAAGGAACTGATAAATCATTGAAGGAACTGATAAATCACTGAAGGAACTGATAAATCACTGAAGGAACTGATAAATCAATCATAGGACCTGTCAAACCAGGCTTTTGCATCCCGAATAATCAATAGACCCCCATGAATACAATACAATCATAAATCAAACAGTCCTGAAAAAAAAAAAACAAACCAGGATTTAGCTGTCACTAACACTAAAGGTTAGAAAGTCAGAGTTGAGGAAGACAAACTTTCTTCATCATTTTGGGACCCCACCCCATAAAAACCACCACTGACCCATTTCAAAGAATAAATTACACCTGTTTAATTGTTTTTTTTTTGGGCTAATTACCATACAAAGCAGGGAATGGGATGTACCAGAGTTATGAATGTGCATTTGTGTTTTGGGTATTCAATACTCCTGGACATAAAAAGATCATCTGTAAATTGTGTGTGTGTATTTGGGAGCCCCAAATGTCCTGTCTGGTGTCGTAATAAACATAAATAAACCTGCACTTTCTAACTTTAAACTGTTAGAGACTCTTTGCCCCTCATAGTTGGATATTGGTATCAGATTAATATCTATAATTTTTAAATAAATCACTTTTTTTCCTGCAGTGCTGCGTTTGGGGGGCTCTGCTGAGGCTTTGGGGGGAGCCCAACGTTCTCTGCATCTCCCTGACCCCGTCCTGAGGTTCTGCCTCACCTTGTCCCACCTGAACCGAGCTCTTTTCCTGGCCTGTGACAACGTCCTGTGGGCCGGGAAAACCGGGATTCTGCCCCACCTCGACACGGAAAAGTGGAGCCAGAGATCCTTCAGGTGAGCTGGGAGAGGGTGGGGTGGTGGAGGAATTACTGTGGAGGGCAGGGAGAAGGGATTTTGCAGAGTTGAGATGTTTTAGAAACATTTTTTTTTTTAAAAAAAATATTTTTAAAATAATAATAATAATCATTATTATTATTACAAGGGTGGAAACATTATTATTATTATTATTATTATTATTATTATTATTATTACTACTACAAGGGTGGAAACTTCTTCTTCTTCTTCTTCTTCTTCTTCTTCTTCTTCTTCTTCTTCTTCTTCTTATTACAAGAGTGGAAAATTATTATGATTATTATTATTATTATTATTGTTATTATTATTATTGTTATTATTATTATTGTTATTATTGTTATTATTGTTATTATTACAAGGGTGGTGGGTAAAGAGGGTTTTGCCTTCAGCCACCAGCCTGGGCTAAAGGAAAACCCCAAAGAGAAAAAGGGGAAAGAGAGAGAGAAAAGAGAGATAAAGGGAAAAAAGGAGAGAGGCAAGAGAGATCAGGCAAAGAGGAGGAGAGAATTTAGAGAGCAATCACCTTGTTACAATAAATTCTATCTCTTTTTGTGTTGAATATTCTAATTTACACACCTTGTTCCAATCCATATAATCTCTTTATGTGTTGAATATTCCAATTTACAGTGACCAACCATTCTGTCTCTTTCTGTGTTGAATATTCTAATTTACACACCTTGTTCCAATCCATATAATCTCCTTTTGTGTTGAATATTCTAATTTACAGTGACCAAAATACAAAACCTATAAACTTTGCCTGCAGCCCATAAGAACTGCTACATCACCGTGTCATTTTATATTCTAAACTCTAAAAGCCACATTTCTTATCTGTTTTCTGCCTGATGTCCTGTCTGGTGTCATAAGAAACATAAATAAACCTGCACTTTCTAACTTTAAACTGTTAAATATAAATAAACCTGCACTTTGTAACTTTAAACTGTTAAACATAAATCGGTATTAGATCAATATCCATAGTTTTTTAATAATTCAGACCAGAGTTATGAATGTGCATTTGTGTTTTGGGTATTCAATACTCCTGGACATAAAAACTCCCTGTGATCATCTGTGGATTGAGGTGTGTATTTGGGAGCCTCAAATGTCCTGTCTGGTCTTGTAATAAACATAAATAAACCTGCACTTTCTAACTGATCGTGGTCAGTCTCCCCATTTCTCCTTCAATCCCTGATAATTTCCCCCTCTCCCATTTTTGTTTTCCCCAGGTATTTTCTCTTTGCCCTGGTGGTAGTAGGAATTATTAACCTCACTGAAATGATATATAAATTTTTGGAAAAATCTGAGTAAAATGGGATTCTGATCATGGTCAGTAAATCAGATTCTGATCATGGTCAATCTCCCCATTTTCCCTTCAATCCCTGATAATTTCCCACTCTCCCATTTTTGTTTTCCCCAGGTATTTCCTCTTTGCCCTGGTGGTGAACCTGAGCCGGGATGTTTATGAAATCCGCCTTCTGCTGGAACGAGCTGAAACCACCAAAAAACGTGGGAAAAGCCCAGAAAACAATCCCCACCTCCAAACTGAGAGCAAAATCCAACGTTTCCAGCTCCAGCTGCAGCTCCAGCTGCGTCTCCTGCTCCGAGTTCTCCGGGAAAATCCTCCCCTTTTCCTGGACCTGCTGAGGAATGTTTGTGACCTGGTGATTCCCCTGGAAAAGCTGGGGCTGTGCAGGAGCAGCCCTGGAGTTCTTGGATTTTGTGGTTTCTCCTCCTCTGTGCTCTCCATCCTCACCATCCTCCATCCCTGGCTCAAACTGAAACCGTGAAAAAAAAAAAAAAAAAAAAAAAAAAAAGGGATTTTTTTTTTTAAATTGGGATTTTTGGGAATATTTTGAGGGGGTTGTGACACTTCTGGTTCATTTTCATTCTCATTTTTGACTCCTTTTTGGA
Organism: Zosterops lateralis; assembly: GCF_965231275.1. Lineage (NCBI taxonomy): Eukaryota > Metazoa > Chordata > Aves > Passeriformes > Zosteropidae > Zosterops > Zosterops lateralis. Next base: position 596,221 of record NC_139787.1, read on the forward strand.
GCCACAGCAGTGGATTCAGCGTTGGATCATCAGCTCCCAAAATATTTTCCTTCCCATTGACTTTTCCAGGAATTTTAGGACTTTTTTTTCAGGAATTAGCTCCTAAAATATTTTCCTTCTCATCGACTTTTCCAGGAATTTTAGGACTTTTTTTTCAGGAATTAGCTCCCAAAATATTTTCCTTCCCATTGACTTTTCCAGGAATTTTAGGACTTTTTTTTTTTTTCCCAGGAATTCAACATTTCCCCCCTTATCTGCCTTTAACTAACAGGGAATATTTTGGGGCTGGAAAATGGGGATTTTTTGGGTGATGAAGCCACAAAGGTTTTGATGGCAGAGAGTAAATCCAACCCCAAATTGTTTTGGATAATTTTATAAGAAATCTGAGTGTAGGAAGAGGAGAATGAGGAATGAGTGTCAGGGATAAATCTGTGACTTTGGGAGGGAAATAAAGGCTGGAATTTTCCTTCCTGAACCTCCCAGGGAAAGGAAATAACCAGAACAATTTTTTTCTTTTTTTTGAGGAAAAAAAAATCAAAGTGTGGCTCAGCTCTCTGTGGGGATTTGTGGTGCTGCTGCCTCACTAAAATTCCCTTTTTTTTCCCCTGGATTTTGTGATTTCATGAGGCCCCCAAACCAATTCTGGTGTCTGTTACTAACCCTGGACACGCTGAGCTGGGAATTATTTAATTCCAGAGGTAAAATGCCCTTGGATCTGTCTCTGGGAGAGCAGGAATATCCTCTTGAAGGTTTTTTTTTTTGGGATGTTTCCCACTCCTGGGCTTTTTTTTTCCTGAGAAAATGAGGTTTTTAAAGGACTTTGGAGCAGTGTAAATATCCCAGTGGGGGATTGGTGTGGGTGGGAAGGACTCCAGGGAGGGGGAGTCCCACAATATCAATGTGTAATTAATGAATTAATTAAATTATTAAAGTGTAATTCCTCGTGTTCTGGGATTTTGGGAAATGCAGGATATTGGGATGGGCTGGGAATGGTGGACTGGGAGAACTGGGCTGAACTGGGGCCACTGGGGTGGGACCTTTCTGTGGTTTCAGGGGAATTTTGAGAAACCTGGGAATTGGGGAGGGAAAATTCCTGCTTTTCCTGAGGTCAAAAAGTGTGTGGGGGACACCCAGTCCCTTCCCTGTCCTTTCCCTGTCCCTTCCCATTCCCATTCCATTCCCCTCCCATTCCCATCCCAGTCCCCTCCCATTCCCCTCCCAGTCCCATCCCAGTTCCCCATCCCAGTTCCCCATCCCAGTTCCCTCCCAGTCCCTTCCCTGTCCCAGTCCCCTCCCAGTCCCCTCCCAGTCCCATTCCCAGTTCCCCCATCCCAGTTCCCCCATCCCAGTTCCCCATCCCAGTTCCCCATCCCAGTTCCCCCATCCCAGTTCCCCATCCCAGTTCCCCCATCCCAGTCCCCATCCCAGTTCCCCATCCCAGTTCCCCATCCCAGTTCCCCCATCCCAGTTCCCCATCCCAATTCCCCCATCCCAGTTCCCCATCCCAGTTCCCCATCCCAATTCCCCCATCCCAGTTCCCCCATCCCAGTCCCCATCCCAGTTCCCCATCCCAGTTCCCCATCCCAGTTCCCCATCCCAATTCCCCCATCCCAGTTCCCCCATCCCAGTTCCCCATCCCAGTTCCCCCATCCCAGTTCCCCATCCCAGTTCCCCCATCCCAGTTCCCCCATCCCAGTTCCCCATCCCAGTCCCATCCCAGTCCCAGTCCCCTCCCAGTCCCATCCCATTCCCAGTTCTATCCCAGTCCCATCCCAGTCCCATCCCATTCCCATCCCAGTCCCCTCCCATTCCACAGGGCTGAGGTTTGGGCTGGGAAAATGGTGCAGGAGAAGGATTTTGGAGGAGAATTTGGGTTTTCCAGTGACATTTGGGCATTTGGGAAGGAGAAGGAATTTTGGAGGAGTGGGAGGAGGCTCCCCCTGTGCCTCAGTTTCCCCTGTGACCCTTTTTGTGCTGCTGGGCCCAGCCTGGGTGGTGCAGCCTGTGGTCACAGCTGGAGCTGCCACACTCACTGTTTGTCTGGTTTTTCTCCTCCTTTCTTGAGTTGTTGTTTTTTTTTTTCCTTTTTTATTTTTTTTATTTTTTTTTTTTTTAAATTAATTTTATTTTTATTTTTTTCTATTTTTATTTTTTTATTTTATTTTATTTTCTATTTTTTTAATTTTATTTTATTTTATTTTTTTCTATTTCTATTTTTATTTTTTTTATTTTATTTTATTTTTATTTTTTTTTCCTATTTTTATTTTCATTTTTTTTTTTCCCCCAAGAATTCCATCCCGTCCCGGCAGCACAAGTTTCCCTCTGTCCTAAATCGCAGAGTTTGAATTTTTTATTTATTTATTTTTTAAATTTTTTTTAATTTTTTTTTTCCTGAATCCAGTCAAAACCTCATTCCAGGAGGTGGCAGTGTCACATGGAGGACGTGGCAACCCCAAATCCACCCAAAATCCACCAAAAATCCACCAAAAATCCACCCCAAACCCCCCCAGACACTTTTTATTCCAAATTCCCCTCCTGACAATCCCCAAGGGGAAAATCCAGGTGTCACTTCCACCTCTTGTGTGGTTCAATCCTTGGGGAAAATACACATTTTTCCATCCCATTTTCCCCAGAAAAATTAAAAAAAAAAAATCTTTCACTGCCCCCCAAAACACCCAACACCCCCCAAAAAATCCTGCACCCACCTCCTCTTTTATTCCCATTATTTCTCCTTTTTTCCTTTTTTTTTTACCATTTCTCCTGTTTTTTATTTTTTTTTTCCTGAACTCTTTGCTCCCTCCCTCCCAAAAAACCACATTTATTTTTAGCAGCCAATTGAAGATGAAGGAGGAGGGAAAAATACACTGAAAAAAAAAAAAAAATAAAAAAGAGAGAGAAATGTTGTCCTGGCTGGAAGAAGAAAAGTCACCTTTGAGCTGCAGTTTGACCATGTGGAATTTGAGAAATTCGGGGTTGTTCCTGGTGCTGTTCCTGCTCTCAGGTAACCCCCCAAAAATAATTTGATTTTTAGACAATTTTGGGGTGTTTTGGGGCTGTTGAAGGAGGGTTTATTATTTATTTATTCATTAATTTGAGTGCAGCCAAAACCTGGTTTTTCTTCTATAAATATCTGGGATAAAAACAGGTTTGGTCAATATATTTTGGAGGGGAAAAAGACTTAAAATCTTCTTGGATTTGGGGCGGGGAGGGGAAACTGTAAAAGGGAATAAAACCTGGTTTAATTTTATATATTTATATGGGAAGGGGAAACTAAAAGGAAATAAAACCCGGTTTAATTTTATATGTATATATTTATATGGGAAGGGGAAAGTGTAAAAGGAAATAAAATCTGGTTTAATTTTATATATTTATATGGGAAGGGGAAACTAAAAGGAAATAAAACCTGGTTTAATATTATATATATATATATATATGTATATGTATATATATATATATATGGGAAGGGGAAACTGTAAAAAAGGAAATAAAACCTGGTTTAATTATATATATATTTAATTATATATATATATATGGGAAGGGGAAAGTGTAAAAGGAAATAAAACCTGGTTTAGTTATATATATATATTTAATTATTTTTATATATATATATGGGAAGGGGAAGTGTAAAAGGAAATAAAACCCAGTTTAATTATATATATATATTTTTTTTTTTTAAATTTTTTTTTTTTGGGAGGGTGGAGAAGGAAAGAGAAAAAAAAAAAGGATTTTTCCACCCCAAACCCCAATCTCAGGCCCCTCCGTCACCTCCCCAGGGTTTTGTAAAGGATTCAACATCGACGTGGGACATCCCAGGGTCTTCCAGGGACCCCCCGAGGCCCAATTCGGGTACCGGGTCCTGCAGGGGGGGGACACGGGGGACAAATGGTGAGTGACCCCAGGGGGGAAAGGGAAACTGAGGCAGGAAAGGGGAAACTGAGGCAGGAAAGGGAAACTGAGGCAGGAAAGGGGAACTGAGGCAGGAAAGGGGAAACTGAGGCAGGGAAGGGAAACTGAGGCAGGAAAGGGGGATTGAGGTGGGGAGAGGGAGAAGGGAAAGGGAAAGTGAAGTAGGGAGGGGGGAAATGAGGTTGATAAGGGGAAACTGAGATAGGAAAGGGAAAAGTGAGGTGGGAAAGGGACACAGGGACAGACACAGGGACAGACAGACACATGGACAGACAGACACAGGGGCAGACACACGGGCAGACACACGGGCAGACACACGGGCAGACACACGGGCAGACACAGGGACAGACAGATGGACAGACACACGGACAGACAGACAGAGGGACAGACACACGGACAGACAGACAGATGGACAGACACACGGACAGACAGACAGAGGGACAGACACACGGACAGACAGACAGATGGACAGACACACGGACAGACAGACAGAGGGACAGACACACGGACAGACAGACAGAGGGACAGACACACGGACAGACACACGGGCAGACACAGGGACAGACAGATGGACGGACACACAGACAGAAATGGCCTTGGTGCCACAGTGTGGGGTGTCCCCTCTGTGTGTCCCCTTTGTGTCCCCCCAATGTCCCCTCTGTGTTCCCCCAATGTCCCCCCTGTGTCCCCAATGTCCCCTCCATGTCCCCCCAATGTCCCCTCTGTGTCCCCAATGTCCCCTCTGTGTCCCCAATGTCCCCTCTGTGTCCCCCCAATGTCCCCTCTGTGTCCCCAATGTCCCCTCCATGTCCCCTCTGTGTCCCCAATGTCCCCTCTGTGTCCCCCCAATGTCCCCTCTGTGTCCCCAATGTCCCCTCCATGTCCCCTCTGTCCCCCCAGGCTCCTGGTGGGCGCCCCATGGGATGGTGACGGCCAAGGCGACATCTACAAGTGCCACCTCCAGAACTCCTCCTGTGCCAAGGCCAACCTCGGTATCCATGGGGCGGGTGGGCTGTGACCCCACTGAGACTTTGGGGTCCCCCTAAAACAGTGCCACCACCCCTGTCCCCTGTGACCCCACCCCTGTCCCCTCTGACCCCACTCCTGTCCCCTCTGACCCCCCTCCTGTCCCCTCTGACCCCCCTCCTGTCCCCTCTGACCCCACCCCTGTCCCCTCTGACCCCACCCCCGTCCCCTCTGCCCCCACCCCTGTCCCCTCTGCCCCCACCCCTGTCCCCTCTGCCCCCACCCCTGTCCCTCTGACCCCACCCCTGTCCCCTCTGACCCCCCCCCTGTCCCCTCTGACCCCACCCCTGTCCCCTCTGACCCCACCCCCGTCCCCTCTGACCCCCCTCCTGTCCCCTCTGACCCCACCCCTGTCCCCTCTGCCCCCCCTCCTGTCCCCTCTGACCCCACCCCTGTCCCCTCTGACCCCCCTCCTGTCCCCTCTGACCCCCCTCCTGTCCCCTCTGCCCCCCCTCCTGTCCCCTCTGACCCCACCCCTGTCCCCTCTGACCCCCCTCCTGTCCCCTCTGTGTCCCCACAAGGGGCTGCAGCTCCCTGGCTCCACAGCAGCGCCGGACGCCTCGGGATGAGCCTGGTGGAGTCCAGGGATGGTGGGTTTGTGGTAAGCACAGAGGGAAACTGAGGCACGGCACAGGAGGGGATGGAGGGAAACTGAGGCACAGCACAGGGTGGGATGGAGGGAAACTGAGGCACAGCACAGGGTGGGGATAGGGGGAAACTGAGGCACAGCACAGGGTGGGATGGAGGGAAACTGAGGCACAGGAGGGGATGGAGGGAAACTGAGGCACGGCAGAGGGTGGGATGGAGGGAAACTGAGGCACAGCACAGGATGGGGATAGGGGGAAACTGAGGCACGGCAGAGGGTGGGATGGAGGGAAACTGAGGCACGGCACAGGGTGGGATGGAGGGAAACTGAGGCACAGCACAGGATGGGGATAGGGGGAAACTGAGGCACAGGAGGGGATGGAGGGAAACTGAGGCACGGCACAGGGTGGGATGGAGGGAAACTGAGGCACGGCACAGGGTGGGATGGAGGGAAACTGAGGCACGGCAGAGGGTGGGATGGAGGGAAACTGAGGCACGGCACAGGGTGGGATGGAGGGAAACTGAGGCACGGCACAGGGTGGGATGGAGGGAAACTGAGGCACAGCACAGGATGGGGATAGGGGGAAACTGAGGCAGGGCACAGGGTGGGATGGAGGGAAACTGAGGCACGGCACAGGGTGGGATGGAGGGAAACTGAGGCACAGCACAGGATGGGGATAGGGGGAAACTGAGGCACGGCAGAGGATGGGATGGAGGGAAACTGAGGCAGGGCACAGGGTGGGATGGAGGAATATAAATATAAAGAATAAAAAAGGAACAAATACATACATAAAACTAATAAAACCACACATTATAAACAAGAACATAAAACAAGGAAACAGATACATATATAAAACTGATAAAACCAAAACACACACCACTAAAATCGTGTCCTCATTTCACCCCCATCAAGGTGTGCGCCCCACTTTGGTCCCAGGAATGCGGCACCTCCTTGTTCACCTCTGGTCGTTGTGTCCAACTCAACGAGGAGCTCCAAGTTATGGGAACCATTGCACCCACAGCACAGCGTGAGTGGGACTGGGGTGTACTGGGACGTACTGGGATGTACTGGGATATACTGGGATGTGCTGGGATATACTGGGATGTGCTGGGATATACTGAGACGCACTGGGACGCACTGGGACGTACTGGGATGTACTAGGACATACTGGGACATACTGGGATATACTGGGATGTACTAGGACATACTGGGATGTACTGGGACATACTGGGACATACTGGGGTGTACTGGGATATACTGGGACGCACTGGGATGTACTGGGGCATACTGGGACATACTGGGATATACTGGGATGTACTAGGACGTACTGGGGCGTACTGGGACGTACTGGGACGTACTGGGACGTACTGGGTTGTACTGGGATGTACTGGGACGCACTGGGACGTACTGGGACGTACTGGGACATACTGGGACGTACTGGGATATAGTGGGACGTAGTGGGACGTACTGGGATATACTGAGACGTAGTGGGATGTACTGGGATGTACTGGGACGTAGTGGGACGTACTGGGACATACTGGGACATACTGGGTTATACTGGGACATACTGGGTTATACTGGGACATACTGGGTTATACTGGGACGCACTGGGACGCACTGGGACGCACTGGGACGCACTGGGACGTACTGGGACGTACTGGGACGTACTGGGGTGTACTGGGACGCACTGGGACGCACTGGGACGCACTGGGACGCACTGGGACGTACTGGGACGTACTGGGGTGTACTGGGACGCACTGGGACGCACTGGGACGTACTGGGACGCACTGGGACGTACTGGGATTTACTGGGACGCACTAGGACGCACTGGGATGCACTGGGATGCACTGGGACGCACTGGGATATATACTGGGACGTACTGGGACGTACTGGGACATACTGGGACATACTGGGGGCTGTGTCACTCTGGTGTCACCGTGTCCCCTCCCTTTCCAGGCTGCTCCACGTTCATGGACATCGTCCTGGTTCTGGATGGCTCCAACAGCATCTACCCCTGGGAGGAGGTGCAGGAATTCCTGGGGAACATCCTGGGACGGTTCTTCATCGGGCCTGGGCAGACCCAGGTGTGTCCCCAAGGTTGGGATGGTTTGTCCCCAAGGTTGGGATGGTTTGTCCCCAAGGTTTGGGTGTCCCCAAGGGTTGGGATGGTGTCCCCAAGGTGTCCCCAAGGGTTGGGATGGTGTCCCCAAGGTTGGGATGGTGTCCCCAAGGTGTCCCCAAGGTTGGGATGGTGTCCCCAAGGTGTCCCCAAGGGTTGGGATGGTGTCCCCAAGGTTGGGATGGTTTGTCCCCAAGGTGTCCCCAAGGTTGGGATGGTGTCCCCAAGGTTGGGATGGTTTGTCCCCAAGGTGTCCCCAAGGTTGGGATGGTGTCCCCAAGGTTGGGATGGTGTCCCCAAGGGTTGGGATGGTTTGTCCCCAAGGTTGCGATGGTGTCCCCAAGGTTTGCAATGGTGTCCCCAAGGGTTTGGATGGTTCGTCCCCAAGGTTGGGATGGTGTCCCCAAGGTTGAGATGGTGTCCCCAAGGTTTGGGATGGTTTGTCCCCAAGAGTTGGGATGGTTTGTCCCCAAGGTTGGGATGGTGTCCCCAAGGGTTGGGATGGTTTGGGTTGGGATGATGTCCCCAAGGTTTGTGATGGTTTGTCCCCAAGGTTTGTGATGGTTTGTCCCCAAGGTTTGGGATGGTTTGTCCCCAAGGATTTGGGGAACTCCCTGTGGATTTGGGGGACTCCCTGTGGGTTTGAGGGATATCCCTGTAGATTTGGGGAACTCCCTGTGGATTTGGGGGCTCCCTGTGGGTTTGGGGGATATCCCTGTGGATTTGGGGAATTCCCTGTGGATTTGGGGACTCCCTTTGAGTTTGAGGATATCCCTGTGGGTTTGAGGCATATCCCTGTAGATTTGGGGATCTCCCTGTGGCTTTGAGGGATCTCCCTGTGGATTTTGGGGCTCCTCTGGCTCTGACTCCCCCCGTTCCAGGTGGGGGTGCTGCAGTACGGGGAGAGGCTGGTGCAGGAGTGGGCGCTGGGGCAGCACAGCACAGCCCAGAGCCTGCTGGAGGCTGCCCAGAACCTGACCCGGCAGGAGGGCAGGGAGACACGCACGGCCATGGCCATCCGACAGGCCTGGTGGGCTCGGGATGGGAACACTCCGGGAGTGGGACTGGGGGGGACTGGGGGTGGGATTGGCACCAGGATGGGGAGTGGGAGTGGGGCTGGGACTGGGATAAAAATGGGGATTAGGGTTTGGGTTGGGGGGTTGGGATTTGAATAGGGATTGGGATCAAGTCAGGGTTTGGATTGGGATTGGGGTTGGAGTTGGGATTGGGGTCAGGATTGGGGTTGGGAGTTGGGATTGGGAGTTGGGATTGGGGTCAGCACTGGGACTGAGATCTGGGTCAGGGTTACAATTGGGATTGGGGCTGGGATCAAAATGGGGATTAGGGTTTAGGTTGGGGGGTCGGGATTTGAATAAGGATTGGGATTGGAATTGGTATCGGGCTTGGGATCAAGTCAAGATTGGGATTGGGGTCGGAGTTGGGATTGGGGTTGGGATTGGGGTCAGCACTGGGACTGAGATCTGGGTCAGGGTTACGACTGGGATTGGGAGTGGGGCCGGGACTGGGATCAGAATGGGGATCAGGGTTTAGGTTGGGAGTCAGGATTTGAATAAGGATTGGGATTGGAATTGGTATCGGGCTTGGGATTGAGTCAAAATTTGGATTGGGATTGGGGCTGGGAGTTGGGATTGGGGTCGGAGTTGGGATTGGGAGTTGGGATTGGGGTGGGAGTTGGGATTGAGATTGGGGTCAGAGTTGAGATTGGGGTTGAGGTTGGGAGTTGGGATTGGGATTGGAGCTGGGATTGGGGTCAGCACTGGGACTGAGATCTGGGACTGGGGCCAGCATTAGGATGGGGATTAGGGCCTCACTCCTCCAGCCCCATCCCCACAGCACAGAGTCCTTCAGCCCGGCCCGGGGCGGGCGCCCGGGGGCCACACGACTCCTGCTGGTGGTGACGGACGGGGAGTCCCACGACGGGGACGAGCTGCCGGCCGCGCTGGCCGAGTGTGACCGGCACAACGTCACCCGCTACGCCATCGCCGTGAGAACCCCACTGACCCCTCATCCTGCATTTCCCTGAACCCCAGGGGAATCTCCCACTGACCCCTGTCCCTCTCCCAGGTCTTGGGGCACTACCTGCGTCGTCAGCAGGACCCCCAAGATTTCATCCGGGAGATCAAATCCATCGCCAGCGACCCCGATGAGAAATATTTCTTCAACGTCACGGATGAGGCCGCCCTCAACGACATCGTGGACGCTCTGGGGGATCGGATCTTCGGCCTGGAAGGTGCTGGGCTGGTGGGAAGGGCTGGGAATTCCGGCTGGGAATTCCAGCTGGAGGAACAAAGTCTCCTTTGGTCAGGCACCCACGGGAACAACGAGAGCGCCTTTGAGCTGGAGATGTCCCAGATTGGTTTTTCCCTCCATCGCCTCGAGGTGATCCCGTTGGAAAGAGGGAGATTGACTTAACCCATGTTGATCGATCAATCAGGCTCGATTTTATTTGTTTTCTCGCTTATGTTTATATTCTAAAATAATTAGTTCGTACATATTGCAAAAGCCAAGCATTTATATTTTAGATAATTAGTTTGTACATATTGCAAAAGCCAAGAATTTATATTTTAAATAATTAGTTCATACACATTGCAAAAGCCAAGCTCCTGATTGGCAGTGACTAAAGAATAACTTATTTCATGTTATATCAGCATAATTCAACAGTTGTATCGCCTTGTAACGTTCAGTTCTTCTTTTTTTTACGATTTCAGTTTCTCTCCATGTTTCTCTCCAGTTTCTCTTTATGATTTCAGTTTCTCTGGCCTTGTCTTAGCTTTTAGTCACAATATTATTCTAAGAGCTATCGTGTCTCTTATTCTCTACTCATTTTTTCAGCTATTTTCTCTACATGATCCCACTAGGGAAAAAAAAAAAAAAAAAAAAAAAAAAAAAAAAAAAAAAAAAGTGGAAAATAACCCTTATCCCATCTCAGCCCTGGGATGGGAGAATGACTTTGGCGGGGATTTGGGAATCCACTGAGACGTTGTTGACGTGGCAGGACGGGATCCTCTTTGGGATGGTCGGATCCTACGACTGGGAAGGAGGAGTGCTGGAGCTGGGACGGCGTGGGCTCGTCGTCCCGCCCCGGGGAGCGTTCCAGGAGGAATTCCCGCCGGAGCTGAGGAACCATGCGGCCTATCTGGGTATGGGGGGTCCCCAAGGGATGAGGGTGTCCAGAGGGATGTACAGAGATGTTCCATATCTTTGGGATTTTGAGATGAATTAGGGGGTGTTTCGTGTGCTGGAGATCAGGGGTGAAGTGGGGATGTTCCATGTAGGGGATATTTGGGATGCAGAAATGTTCCATGTTCCATATCCCAGGGGATGCTCCATGTCCTGTCCTGTATATTTGGGATACTCCGTGTCCTGTATATTTGGGGTGTCCTGGGGCTACTCCATGTCCTGTACTTTTGGGATCCCCTGGAATACTCCATCCTGTATATTTGCCCTGAGATGCTCCATGTCCTGTATATTTGGGATCCCCTGGGGCTGTTCCATACTCCAGGGATGCTCCAAACCTGGATATTTGGGATGCCCTGGGATGCTCCAAACCTGTATATTTGGGGTGTCCTGGGATGCCCCATGTCCTGTATATTTGGGATATCCTGGAATATTCCATGTCCTGGATATTTGGGATGCCCTGGGATGCTCCATGTCCTGGATATTTGGGATCCCCTGGGGCTGTTCCATACTCCAGGGATGCTCCAAACCTGGATATTTGGGGTGCCCTGGGGCTACTCCATGTCCTGTATATTTGGGATGCCCTGGGATTCTCCATGTCCTGTATATTTGGGATCCCCTGGGGTTACTCCATACTCCAGGGATGCTCCAAACCTGGATATTTGGGATGCCCTGGGATTCTCCATGTCCTGTATATTTGGGATCCCCTGGGGCTATTCCATACTCCAGGGATGCTCCATGTCCTGTATATTTGGGATACTCCATGTCCTGTATATTTGGGGTGCCCTGGGGCTACTCCATGTCCTATATATTTGGGGTGTCCTGGGATACCCCATGTCCTGTACATTTGGGGTGCCCTGGGATGCTCCATGTCCTGTATATTTGGGATCCCCTGGGATGCTCCAAACCTGGATATTTGGGATGTTTGGTGAGCCAGAAATGCTCCATGTTCCATATCCCAGGGGATGCTCCATGTCCTGTATATTTGGGATATCCTGGAATACTCCATGTCCTGTATATTTGGGGTCTCCTGGGATTCTCCATGTCCTGTATTTTTGGGGTGTCCTGGGGTTACTCCATACTCCAGGGATGCTCCATGTCCTGTATATTTGGGATGCCCTGGGATGCTCCATGTCCTGTATATTTGGGATCCCCTGGGCCTACTCCATACTCCAGGGATACTCCATGTCCTGTATATTTGGGGTCCCCTGGGCTACTCCATGTCCTGTATATTTGGGATGCCCTGGGATGCTCCATGTCCTGTATATTTGGGATACTCCCTGTCCTGTATATTTGGGGTATCCTGGGATGGTCCATGTCCTGTATATTTGGGGTGTCCTGGGATATTTGGGATGTCCTGGGATGCTCCACATCCTGTATATTTGGGATCCCCTGGAGTTACTCCATCCTGGATTAGGGATGTCCAAACCTGGACATTCAGGGTGCCCCAGGGACCCCCCTGTCCCCCCCAGGGACCCCCCTGTCCCCCCCAGGGACCCCCAGGGCTGTCCCTCCCCCTGACCCTCCTTCCCCCCCAGGCTACTCGGTGTCCTCACTGCAGCTCCCAGGGGGGCAGCCCCTGTTGGTGGCCGGTGCCCCCCGATTCCAGCACAAAGGCAAAGTCGTCCTTTTCCAGCTGCACCCCGCGGGGGCCGTGACGGTGTCCCAGGTGTTAATGGGTGAACAGGTGAGGAGAGGTGGCCTTGAGGCTCTTTGGGGTGATTATAGACCCCCAACCTCCTCCCCATCAGCCTCACATCCCCTTTTCATCCCCAGATCGGCTCCTACTTTGGCAGTGAAATCTTGGCCCTGGACCTGGAGGGAGATGGGGACAGTGACCTGCTGCTGGTGGCTGCCCCCACCTACCTGGGGGGACAGAGCCGAGAGACAGGGAGGGTCTATTTGTACCGTGTGGGGCAGGTGAGGGGGCTGGGGTGGGCATTGGGGTGTGATTGGGGGACTGGGAGGATCTCAGGATGCAGAAGGATTGGAGGGATGCAAAGATTTAGAGGGGAGGGCAGGAAAACTGGGAAGATCTCAGGATGCAGAAGGATTGGAGGGATGTAAGAGTTTGAAAGGGATTTGAGAGGATTTGGGGGGACACAATGGGATTGAGGTGTTGTCTCAAAACCTGAGAGACCCTCCTGCACCTCCCAGGACCGTGTGACCCCTGTGGGATCTCTGCACCCCGAAGCAAAGGCACAAGACTCCAGATTTGGCTCTGCCTTGGGCGCAGTGCCCAACCTGGGCCAGGACGGGCTGGCTGGGGCCGTGGTGGGAGCCCCCCTGGAGGACGAGCACCGAGGGGCTCTCTACGTGTTCCACATCTCCCCACACACCTTCTTACCCCAGTACAAACAGGTGAGGGGGTTTTGGGGGGACTGCTGGGACATTGTTGTGGTTTGAAAGCAAAATGAGTGAGAGGCTCCAAGTTAGGGATGTAATTTAATAAGGAGAAAGGTAAAAAGGTAAAAATAAAATAAATTAAAAAGAATTAAAAATAATTAAAAATAAAATAAAATAAAAAGAATTAAAAATAAAATAAAATAAAAATAATTAAAAATAATTAAAAATAAAATAAAATAAAATAAAATTAAAATAATTAAAATTAAATTAAAATAAAATAAAATAAAAATAATTAAAAATAATTAAAAATAAAATAAAATAAAAATAATTAAAAATAATTAAAAATAAAATAAAAATAATTAAAAATAAAATAAAATAAAAATAATTAAAAAATAATTAAAAATAAAATAAAATAAAAATAAAATAAAAATAATTAAAAATAAAATAAAATTAAAATAAAATAAAATAAAAATAATTAAAAATAAAATAAAATAAAAATAAAATAAAATAAAAATAATTAAAAATAAAATAATTAAAAATAATTAAAAATAAAATAAAAATAAAATAAAAATAAAATAAAAATAAAATAAAATAAAAATAATTAAAAATAATTAAAAATAAAATAAAATAAAATCAATGCAATAACACAAAGGAGCACTGCCAGAGTCAGAACACACCCTGAGCAGGGTGGGGGGAGCAGTCCAGGGGAGGGGCTCTTCCTGAAGCAGTGATCCCACAGAAAGGTCTGGGAGCTCTGGTCCTCTGGGAATCCAGTGGCTCAGGGCTGCTTGTCCTGTCCCAAATCCCAGATTCTCTCCAGGTGGGAATGCTTGGCTCCTCCCCCTGGGCATTGGGAGCATCTCCCAATGGGATGAGGAGTCGTGCAGTGGCTCCTTGATGGCCCATTAAACAGAGAGAGCTCCTGGAGGGAGTTCCCTGTGAGTCCTGGGCAAGGCATTGATGGGCCATGAGCAGAAGAGCCCAAAGGAGGGGCCTGGGAAAACACTGCCCCACCTGGTTCCAACAGCTCATGGGGATGGGGATGGGATAAATACTGTGTGCACATCCTACACCACAGCCCAGGACAGAGCACAGCCCCTGCAGGAACCCCCTGGTGATCCCACCACCACCACTCTTGGTTTCTCAGCGCGTCGAGGCCGCGGCTCTCGGGTGGAGCCTCAGATATTTCGGGATCAGCCTGGACGGACGGATGGACATGGACGGGGACGGGCTGGTGGACGTGGCCGTGGGGGCCCAGGGGGTGGCCGTGCTGCTCAGGTGAGTCGGGGTCAACAGGGGTTGGGGACAAGGAGACCCCCGGGGACAGGGATATCTTGGGAACAGGGACGTGGAGAAGGAACAGAGACACCCCAGGGACAGAGATATGTGGGTTATGGAGACATTTAGGGGGCTCCGTGCCTCAGTTTCCCCTTCCAAGAACCTGGGGATCCTCCTGAGGATCCTCTCCATGCCTCAGTTTCCCTTTGCAAGAACCTGGGGATGTTCCTGGGGCTCTCCCTGCCTCAGTTTCCCTCTTATAAGAACCTGGGGATCCTCCCAGGGCTCTCTGTGCCTCAGTTTCCCTCTTATAAGAACCTGGGGATCCTCCCAGGGCTCTCCATGCCTCAGTTTCCCCCGTGACAGGACCCAGGGCAGGACCAGGTGTGTGTCCCTGTCCCTACCTGCCCCAGGTGAGCTCCCAGGTGTGTCCCAGGTCCCGCCGGATCGTCCAGGTGTCCCCGTGGGTGTCGGTGGAGCCGGGGGCCGTCAGTGTCACCCGCAGGAATTGTCACCGCGGCGGCTCCGGCGCCGTCTGCCTCAGGGCCAGGATCTGCTTCCGCGCCCGGACGCGCCCGGGGAGCCCCGAGGACGGGAGTGTTGGTGAGTGGGGGTGGTGGGGGGCCTGGGGAATCCTTGGAGTATCCTTGGAGTATCCCTGGAGTATCCTTGGAGTATCCCTGGAGCATCCCAAAGGCTCCTGGAGCATCCCTGGAGAATCCTTGGGGAATCCTTGGAGAATCCTTGGAGTATCCCTGGAGCATCCCAAAGGCTCCTGGAGCATCCCTGGAGAATCCTTGGGGAATCCTTGGAGAATCCTTGGAGTATCCCTGGAGCATCCCAAAGGCTCCTGGAGCATCCCTGGAGAATCCTTGGGGAATCCTTGGAGAATCCTTGGAGTATCCCTGGAGCATCCCAAAGGCTCCTGGAGCATCCTTGGAGCATCCTTGGAGTACCCCTGGAGTATCCTTGGAGAATCCTTGGAGCATCCTTGGAGCATCCTTGGGGAACCCTTGGAGAATCCTTGGAGAATCCCTGGAGAATCCCTGGAGAATCCCTGGAGCATCCCTGGAGCATCCTTGGAGCATCCTTGGAGCATCCCAAAGGCTCCTGGAGCATCCTTGGAACATCCCAGGGTTTTACATCTTGGGCTGTCCCCCCGAAAATCCCAGAGTGGGATCCATAGAGAGCCTGGGAGCATCCCAGGAGCATCCCAGAGTGTCCCTGGATCATTCCTGGAGTGTCCCCAAGGTGTCCTGGAGAATTCCTGGACCATTTCTGGAGCATCCTTGAGGGCCCTGGGTCATCACACATCCCAGAAAACATCCCAAAGGCTCCTGGAGCGATCCCTGGAACATCCCAGAGCGTCCCTGGAACATTCCTGGAGTGTCCTGGAGAATTTCAAGAGCATTTCTGGAGCACTCTGAGGGCCCTGGGTCATCACACATCCCAGATATTCCCTTAATATTTCCAGAACACATATTTATTTATTTATTTATTTATTTATTTATATTTATTTATTTATATTTATATATCTGGTGATCCTGGAGCACTCCTGGAGCATCCCTGGGAATATCCTGAATTGTCCATTGAATACCAACAGAGCTCTGCTTATCCCTGGAGCGTTCCACGACACCCTGGAGCCTCTGAGCCCTCCCTGGAGCCTCCCCTGGAGTTCTCACCCCTCCCAGAGATGTTTTTCTCGCTCCTGACCCTCTCTCTGTCCCCAGATCTCCAGTACAACATTTCCCTGGAGGAGAAGAGCCCGGGACACCGCGCTGCCTTCGACTCCGGCGCCCGGCGGCGGCTCCAGCGCCAAATCCAGCTCCCCGTGGGGAGGCAGAGCTGCACCCGAGTTCCTTTCCACGTCCTGGTCAGTCCCAGGAATTTTTTCTGCTCTCCAAATTCCTGGGGTCTGCTTGGAATGAGTTTTTTGGGATATTTTATCCTGGTCAGCCCCAGGAATATATTTTATATTTAATATATTAAATATAAATTTAATGAGTTTTTTTGGATATTTTGCCCTGGTCAGTTCCAGAATCCTCCCTGCCCTCCAAATTCCTGGAATGAGTTTTTTGGGATATTTTATCCTGGTCAGCCCCAGGAATTTTTCCTGCTTTCCACATTCCTGGAATGAGTTTTTTGGGGATATTTTGTCCTGCTCAGCTCCAGAAATTTTCCCTGCCCTCCACATTCCTCCCTGGAATGAGTTTTTTGGGATATTTTGTCCTGGTCAATCCCAGGATTTTTTTCCTGCCCTCCAAATTCTTGGAATGAGTTTGATGGGATATTTTATCCTGGTCAGCCCCAGAAATATATTTTATATTTAATATATTAAATACATATTTAATGAGTTTCTTGGGATATTTTGTCCTGCTCAGCCCCAGGAATCCTTTTCCTGCCCTCCACATTCCTGGTTGGAATGAGTTTTTTGGGATATTTTATCCTGGTCAGCCCCAGGAATATATTTTATATTTAATATATTAAATATATATTTAATGAGTTTTTTGGGATATTTTGTCCTGCTCAGCCCCAGGAATTTTTCCAGCTCTCCACATTCCTGGAATGAGTTTTGACGGATTTTTCTCTGAGTTTTGATGGATTTTTCTCTGAATTTTGATGGATTTTTCATTCTGAGTTTTTTGGGATTTTTCTCTGAGTTTTGATGGATTTTTCTCTGACTTTTGCTGGATTTTTCTCTGACTTTTTGATGGATTTTTCTCTGACTTTTGCTGGATTTTTCTCTGAGTTTTGATGGATTTTTCTCTGAGTTTTTTGAGATTTTTCTCTGAGTTTTGATGGATTTTTCCCTCTTATTTTTGATGGATTTTTCTCTGAGTTTTGATGGATTTTTCTCTGAGTTTTGATGGATTTTTCTCTGAGTTTTTTGGGATTTTTCTCTGACTTTTGCTGGATTTTTCTCTGAGTTTTTGGGATTTTTCTCTGAGTTTTTTGGGATTTTTCTCTGAGTTTTTGATGGATTTTTCTCTGAGTTTTTGATGGATTTTTCTCTGACTTTTGCTGGATTTTTCTCTGAGTTTTTTGGGATTTTTCTCTGAGTTTTTGGGATTTTTCTCTGAGTTTTTTGGGATTTTTCTCTGAGTTTTTGATGGATTTTTCTCTGAGTTTTTGATGGATTTTTCTCTGAGTTTTTTGGGATTTTTCTCTGAGTTTTTTGGGATTTTTCTCTGAGTTTTTGATGGATTTTTCTCTGAGTTTTTGATGGATTTTTCTCTGAGTTTTTTGGGATTTTTCTCTGAGTTTTTTGGGATTTTTCTCTGAGTTTTTGATGGATTTTTCTCTGAGTTTTGATGGATTTTTCCCCTGATTTTGCAGGACACCTCGGATTACCTGCGTCCCGTCCGGCTCAGCCTCAGCTGGGCCCTGGATGTGTCTGCGGGGTCGGTGCTGGACGAGGCATTTCCCACCTCTCTCCTCAAACTGGTTTGTACTGGGGAAAAAAAAAGGGAAAATTGAGGGAAGGGCTCATTTTAAAATCCCCCCTGTGTTTTTCCCAAATCTCCCCATGAATTCCTGGAATTTCCTTAGAAGGAGTTTAAAAAAAAAAATATTTTACAGATTATTTTACAGACAAACAAACCCTAAAAAAAAAAGGTAAAGAAAACTAATTTTTTTTTTTTTAAAAAGGGGAAATGGTAAAAATAGTAAAAAATGGTGGGTTTATTTCCAAAACACTAAAAACCATTTTTTTTTTTAAAAAAAGGGCAAATGGTAAAAATAGTAAAAAATGGTGGGTTTGTTTCCAAAAAAATATCTAAAAAAATCAAATAAAAAACTAAATAAATCTAAATAAAAAAGTAAATAAAAGTAAAAAAATCAAATAGGGAAAAAAAAAAAAAAAAAAAAAAAAAAGACAAAAAGAGTAAAAAAACCCCCAAAAGGTAAAAATATCAAGAAGACAAAAAAAAAAAATTTACAGACAAACAAACCCTAAAAAAAAAAGTCAAAAAGGGTAAAAAATCCCATTTTTTTTTTTTTAAAAAGGGCAAACGCTAAAAATAGTAAAAATGGTGGGTTTATTTCCAAAACACTAAAAAAGGGTAAAAGAAACACTAAAAAGGGTAAGAAAAAAAATCAAATAGAAAAAAAAAAAGTAAAAAAAAAAAGTTAAAAAAACCCCAAAAATAGTAAAAAATATCAAGAAAACTAAAAAAAAAAAAATTATTTTACAGACAAACAAAGAAACCCTAAAATAAAACCACCCCTGGACACCACAACCCCCCTTTGGCTCTTTCCAGATCCCCTTTTTCAAGGAGGGAAAAAAAAAAAAAAGTTAAAAAAAAGTTAAAAAAAATCCCAAAAATAGTAAAAAACATCAAAAAAAAACCAAAAAAAAAAATTATTTTACAGACAAACAACCAAACCCTAAAATAAAACCCACCCACAACCCCCTTTTGCCTCTTCCCAGATCCCCTTTTTCAAGGAGGGAAAAAAAAAAAGTTAAAAAAAAATTAAAACCCCCCCCCCCCCAAAATTGGTAAAAAACATCAAAAAAACAAACAAAAAAAAGATTTTCTCTTACAACCAAACCCTAAAATAAAACCCACCCACAACCCCCCTTTGGCTCTTTCCAGATCCCATTTTTCAAGGAGGGAAAAAAAAAAAAAGTTAAAAAAAAGTTAAAAAAAATCCCAAAAATAGTAAAAAACATCAAAAAAACCCCCCAAAAAAAATTATTTTACAGACAAACAACCAAACCCTAAAATAAAACCCACCCACAACCCCCCTTTGGCTCTTTCCAGATCCCCTTTTTCAAGGAGGGGAAAAAAAAAGTTAAAAAAAAATTAAAACACCCCCCCCAAAATTGGTAAAAAACATCAAAAAAACAAACAAAAAAAAAGATTTTCTCTTACAACCAAACCCTAAAATAAACCCACCCACAACCCCCTTTTGGCTCTTCCCAGATCCCCTTTTTCAAGGATTGCGGCGACGACGACGCGTGCGACACCGACCTTGTCCTGGAGGCCGCCGCGGACATCGCGGGCTCCAGGTACCCCCGGTGTGTCCCCCCAAAATCCTCCCCCTTTCCTGGGCCCCCAGAGCTGTGTGTGACCCCCCGGCTGCAGGCAGAGCCCCCACGTCGTGCGCAGGGGCAGCAGGAGGATGTTGGTGCAGGTGCAGCTGCAGAACCGCCGGGAAAACGCCTACAACGCCACTTTGGGGATAAACCTCTCCAGGAACCTGCATTTCTCCACTTTGGTGCTGCAGGTACGGCCTGCGGGAGGGCAGGGGGGCCCTGGTGAGCGGCAGACACTCCAAATTATCCCAAACCAGGGTAGAAACCCAAGTTTTTGGAGAAAAAATACATTTTTGTCGCACCCCGTTCCAGGTGGGATGGGTTGAAGTCCATTGGGTCCCTCCAAACTCTCCCAACCAGGGTAGAAACCCAAGTTTTTGGAGAAAAAAACCATTTTTGTCCCATCCTGTTCCAGGTAGAATGGGTTGAAAGTCTATTGGGGTCCCCAAAACCCCAAACTCTCCCAAACCAGGGTAGAAACACAAGTTTTTGGAGAAAAAATAATTTTTGTCCCACCTCATTCCAGGCTGAAAGTCCATTGGGTCCCCAAAACCCATTTCAAGTGGGATAAGGGGAGTTTTGCTTTGTTCCCCAACCCCACCCAGGGTAGAAACTCAAGTTTTTGGAGAAAAAACCATTTTTGTCCCACCCCATTCCAGGTTGAAAGTCCATTGGGTCCCCAAAAC
>NC_139787.1:616603-919798 GCF_965231275.1 Zosterops lateralis
TTCCTTTCCTTTCCTTTCCTTTCCTTTCCTTTCCTTTCCTTTCCTTTCCTTTCCTTTCCTTTCCTTTCCTTTCCTTTCCTTTCCTTTCCTTTCCTTTCCTTTCCTTTCCTTTCCTTTCCTTTCCTTTCCTTTCCTTTCCTTTCCTTTCCTTTCCTCCTCTTTCCCCTCTGGAATTTCAAAGAATAAACACCTGGGCACAAAAAATCCTGGGGAAAAGATCCTTTTCTGACATCTCTCACCTCATCCTTGCTATATTTTTTTTTCCAAATCCTCCTGATAACTGAGCTAAGCTTTATAAACCCCCCTCAGGAAAAATGAATTTATCCCCTGAGTGAATTTATCCCCCCCTTTTAGTGACAGCACCGAGGTGACACCGCAGGACAACGTGGTCCAGATCTCCGTTCCCATCCTCTACCAGCCCAACCTGTTCCTGTCCAGGTGGGGCTGGGACAAGGTGGAGGGATCATGGAAAAGGGGAGAAAACCAAAAAAAAATGGATTTAAACCCCTTTTTTATCCCCTTTTCCAGTCACACCAACCTCCATCGCTATGAGGTTCATCCCCTGGGCACTTTCAGCCACAATTCCGGCCCTGAATTCACCACCAGGGTCAAGGTGAGGTGATGGGAACCTCGGGGGGAGTTTGGGGCGCAGGAAAACTCTGGTTTATGGTTTTTTCCCCCCATCCAGGTACAGAATTTGGGGTGTTATCCCGTCCAAAATGTCACTTTACACATGGCCCTGCCAGCTCTGGGCCACCACGGGGCCACCATCCTTTCTGTCAATCATGTCCTGGCTGAAAATGTGAGTGTGGGGGACACTGAAAGGCCTTTTGGGGTGGTTTTTCTCCTTTTAAAACCCTTTTTTTTCCCTCCCAGGCCTCCTGTGTGCTGAAATCCCTTAATGAGGAGGGGACAGGGGTGGTCCCAGTGTCCCCTGAGGATCTGCAGGACGTGGAGAGGCTGGTAGGGATCGCTCTGCCCACCCCTGGATGGTTTAAAAAGGGATTATAATCTCATTTCCCAAATTTTTTACCCCTCCAGGATTGTTCCAACACCCTTTGCCAGGAGCTGAGCTGCTCCTTGGGGAGGCTGGAACGTGCTGGAGGTGGAGGAATTTCCATCCAGCTCCTGCAGACCCTCCACGACAGATTTTTCACCAGAGTGAGGAAAAAAAAGGGGAAAAAAAATGGGGAATTAGGATGTGCCCCCATTGCAGGGGGAAAAAATGGGGAATTAGGATGTGCCCCCCACCCCAGGGGGAAAAATGGGGAATTAGGATGTGCCCCCACTGCAGGGAGGATCCCAGGTGGGATCAGAATTCCCCATTTCCCCATTTCCAGGTGAAATTCCGGAGTTTGAGAATTGTCAGCAGAGTCTGGCTCAGGGTCACTGGGGGAGTGTTGGTGCTGGAGGAGGGGGCTCAGCACAGGGAGGTGAGAGACCCCCCTTAATTCATCATTTTCCCCTCTCCATCCTTGTTTTCCTCCCCAAATTCATCATTTCCCCCCCCCTCAATCCTTGTTTTCCTCCCCAAATTCCCTTTTCTACCTTAATCTTGTTTCCTCCCCAAATTCCCTGTTTTATCTCAATCCTTGTTTTTCTCCCCAAATTCCCTGTTCTACCTCAATGCCTGTTTTATCCCCAAATTCCTCATTGTCACCCCTCAATCCTTGTTTTCTCCCCAAATTCCCAGTTTTATCTCCATCCTTGTTTTCCTCTCCAAATTCCCTGTTCTACCTCAATGCCTGTTTGACCCCCAAGTCCCTGTTTTCCCCTCTAATCTTTGCTTTTCCTTCCAAATTCCTTCTTTCCACTCAAGTTGGTTTCTCCCCCCAAATTTTCTGGTTTTTTCCTCCACAAATCCCTGTTTCCCCCAAACCCATCCTGTTTTTCCCCCCAAATCCTCCCTCCTCTTGCCATTAATCCCCTTTTTTTTTCCCCGCAGCTGTTGCTGGAGGTGCTGCAGGGCCGGGGGGTGCCCGTGTCCCTCTGGATCCTGGGGGGAAGCGCCCTGGGGGGGCTCCTGCTGCTGGCCCTGCTCAGCCTCGGCCTCTGGAGGGTGAGGGGGACAATGTCACCTGGGGGGGTCAAATGTCACCTTGGGGGGTCACAAATGTCACCTTGGGGGTCCAAATGTCACTTTCAGAGGGTCACAAATGTCACCTGGGGAGGGTCACAAATGTCACCTTGGGGGGGTCACAAATGTCACTTTGGGAGGGTCACAAATGTCGCCTTGGGAGGGTCACAAATGTCACTTTGGGAGGGTCACAAATGTCACCTTGGAGGGTCACAAATGTCACTTTGGGAGGGTCAAAGTGTCACCTTGGGGGTCCAAATGTCACCTTGGGAGGGTCAAAGTGTCACCTGGGGGGTCACAAATGTTGCCTTGGGAGGGTCACAAATGTCACCTTGGGGGGGTCACAAATGTCACCTTGGGGGGGTCACAAATGTCACTTTGGGAGGGTCACAAATGTCACCTGGGGAGGGTCACAAATGTCACCTGGGGAGGGTCACAAATGTTGCTTTGGGAGGGTCACAAATGTCACCTTGGGGGTCCAAATGTCACTTTGGGAGGGTCACAAGTGTCACTTTGGGAGGGTCCAAATGTCACTTTGGGGGGGTCACAAATGTCACCTTGGGAGGGTCACAAATGTCACCTTGGGAGGGTCACAAATGTCACCTTGGGGGGGTCACAAATGTCACCTTGGGAGGGTCACAAGTGTCACTTTGGGAGGGTCACAAATGTCACCTTGGGAGGGTCCAAATGTCACCTTGGGGGGGTCACAAATGTCACCTTGGGAGGGTCACAAGTGTCACTTTGGGAGGGTCAAAGTGTCACCTTGGGGGTCCAAATGTCACCTTGGGGGGGTCACAAATGTCACCTTGGGAGGGTCACAAGTGTCACTTTGGGAGGGTCACAAATGTCATCTTGGGAGGGTCAAAGTGTCACCTGGGGGGTCACAAATGTCGCCTTGGGAGGGTCACAAATGTCACCTTGGGAGGGTCACAAATGTCACTTTGGGAGGGTTATGGTGTCACCTGGAGGGGGAGATCCCTGGATTTATGTTCCACATCCCCAATTCCTCTTCCAGTTCCCCCAATTCCTCTTCCAGCCCCTCATTTCCTCTTCTTTCCCCCCAATTCCTGTTCCAACCATCCAATTCCTCTTTTTCCCCTCCAATTCCCCTTCCACCTCCCCAATTCCTCTTCCAGCCCCCTCCAATTCCTATTTTCCCCCCCAATTCCTCTTCTTTCCCCCCCATTCCTCTTCCAGCCCCTCAAATTCCTCTTTTCCCCTCCAATTCCTCTTCCAATCCCCCAATTCCTCTTCCAGCCCCCCAATTCCTCTTCTTCCCTCTCCAATTCCTCTTCCAGCCCCTCAATTTATTTTCCAGTCCCCCCCAATTCCTCTTCCAGCCTCTCAATTCCTCTTTTTCTCCTCCAATTCCTCTTCTTCCCTCTCCAATTCCTCTTCCAGCCCCCCAATTCCTCTTCCGGTCCTCCAATTCCTCTTTTCCCCCTCCCCAATTCCTCTTCCAGCCCCCCTAATTCCTATTTTTCCCCCCCAATTCCTCTTCCAGCCCCTCAATTTATTTTCCAACCCCTCCAATTCCTCTTCCAGCCCCTCTAATTCCTCTTTTTCCCTCCCCTTTCCCTCAGCTGGGATTTTTCTCCCACCCCAAGCCCTCCCAGGAGGAGGATGAGGAGGATGAAGAGCACTGAGGTGACAATTCTGGAGGAAAATCTTGGAATGTCCCTCCCAGGACACAATTCCAGGGTTTGGGATTTCTGGAGCTGCTGGAGGGGGGATGAGCCACCAGAGGATTTTTTGGGGGGAAAAACATCTGGAAATGGGAAAAGTGTGAAAAGTGGGCTGGAAAAAAAAAAAAACAGATCCAACAATAAAGATCCGGCCTGTGGTGCTGCTGTGTCAGAAATTATTCTTGATTTAGGGGGAAAAAAATCTGGATTAACCCAAAATACAACAGAGGGATGAGGAAAGATCCAAATCTCAGCTCCCACTGAGTTAAATCCAGGTTTAAATCCACAGGGAATCAGGAAATTCCTGATTGGGATGAACCCAAAATCCAACTGGATTTTACAAATACAACAACAGAGGGATGAGGAAAGATCCAAATCTCAGCTCCCACTGGGTTAAATCCAGGTTTAAATCCACAGGGAATCAGGAATTCAAAGGAAGAAATGATTGGGTGTGATTTCCTCTCCCAGAAATCCCCACCAAGGGAAAAACATTTGGATAAACCAAAAATCCAACTGGATTTTTCCCAACCCTGTGAAAAATTGGATTTTTTCCCCCCAGTCCTGTCTGAGGAGATGTTTAGATCTCCTCCCTAGGAGATAAATACTCTGCAAAAATCAAGATTTTCCTTCCCCTTTTTTCCTTTTTTTTTTCCCCCTAGGAAATAAAATAGTGCAAAAATCAAGATTTTTCTTTCCTTTTTTTCCTTTTTTCTCATTTCTGCTCCTGCCTCCCTTTCCCAGCTCCAAGGATGAGTTGGAAAAAGGGGAATTCATTGAGAAAGGCCTTTATTGGATGGAAAAAACAAAGAAAAAATTCAGGAATTAAATCACACTGAGACCCCCAAAGGGTTTGGGAATGTTTTTTTTCCCCTCCCCAAATTTAGGAATTGTCCCCCCTGGAGAAATCAGTGGATACCACAAATATCAGAATTAAATCCCAGGAATTCAGACCTGGAAAATAAAATAAAAAAAAATTAAAAAAAAAAAAAAAAAAAAAAAAAAAATTCTCAAAACAACCAAAGAATCGGCAAAAAAAAAGTCACAGAAAAATGGGGAAAAATTAAAAAATTCTCAAAACAACCAAAGAATCGACAAAAAAAAAGTCACAGAAAAATGGGAAAAAAAAATTAAAAATTCTCAAAACAACCAAAGAATCGGCAAAAAAAAAGTCACGGAAAAATGGGAAAAAAATAAAATAATATTCTCAAAACAACCAAAGAAACGGTAAAAAAAAAGTCACAGAAAAATGAGAAAAAAATAAATTCACAAAACAACCAAAGAAATGGTAAAAAAAAAGTCACAGAAAAATGGGAAAAAAAATAAATTCACAAAACAACCAAAGAATTGGTAAAAAATAAAGAGTTTTCTTAATTTATGGGGGAGATTCCCAAGGGAGGGTCCAGAATTCCCAGCTGGAATGACTTGTGGGGGGTGGAAAAAAGGGTCAGAAAAACCCAAATTAACCCCCCCCCAAAAAAAAAAAATAGTCCAGGATGAGCTAAAAATCCTGCTGAGCACATTCCTGACACCACAAACTTTTCCAGGACCACAAAAAGCTCCAGATTTTTCCTTCTTCCACCTGCTGTGACTTTCCAGACCCCCAAAAATCCAAAATTGGGCAACAAAAATCTCTCTTGGACACAATTCCGACCTCCTGGAGCGCAGGAATATCCCCAAAAAATCCCTTTTTTTTTTTTTTTTAATCCCAACCTTTTCCTAGAAAAAGCTTATGAAGGATTTGGAACTGAACCAGGCCCCAGTGGGGAAAAAAAAAAAAAAAATCTGATACAAAAAACCCAAATCCAAAAAAAATTCCCAATTGAGGATTAAAGGAGGATGAAATCCACGGATAAAATTTCCGGTGCCGTAAATTCCCCCAAAAACTTGGGTGGAATCTTTAAATTCCTACAACTCAGCAAGGGTTTTTTTTTTTTGTTGGAATTCTCAATTTACACCTCTGGAATTTTCTGGAATTGGTCCAGAATTATTTAAAAAAAAAAAAAAATAAAGGGTCAGAAAGTCCATCTCTCCTGCACTGGGCTGTCGGATGAATCGGGATTTGCTGTTTGCCTGGTGGAATCTTCCCCCTTGAGGCTCTTCCTGCAGACTGGACAAGTGTCGTGCTGTCAGGATAATAGAAATTATTATTTTTCTGGGTTTTTTAATGGGATAAAAAGGTTTTTTTTTTAGGATTTTTTACCAGCTCCAGCCAGGGCACGATGCAGCTGCTGTGGAAGAGGTGGTTGCAGGGGAGTTGCCGGACCTGCTCGGACACGGCGTAATCCTCTTTGCACACGGGGCATTCCAGGCCTGTGGCTGTGGGGAGAGAAATAAAAAAGGGGTGGGAGGTCAGGGAGAAAGGGTTTGGGGGGTGGGAGGTCAGGGAGAAAGGGTTTGGGGAGTGGGAGGTCAGGGGTAAAGGGTTTGGGGGGTGGGAGGTCAGGGGTTAAAGGGTTTGGGGGGTGGGAGGTCAGGGGTTAAAGGGTTTGGGGGGTGGGAGGTCAGGGAGAAAGGGTTTGGGGGGTGGGAGGTCAGGGAGAAAGGGTTTGGGGGGTGGGAGGTCAGGGGTAAGGGGTTTGGGGGGTGGGAGGTCAGGGATTAAAGGGTTTGGGGAGTGGGAGGTCAGGGGTAAAGGGTTTGGGGGGTGGGAGGTCAGGGAGAAAGGGTTTGGGGAGTGGGAGGTCAGGGATTAAAGGGTTTGGGGGGTGGGAGGTCAGGGATTAAAGGGTTTGGGGGGTGGGAGGTCAGGGAGAAAGGGTTTGGGGAGTGGGAGGTCAGGGGTAAAGGGTTTGGGGAGTGGGAGGTCAGGGGTAAAGGGTTTGGGGAGTGGGAGGTCAGGGGTAAAGGGTTTGGGGAGTGGGAGGTCAGGGGTAAAGGGTTTGGGGGGTGGGAGGTCAGGGGTAAAGGGTTTGGGAGGTGGTGGTGGGGGGTTTGGGGGGTGGGGGGTTGTAGGGGTTAAAGGGATAAAATCAGGAATGGGAGGTGGTGTGGGGTTTGTGGGTTGTTTGTGTTTGGTGGAGATGGAACAGCAAGGAAATTCCTGTCAGAAATGAGCCAGGATCCATCCCTCCATCCATCCATCCCTCCCTCCATCCCTCCATCCATCCATCCATCCCTCCCTCCATCCATCCCCTGTCCTTGGACACTTCCAGGTTTGGGAAGTTCTCATTTTTATTTATTAATTTCTATCCTTAGAGGTATTTTTTATTAATATTTCAATTAAAAGGTTAAAGGGGGAGCAGATTTTCCTGTGCAAGGGGCACAACCCAAGGGACGACGGTTCTGGGACACCCAAATCAACATTTCCCTCCTTCAGCTTTCCCTGAAATCCTTCTGGGTCCTGGAATCCATCCATCCCTCCATCCATCCCTCCATCCATCCATCCCTCCATCCCTCCCTCCATCCATCCCTCCATCCATCCCTCCATCCCTCCATCCCTCCATCCCTCCCTCCATCCATCCATCCATCCATCCACCATCCATCCATCCCTCCATCCATCCATCCATCCCTCCATCCATCCCTCCATCCATCCATCCATCCCTCCATCCATCCATCCATCCATCCCTCCATCCATCCATCCATCCCTCCATCCATCCATCCCTCCATCCATCCCTCCATCCATCCATCCATCCCTCCATCCATCCCTCCATCCATCCCTCCATCCCTCCATCCATCCCTCCATCCATCCCTCCATCCATCCCTCCATCCATCCCTCCATCCATCCATCCATCCATCCATCCATCCATCCATCCATCCCTTTATCCATCCATCCCTCCATCCATCCACACACAACCCCTGGAGAACTCACAGAATTCCTGATTTTCTCTGTACACCACTCCCAACAAACAAAAAAACAAACAAAAAACAAACAAACAAAAAACCAAACAAAAAACCCCCACCAAAACAAACAAACAAACAAAAACAAACAAAAAAACCCCAAAAAACTCCCCAAAAAAACCAAAACAAAACAAAAAACCAAACCAAACCAAACCAAACAAACAAACAAAAAACCCCAAAAAACTCCCCAAAAAAACCAAACCAAAAAAAAAAAAACAAACCAAAAAAAACCCCCAAAAAATAAAACTAAGGTTTGGATTCCTGCCACAACTCCCCAGCCCAAAATATCAGTTTATAATCCTGATATTGAGTGTCTGAAATCCCCCTCCTTCTCCTGCTATCCCAATCTCCTGCTGATCCCTTCCCAACTTTGGATATCCCAAGATTTCAGTGTCTCCTTGAGCTCTGTGGGCTCTGAACGTGGAATTCCAGCTGCTCCTTGGATTTCCAGAGAAAAAAAGGACAGAAGTGGGTGTGTTAAAAACCCACAGGATAAAAATATCCTGCACAGAAGTTTCTGGTTTAACCATAATAGAGGGGTGGAGTTCTGGTAAAGGAGGGGAAAACAATCCTTGGGGTGAAAAAAAAATATGCAGGATTTTTAATTGCAAAACCAGGATTGTTCTGAGACACTCCCAGGGCTGGGAATTTTCCAGGATTTTTTCCAGAGACAGTTTGGAAGGGAAGAAAAAACAAGCTGAGAGTAAAAACAGGGATTTGGGAGGGGAAAATAATCATAGGGGAAGAGTCAGAACAGAATATTTTGGGATTTCCCAAAACACTCTGGATGTGGAATGCTGGAGCTCCAAAATTCCTGGGAGAATTGAACACCAGAGAAAAAAAAAAAAAAAAAGGAAAGTTTGGGAGATTTCCAGGCCAATCCCACAGGGAATAAAGCAATAAATGGGG
This sequence comes from Zosterops lateralis, assembly GCF_965231275.1. Classification (NCBI taxonomy): domain Eukaryota; kingdom Metazoa; phylum Chordata; class Aves; order Passeriformes; family Zosteropidae; genus Zosterops; species Zosterops lateralis. The sequence continues at coordinate 625,112 of NC_139787.1, forward strand.
GAACTCAGGATGTCAAACACCAAAAATTCAAATTGCCATCAGATCTGGGGATGGAAATCACCCACCAACTTGTTCCTGTGTTGAAAGGGAAGAAGGGAAACTTGGGAGTTTTCAATCCCAATCCCAAAGGGAATAAAGCAATAAATGGGGGAACTCAGGATGTCAAACACCAAAAATTCAAATTGCCATCAGATCTGGGGATGGGAAAATCATCATGGGGGAAGAGTCAGAACAGAATATTTTGGATTCCCCCAAAACACTCTGGATGTGGAATGGTGGAAATCCAAAATTCCTGGGAGAATTGAACACCAGAGAAAAAAAAAAAAAAGAAAATTTGGGAGATTTCCAGGCCAATCCCACAGGGAATAAAGCAATAAATGGGGGAACTCAGGATGTAAAATGCCAAGATTCAAAGGGAATAAAGCAATAAATGGAGGAAAACTCAGGATGTCAAACAGCAAAAATCCAAACTGCCATCAGATCTGGGGCCTGCAATCACCCACCGACTTGTTCCTGCGTCACGGGCACCGTTGGGAGCGATGAGATTTTCTCTTTATCTGCTGGGGGTGGCCCTGTGTTTTCCAGCTGTCCCAGGAGCTGTGAAAAAAGAGAATAAAAAATCTGTTTTTAGGAGCAGGGAGGGATCTATACATGGAATTTTTCCTCTCAAGGAGAGGGGGATCCTCACCTGGGTGACGATGGCGTCGAGGCCGCTCTGTCCCCAGGCGTAATCCCCGGGGTTGGAGTGCAGCATCCCGCTCCTGCCAACAGGGAAAATCCAGAATTTCTCCCCAAAAAACATCCCAAATCGACCCCCAGGTGGTTGTTTTTCTGGGGTTACTCACCAGGAAAAGGGATGTTGGGAGCCGGGGATGGAGGAGTTGGCGAAAAAACCGGCGAAGATTTGTTGGATTATCCTGGAAAAGATAAAAAAAAATAAAAAAAAAAAAGGAAAAAAATGTGGGAAGGATGAATTAAGTGAGAAAAAAAAAAAGAATTCTTGATCTAGAGATGGTTGGTTTGGTGGTTCATGGCTCTGGAAATCACTGGGTAAAGCTACAAAATTTTAGTTTTGGACAGGAGGAAGTTGTTAGGGATTCGAGCTCGTCCCAAAGATTTTTTCCCTGCAAAAAATAAGATTTTTTCACCCCTCAATGGCACCGTTTTTTCCCCCTCAATGGCACCATTTTTTCAAAAAAAAAAAAAAAAGCTTCTCTCACCCCTCAATGGCACCATTTTTTCCCCTCAACGGAACCATTTTTTCCCCTCAATGGCACTGTTTTTTCCCCCAGAATTCAGATTTTTTCACCCCTCAATGGAACCATTTTTTCCCCTCAATGTCACCATTTTTTCCCTCAAAAATTCAGATTTTTCTCACCCCTCGATGGCACCATTTTTCCCCCTCAATGGCACCATTTTTCCCCCTCAATGGCACCATTTTTTCCCCTCAATGGAACCATTTTTTCTCCAAAAAATCAGATTTTCTCACTCCTCGATGGAACCATTTTTTCCCCTCAATGGAACCATTTTTTCCCCTCAATGGCACCGTTTTTTCCCCCAAAATTCAGATTTTCTCACCCCTCAATGGAACCATTTTTTCCCCTCAATGGCACCATTTTTTCCAAAAAAAATTCAGATTCTCTCACCCCTCAGTGGCACCGTTTTTCCCCCCAAAAAATCAGATTCTCTCACCCCTCGATGGCACCGTTTTTTCCCCTCAATGGCACCGTTTTTTCAAAAAAAAAAAAAAGATTCTCTCACCCCTCAATGGCACCATTTTTTCCCCTCATTGGCACCGTTTTTTCCCCTCAATGGCACCATTTTTCCCCCCAATATTCAGATTTTTCTCACCCCTCATTGGCACCATTTTTTCCCCTCATTGGCACCATTTTTCCCCTCAATGGCACCATTTTTTCCCCCTCAATGGCACCGTTTTTCCCCCCAATATTCAGATTTTTTCTCACCCCTCGATGGCCGGGGAGCGATCCGGGCGGGAGCTGCCCCGGGAGCGGAACCTCCGGGCCATGGGGAGCCTCGGGGGGCGACTGGGACCCCAAAACTCCCCCGGGGGGCCCCTCTCCCTGTCCTGGGCCTCGGGATCCACGGGGCTGCTGCTCAGGAAGGGTCTGAAATCCGGGAAAAACATCCTGGGGTCCAGGTGCTCCCAAAGCTGGGGAAAAAATAAAAAAGAAGGGGAAAAAAGCGTGAAAAAAAATAGGAAAAAAAAACATCCTGGGGTCCAGGTGCTCCCAAAGCTGGGGAGAAAATAAAAAAAAGGGGAAAAAAGCGTGAAAAAAAATAGGAAAAAAAACCATCCTGGGGTCCAGGTGCTCCCAAAGCTGGGGAAAAAATGGGAAAAAAGTGTGAAAAAAATAGGAAAAGAATTAAAAAAATGGGAGATGTGATTTCCTTGATTTTGTTGTGATGGTTGTTCATAGGGGGGAGTTTAAAGGTAAGAGATGTGGGGATCCTTTTAGTGTGAGCATTAGGCATTGGTATAAAATAGTAAATAATTTACGTGTTAATTATTAATAATTAAATAATAAATAATTAATAAATAATAGATAATTATGTGGATAAATGTGATTATCTGGATAAATGGAATTATCTGTATAAATTGAATTATCTGTATAAATGGAATTATCTGTATAAATGTGATTATCTGTATAAATTGAATTATCTGTATAAATGGAATTATCTGGATAAATGGAATTATCTGGATAAATGGAATTATCTGGATAAATGGAATTATCTGGATAAATGTGATTATCTGTATAAATTGAATTATCTGTATAAATGGAATTATCTGGATAAATGTGATTATCTGTATAAATGTATTTATCTATATAAATGTGATTATCTATATAAATGGAATTATCTGTATAAATGTATCTATCCATATAAATGTAATTATCTATATAAATGGAATTATCTGTATAAATGTGATCATCTGTATAAATGTATTTATCTGTATAAATGTATTTATCTGTATAAATGTATTTATCTGTATAAATGTGATTATCTGGATAAATTGAATTATCTGTATAAATGAATTATCTGGATAAACGTATTTATCTATATAAATGTAATTATCTGGATAAATGGAATTATCTGTATAAATGTATTTATCTATATAAATATGATTATCTGGATAAATGTAAATATCTGGATAAATGTGATTATCTGGATAAATGTATTTATCTATTTAAACGGAATTATCTATATAAATGGAATTATCTGTATAAATGTAAATATCTATATAAATGTAATTATCTGGATAAATGTGATTTGGGAATTTCTAGGACACAAACTTTTATATCCCAAACAATAATTTATACAAATTGCTCCAGATGAACAGGAGGGGAAGGAAGGACCCAGCTGGATTTTTGGAACAAGCAGGAAAAATCCAGATTGAAATTTTAATTATTTCCTGATTTCCCCCATTTCTGGCCAAGGATTGAGTGGATTTTCTATGGATTTTAAAATTTAAAATCCTTATTAATTTTAAAAATATTCCAGAATTTGGGAAAATCTGGGCTCAGGGAGAGTCAGGGAATCCCCAAACGTAAAACTCTTTTCCTGAATATTTTTCCTGTTTTTCCCATCCTTGGTGAGTCTCAATATTAATTTTGAGTTTCCTGAAAACTCCCAGGAAAAGAAATAGGAAAAAAATAAATAAAAAAAGCAGGAAAAACTCACCTCTGTGAATTGTGAGGAGGGGCTGTCCTCCAGGGAATTCCCATCAAAAAAACTGGAAATAAAAAAGAGAAAAATGAGGGAAAAGTTCATTTTAAAATCCTTCTGTGCTTCCCAAATCTCCCCCTGAATTCCTGAAATTTCCTCAGATGGAGTGAAAAAATAATTTAAAAAAAAAAGACAAAAAAGGGGAAAGAAAAGCAAATTTTTTTTAAAGGATAAATGTTAAAAATAGTAAAAAATGGTGGGTTTTTACTGAAAAATATTAAAAAATCAAATAGGGGAAAAAAAAGACAAAAAGAGTAAAAAACCCATTTTTTTTTTTTAAAGAGCAAACTCTAAAAATAAAATAAATAATTATAATAAATAAATATAATAAAATAAAATAAATAAAAATGTCAGGTTTATTTCCAAAACACTAAAAAGGGTAAGGAAAAAAATCAAATAGAAAAAAAAAAAGGACAAAAAGAGTAAAATAAAAAACCCAAAAAAGGGTAAAAATATCAAGAAGACAAAAAAAAAAAAAAAAAGCTTTTATTTTACAGACAAACAAACCCAAAAAAAAATAATAAAAAAAAGACAAAAAGGGTAAAAAAAATTCCAATTTTTTTTTAAAAAAGGACAAACACTAAAAATAGTAAAAATAGTGGGTTTATTTCCAAAACACCAAAAAGGGTAAGAAAAAAATTTTAAAAAAGTCAAAAAGAGTAAAAAAAAACCCAAACCCCAAAAGGGTAAAAATATCAAGAAAATTAAAAAAAAAAGTTTTTATTTTACAAACAAACCCTAAAAAAAAAAAAAAAAGACAAAAAGGGTAAAAAAAAAAACCCAAAAGGGTAAAAATATCAAGAAAATAAAATAAAAAAAAAGTTTTTATTTTACAAACAAACCCTAAAAAAAAAAAAAAAAAGGGTAAAAAAAAAAAAACCCAAAAAGGGTAAAAATATCAAGAAAATAAAATTAAAAAAAAAGTTTTTCTTTTACAAACAAACCCTAAAAAAAAAAAAAGACAAAAAGGGTAAAAAAAAAACAACCCCCAAAAGGGTAAAAATATCAAGAAAATAAAAAAAAGTTTTTCTTTTACAAACAAACAAACCCTAAAAAAAAAAAAAAGACAAAAAGAGTAAAAAAAACCCCAAAAAGGGTAAAAATATCAAGAAGACAAAATAAAAAGGTTTTTTTTTACAAACAAACCCCCAAAAAATAATAAAAAAAAAGACAAAAAGGATAAAAAAAAAACCCAATTTTTTTTTAAAGGGCAAACGCTAAAAATAGTAAAAAATGGTGGTTTTATTTCCAAAACACTAAAAAAGGGTAAAAGAAACACTAAAAAGGGTAAGAAAAAAAATCAAATAGAAAAAAAAAAAAAAAAGACAAAAAGAGTAAAAAAAAAAAAAAGACAAAATGAGTAAAAAAAACCCCAAAGGGTAAAAATATCAAGAAGACAAAAAAAAAAAAAAGTTTTTCTTTTACAAACAAACCCTAAAAAAAAAAAAGACAAAAAGAGTTAAAAAAAACCCAAAAAGGGTAAAAATATCAAGAAGAAGAAGAAGAAAAAAAAGCTTTTCTTTTACAAACAAACCCTGAAAAAAAACCCCAAACCTAAACCAAAAAACCAAAAAAAACCCCAAAAAACCCCCCCAAAAACCCCAAAAAATTAAAAAAAAAACCAAGAAACCAAAAAAACCCCAAAAAACCCCCAAAAAAACCCCCCAAAAATTAAAAAAACCCAACAAAAAACCAAAAAAAAAAACCCCCCCAAAAAAACCCCACAAAAAATTAAAAAAACCCAACAAAAACCCCCAAAAAAACCAAAAAAAGAAAAAAAAGAAAAAAAAAGAAAAAGAAAAAAAAAGAAAAAAAAAGGAAAAAAAAGAAAAAAAAAGGAAAAAAAAGGAAAAAAAAAAGAAAAAAAAAGAAAAAAAAAGAAAAAAAAAAAAAGAAAAAAAAAAGAAAAAAAAAGTCATTTTTTCCCACTAAATCTCTGTATTTTATTATTATTTGCTCCATTTTCCCCCCACTCTGTGTCACCTGGCCTCGTCCGTGACCTCCTCGATGAATCCGGACTCGCAGCGGGGACACGTGAACTCCTGCACAGGGAAAAAGGGATTAAACACTAAATATTTGTCATTTTATAGACAAAAAAATCTCCCTTCAGCAAAGATTTCTTGGTCTTTGATCCCCAAAATTATATTTTATAATTTATATAAATAAATTTATAAATATATATATCAATTTCTGTGGGAATTCTCTATTTCTGTGGGGATGCTTAAGGAAAATTCGCTATTTCTGTGGGAATTATTTATTTCTATGGGGATGGAGAGGGGAATTCTCTATTTCTGTGGGGATGGTGAGGGGAATTATCCATTTCTGTGGAGAATTCTCTATTTTTGTGGGGATGGTGAGGGGAATTTCTGTTCTATTTCTGTGGGGAATTCTCTATTTCTGTGGGAATTCTCTATTTCTGTGGGGATGATGAGGAGAAATCACCTATTTCTGTGGGGAATTCTCTATTTCTGTGGGAATTCTCTATTTCTATGGGGATGGCGAGGGGAATTATTTATTTCTGTGGGGACTGGAGGTCTCCCTTTCCTTAGGGGAACTCAGGGACCCATCGCAGCCCCTTGACCCGCCCAGGACAGCTCAGGGCTCCCCTCCCCGGTCCTGGACGGCTCAGGGCTCCCCCCTTTCCCCCTTTCCCCACCCGGCGCTCACCGGCAGCTTCGGGCTGACCTCGCCCTTGCAGCTGTGACAGAAGAACCGGTGTTGAGGCACCGCCGCCGCCGCCGCCGCCTCCGCCATCTTCCCCCGGTGCCGTCAGTCCTCCCGGGCGGGGCGAGCGGCCGGAGCGGCTTCCGGGACTTGTCTGCTCCCGGTATTCCCTCTGTGTCTGTTCCCAGAGCGGCTTCCGAGACTTGTCTGCTCTCGGTGTCCCCTCCGTGTCTGTTCCCAGAGCGGCTTCCGGGCCTTGTCTGCTCCCGGTGTTCCCTCCGTGTCTATTCCCAGAGCGGCTTCCGGGCCTTGTCTGCTCCCGGTGTTCCCTCCGTGTCTATTCCCAGAGCGGCTTCCGGGCCTTGTCTGCTCCCGGTGTTCCCTCCGTGTCTATTCCCAGAGCGGCTTCCGGGCCTTGTCTGCTCCCGGGGTTCCCTCCGTGTCTATTCCCAGAACGGCTTCCGGGACTTGTCTGCTCCTGGTGTCCCCTCCGTGTCTATTCCCAGAGCGGCCCTTTCTGGCTTCCGGGAACTTGTCTGCTCCCGGTGTTCCCTCCTTGTCTGTTCCCAGAGCGGCTTCCGGGGACTTGTCTGCTCCCTGTGTTTCCTCCCTTATTCTGGTGTATTTGTCTATTCCCAGAGCGGCCTTTTCCGGCTTCCGGGACTTGTCTGCTCCTGGTGTCCCCTCCCGGTTCTGGTGGATTTGTCTGTTCCCAGAGTGTCCCCTCCTGATTCCGATGAACTTGTCTGCTCCATGCCCGGCCTGGAGGGCAGGACAGAGAGAACAGAGAGACTAGAGTGGGACAGAGCGGGGATAGAGCGGGATAAACCGGCGCAGAGCAGCACAAAACAGGCACAGAGCGGGACAGAGCGGCACAAAACGGGGATAGAGCGGCACAAAGCGGGCACAAAACGGGGATAAAGCGGCACAAAACGGGGATAGAGCGGTCCCCCTTCAGGACAGCGCTCCCCTGGCGGAACCCCCCCAATGTAAACACCGAGGGGAAGTGGCGGGACCGGAAGTGGCCTCAGAACGGGACCGGAAGTGGCCTCAGGCCGGAACCGGAAGCCGCCTCAGGCCGGGCGGGTGTCATGGCGCCGCCCTAGGCCGGACCCGCGCTCAGAGCCGGGACAGCCCCGGGTCCCCTCAAGGGATTTCAGGGTTAAAATTCAGAGATTTCCCTCCTGAGCGAGGTAAATCTCACCTGGGGCAACACGGGGGTGTGACAGGATTGATCTTTCCCTCTTCGGAGGCCACAAAACCCCTTTAATAACCTCAACTTCTTATTCCTCTTTTTATCCATCCAGCTCTTCTTTTTCTCCTTTCGCTTCGTTTTTGAGATTTCGGAGCTCCCCGGGATGACTCAGGCGGAGTTACGGCTCTGCTCCCTCCTGCTCCAGGAGCATTTCGGGGAAATTGTGGAGAAAGTTGGGAATTCTCTGCTCAGGACGGGCCCGAGGCCGCTGCGGCTCCTGGTGGGGGACACGGGGCTGCTCCCGGAACAGGTACGGGGGAAAAATGGGAGAAAAACAGGGAAATTTTAATTAAATAAAGCAGGAATGGGAGGTCTGTGTGTCTCAAAAGCTGATGTGGGAAGAAAGGAGGGATAGAAATGCAAAGGGAAAAGAAAAGAGTCCAGAAACAGGGGAAAGCATGGAGAAAAACGAGGGATTTTTTTGTTAAATAAATAAGGAATTTTTAATTCAATAAGCCAGGAGTGAAAGGAAAACCTGGAGAAGGAAAAGGAATTTTTAATTAAATAAACCAGAGAAAAAGCCTGGGAGGAAAAACTGGAAGAATTTTTAATTAAATAAACCAGGAATGGGGAGAAAACATGGAGAAGGACGAGGGATTTTTAATTAAATAAAGGAGGAATTTTTAATTAAAAAAGCCAGGAGTGAGAGGAAAACCTGGAGAAAGACAAGGGATTTTTAATTAAATAAACAAGGGATTTTTAATTAAATAAGTCAGGAGTGAGAGGAAAACATGGAGAAAAAAATGAATTTTTAATTAAATAAACCAGAGGATGATCCTGGCAGGAAAACCTGGCAAAGGTCGAGGAAATTTTTTAATAAATCACAGAGAAAGATTTTAATGGAGCCGATAACTCACATCCCCTGAAAAAAACCAAGGAAATTCACATTCTCTTTTAAAAAAACTCAAATCTAAGCAAAGAAACAACACCCAGAAAGACTCAAAACGGGAATACAACCACTAAAAAATGAAATTATTACCGCTAAAAAAAATGAAATTATTACCACTAAAAAATGAATTATTACTGCTAAAAAAATGAAATTATCACTAAAAAATGAAATTATTACCACTAAAAAAATGAAATTACCACTAAAAACTGAAATTATTATCACTAAAAAATGAAATTATCACCGCGAAAATATGAAATTATTACCACTAAAAAATTGAATTATCACTGCTAAAAAATTGAAATTATTACTGTTAAAAAATGAAATTATTACCACTAAAAAAAATGAAATCATTATTGCTATAAACTGAAATTATTATCACGAAAAAATGAAATTATTACCACTAGATAAATGAAATTATTATTGCTAAGAAATGAAATTATTACCACTAAAAAATGAAATGATTACCGCTAAAAAAATGAAATTATTATCACGAAAAAATCAAATTATTACCACTAAAAAAATGAAATTACCACTAAAAACTGAAATTATTATCACTAAAAAATGAAATTATTACCGCTAAAAAATGAAATTATCACCACTAAAAAAATGAAATTATTACTGCTAAAAAATTGAATTATTACCACTAAAAAAATGAAATTATTATAATGAAAAAATGAAATTATTATCACTAAAAAAATGAAATTATTGCCGCTAAAAAACTGAAATTACCACCACTAAAAAAATGAAATTATTATAATGAAAAAATGAAATTATTACCACTAGAAAATTGAAATTATCACCACTAAAAATGAAATTATTATAATGAAAAAATGAAATTATCACTGCTAAAAAAATAAAATTACCACTAAAAAATGAAATTTTTACTGCTAAAAAAATGAAAATTAACTCTCTCCCACAGGTAAAAAAAGCTCTGTGTGTCCTGATCCAGCACAACCTGGTGCATTACGAGCTCCAGCCGCGCGGATTTGTGGAATACGAGGCCCAGAGCAGGCGGATCCTGCGGCTGCTGCGTTACCCCCGGTACATCTACACGGCCAAAAGCCTCTACGGGGACCCCGGGGAGCTGCTGGTGGAGGAAATTCTGCTCCACGGGCACCTCCCCATGAGCTCGGCCGTCTCCAGGGTGGCTGAGAGGCTCAGGGACACCATGGAAGGTGGGAAAAAAGGGTTTTCCTCAAAAAAAAATGGGAAAGAAAGGGTTTAATTAAAAAAAAATTAAAAAAAAAAATGGGAAGGAAAGGGGTTAATTTGAAATAAAAATGGGAAGGAAGGGGGTTAGTTTGAAATAAAAATGGGAAGGAGGGGGGTGTATTTGAAATAAAAATGGGAAGGAAGGGGGTTAATTAAAAAAAAAAGGGAAGGAAGGGGTTTAGTTAAAAAAAATGGGAAGGAAGGGGTTTAATTAAAAAAAAATGGGAAGGAAGGGGTTTAATTAAAAAAAAATGGGAAGGAAGGGGTTTAATTAAAAAAAAATGGGAAGGAAGGGGGTTAATTTGAAATAAAAATGGGAAGGAAGGGAGTTAATTTGAAATAAAAATGGGGTTTTTGAGAGTGGGGTTTGGTTGGGGAGGTGTTTGGGGTGTTGTTGTGGGGTATTGAGGTGTCAGGGAGGTGGAGGGTTTGGTTTTGGGTGGGAAATTTCTTGTAAAAATCTCAGGGTTTGGTGTTGGATGGGATAAAGAGGGATTATGGAGGGTGGGAAACTTCTTGTAAAAATCTCAGGATTTTTATAAAAATCTCAAGATTTTTATAAAATTCTCGGACAGGCTAATGGGGACTGTGGAGGGTGAGAAATTAAAAATCTCAGGATTTTTATAAAAATCTCAGGATTTGGTATTGGACAGGCTAATGGGGGATTGTGAAAGGTGGGAAATTAAAAATCTCAGGATTTGGTGTTTCCCACCCAGACGGAAAAACCACGGATTACACAAAAGGATTTGTAAATGTGGTTATGACACGACCACATTCTCTAAAACCTCAGGAACATCCCAGATTTCTCCACTCTGTCTCTCCTCCCACCCAGATGGGAAAACCATGGATTATATGAAAGGATTTTTTAAATGTGGCCCTATTTTTAAATGTGGGGTGCTCACAGTGATGATGACATGACCACATTCTCTGAAACCTCAGGGACATCCCAGATTTTTCCCCACTATCTCTCTCCTCCCACCTGGATGGGAAAACCATGGATTAAACAGAAAAATTTTTAAATGTGATCCCAAAAAAGAGTCTGTGGGGTTCTCACAGTAATGACACAACCACCACATTCTCTGAAACCTCAGGGACATCCCAAATCCATCCCCACCGTGTCTTTCTTCCCACCCAGATGGGAAAACCCTGGATTACACAGAAAATTTTTTAAATGTGGTCCCAAAAAAGGGTCTGTGGGGTTCTCATGGTTATGGCAGTGAAGAAAACATGACCCCCACATTCTCTGAAAGTTCAGGAACATCCCAGATTTTTCCACTGTCTCTCTCCTCCCACCTGGATGGGAAAAACATGGATTATATGGAAGGGTTTGTAAATGTGGTCCCAAAAAAGGGTCTGTGGGGTTCTCACAGTAATGACAGTGAAGAAAACATGACCCCCACATTCTCTGAAAGTTCAGGAACATCCCAAATCCATCCCCACAGTGTCTTTCTTCCCACCTGGATGGGAAAACCATGGATTATATGAAAGGATTTTTTAAATGTAGCCCCAAAAGGGTCTGTGGGGTGCTCACAGTAATGACATGACCACGTTCTCTGAAACCTCAGGAACATCCCAAATCCATCCCCACTGTGTCTCTCCTCCCACCCAGACGGAAAAACCCCGGATTACACGGAAATCTCCAACACCTTCACCCGCCTGGCCGACACCCACTTCATCCAGAGGTGCCCCACAGCCCCAGAGACCCCCCAGAACCCCAAGGGGGGCCCTGCAGCCCCTGCCCTGGCCCTGCAGGAGAAGGAAATGTTCGTCGTGCCTCGCCTCAACCTCCTCGGTGAGATCCCCTGGGGCTGGGGATTTGGTAAAATTCAAATGTTGAGGCCACTCCGATGGGTTTTTTTGGGAAAAAACAGGATTTTGGGTTGTTGTTTTAAGGGAAAACCAGGATTTTGGGTTGTTGTTTTAACAGTGATGGGTTTTTTTTGGGAAAAAACAGGATTTTGGGTGGTTGTTTTAAGGGAAAAACAGGATTTGTTGGGTTGTTTTAACAGTGATGGGTTTTTTTTGGGAAAAAACCAGGATTTTGGGTTGTTGTTTTAACAGGAAAAGGGAAGAGGAGACACTCGTGCAATGAGGAGGAGGAGGAGGAGCACAAGGCAAAAAGGATGAAGCAGGAGGGAGGAAAATCTGAGGTAATGGGGCTGTTGGTTTGTCTTTGGTGAGATAAATAATTCCAATATCTGTCCAATATTGATAAATCAATATATTCTCCAGTACCATCAATATTTGTTAAATAAGTTACATATTTGTTAAATAACTCATTGTTAAATATTGTCTTTAATGTATGTAAAATAACTTTTAATATCAGATAAATAATTTCAATATCTGTCCAATATTGATATATCAATATATCTCCAGTACCATGATAATGATAATAATAATAATAATAATAATAATAATAATAATAATAATAATAATAATAATAATAATAATGGCCCAGTTTGGGAATATGGATCCTACTTTTCCCCACATCCCCATTCCCAGACCAAAGGACCAAAGGCAAATTTTTTTTTTTTTTTCAGAAGGGACTCTGCAGAGCTGAGATATTCTAGAAAAATGTGGATTTATTATAAAGGTGGTGGGTAAAAAGGGTGGGCTGGAGGGAAACCCAAAAAATAGGGAGAGAGAGGAGAAGAGAAGAAAGAGAGTGATCACTTTGTTAAAATCCATTTTATCTCCTTTTGTGTTGAATATTCTAATTTACAGTGACCAACCATTCCATCTCTTTTTGTGTTGAATATTCCAATTCACACACCTTGTCCCAATCCATTCCATCCCTTTCTGTGTTGAATATTCTAATTTACACTGACCAACCATTTAGTCTCTTTTTGTGTTAAATATTCCAATTTACACACCTTGTCCCAATCCATTCTATCTCCTTTTTATGTTGAATATTCGAATTTACACACCTTGTTATAATCCATTCCATCTCTTTTTCTGTTGAATATTCTAATTTACAGTGACCAACCATTTAATCTCCTTTTGTGTTGAATATTCCAATTTACACACCTTGTTCCAATCCATTCCATCTCTTTTCATGTTAAATATTCTAATTCACACACCTTGTCCCAATCCATTCTATCTCCTTTTGTGTTGAATATTCCAATTTACACACCTCGTTATAATCCATTCTCTTTTTGTGTTAAATATTCTAATTTACACACCTTGTACCAATTCATTCTTTTTCTTTTTGTATTGAATATTCCAATTTACAATGACCAACCATTTAATCTCCTTTTGTGTTAAATATTCTAATTCACACACCTTGTCCCAATCCATTCCATCTCTTTTTGTGTTGAATATTCCAATTTACAGTGACCAACCATTTTATCTCTTTTTGTGTTGAATATTCCAATTTACACACCTTGTCCCAATCCATTTTATCTCTTTTTATATTGAATATTCCAATTTACAGTGACCAAGCTACAAAACCTCCAAACTTTGCACACAACCCATAAGAACTGCTACATCACCATGTCATTTTATATTCTAAACTCTAAAAACTATTTTTCTTATCTGTTTTTTTTTCCCTGATACCTTTGGCAGAATGGAAAAAACAACATTCCTGAGTCTTTTTATTTTCCTGTTTTTCAATCTCTCTAATTAATCCCCATTTTCCTGCCTGTGATCACATCTCAAATCTGAATTTAATTCCTATTTTCCTGCCTGTGATCACATCTCAAATCTGAATTTAATTCCCATTTTCCTCCCTGCCACAATCACGTCTCAAATCTAATTTTAAATTTAATTTAAATTTAATATAATTAATTTAAATTTAATATAATTAATATAATAAATTTAATTTAATTAATAATTAAATTTGAAATAATTAATATAATTAAATATAAATTTAATATAATAATTAAAAATTATATGAATAAATTATTAAAATTATTTAATATTTAATATTAATTATTAAAACAATTTAATCTAAATTTAATTCCTATTTTCACCTTTCCCACCTCCAACATTCCTCCCCATAAAACCCCACCCACAAATCCTCCCTGCCCCATTTTCCCCATCATTCCAAACCTCCTTTTTTCTTAATTTCCTGCCCTTTTTTCACTATTTTTCTCCCTCCCCAGGCTCCCCCAGACGACGGGATTTACTGGCAGGTCAACTTTGAGCGTTTCCACCAACATTTCCGTGACCAGGCTCTGGTCAGCGCCGTGGCCAGTCGCATGGACCAGGTTTGGGGGGTTTCACCTCGATTCCCACTCTGGAAATGAGATTTTCACCTCAATTCCCACTCTGGAAATGAGCTTTTTTCCTCTTGGATGGATGAGCTTTCCCACCTCAATTCCCACTCTGGAAATGAGCTTTTTTCTGTTGGGTGGATGAGCTTTCCCACCTCAATTCCCACTCTGAAAATGAGATTTTTTCTGTTGCTTTCCCACTCTGGAAATGAGCTTTTTTTCTCTTGGATGGATGAGCTTTCCCACTCTGGAAATGAGCTTTTTTCTGTTGCTTTCCCACTCTGGAAATGAGCTTTTTTTCCTCTTGGATAGATGAGCTTTCCCACCTCAATTCCCACTCTGGAAATGAGCTTTTTTCCCCTCTCTAATTCCTGTTTTTCCCTCTCTAATGCCTATTTTTTAATTCCTCTTTTCCCTCTCTAATCCCTATTTTCCGTCTCTAATCCCTATTTTCCCTCTCTAACTCCTATTTTTAAATTCCTATTTTCCCTCTCTAACTCCTATTTTTTAATTCCTATTTTCCCTCTTTAATTCCTATTTTTTAATTCCTATTTTTTCCTCTCTAACTCCTATTTTTTAATTCCTATTTTCCCTCTCTAATCCCTATTTTCCCTCTCTAATTCCTATTTTTCCCTAATTCCTATTTTCCCTCTCTAATCCCTATTTTCCCTCTCTAATCCCTATTTCTTTTTCCCTCTCCAATCCCTATTTTTCCCTCTCTAATTCCTATTTTTCCCTAATTCCTATTTCCCCTCTCTAATCCCTATTTATTTTTTCCTCTCTAATCCCTATTTTTCCTCTCTAATCCCTATTTTTCCCTCTCTAATTCCTATTTTTTAATTCCTATTTTCCCTCTCTAACTCCTATTTTCCCTCTCTAATCCCCATTTTTCCCTCTCTAACTCCTATTTTTTAATTCCTATTTTTTCCTTTCTAATCCCTATTTTTTAATCCCCATTTTCCCTCTCTTACTCCTATTTTTTAATCCCTATTTTCCCTCTCCAATCCCTATTTTTCCCTCTCTAACCCCTATTTTTACTCCCCATTTCCCAGCCCAGCAGCGAGGTTGTGCGGACGATGCTGCGCATGAGCGAAGTGACCACGGCCTCGGGCGCCTCCCACACTCAGCCTCTTTCCTCCAACGAGGTCAGTCCTTGAAAACCCCAAAAACCCCTAAAAAAGCCACAAAACCCCTTTAAATTCCATATTTTTATTTATTATTTTTTTGTAGATATTCAGGTCTCTCCCCTCGGGGTACAACATCGGGAGGCAGGTGCTGGATCAGTACCTGGCGCTCTTGGCCGACGATCCCGTGAGTCTGGAAAGGATTTTTTTAACTTCTCTTAATTCCAGAATTCTCTGATTTATTTTTTTTTTTTTAATCTCTGTCTGAGGGTGTAAAATATGTTTTACCAAAAAAAAAAAAAATGTTTTATTGAGAGTTAAGGAAGGTTTTTTTAACAGATAGCAAAAGGTTTTTTAAGTTGTCGGAGAGATGTCAAAATTATCGGACAGATATTGAAATTATTTATTTGTGTTAAAGTTGTTTTACAGACTTTAAAGTTATTTATTTGGTATTAAAGTTATTTATTTGGTATTAAAGTTGTTTTACAGATATTGAAGTTATTTATCTGGCATTAAAGTTATTTTACAGATATTAAAGTTATTTTACAGACATTAAAATTATTTTACAGACATTAAAGTTATTTATTTTGGTATTAAAGTTTATTATAAATTATTTATCTGGTATTAAAGTTATTTTACAGCCATTAAAGTTATTTATCTGGTATTAAAGTTGTTTTACAGACTTTAAAGTTATTTTACAGCCATTAAAATTATTTTACAGCCATTAAAGTTATTTAACAATAATATTGATATATCAGATATTGATATATTAATATTGGACAGATATTGAAATTATTTCTCTGGTATTAAAGTTATTTTACAGATATTAAAATTATTTTACAGCCATTAAAGTTATTTAACAATAATATTGATATATCAGATATTGATATATCAATATTGGACAGATATTGAAATTATTTATTTGGTATTAAAGTTATTTTACAGATATTAAAATTATTTTACAGCCATTAAAGTTATTTAACAATAATATTGATATATCAGATATTGATATATCAATATTGGACAAATATTGAAATTATTTATGTGGTGTTAAAATTATTTTAAAGACAGATGCTGAAATTCTTTAATACAATACTTGAATTATTTAACAAATATATCACTTATTTAACAAATATTGATAATACTGGAGAGAAATCATAGATATTAAAAAATACCAAAATTATTTAAAAAAAAATACTGAAATTATTTCAAAGTCATTGAAACTCCCTAAAATTCAGACACTATTTATATAATGATATGTAATGTTATAATATAATATAATGTAATATAATGTAATATAATGTAATATAATGTAATATAATATAATATAATATAATATAATGTAATATAATATAATGTAATATAATATAATGTAATATAATATAATGTAATATAATGTAATATAATGTAATATAATGTAATATAATATAATGTAATATAATACAATGTAATATAATATAATGTAATATAATACAATATAATATAATATAATGTAATAATAATATAATATAATATAATATAATATAATATAATATAATACAATATAATATAATGTAATAATAATATAATATAATATAATATAATATAATATAATATAATACAATACAATATAATACAATATAATATAATATATTTTCAGAAAATATTTAAAACAAATTAAACACATTTAAAAATCCCCTGGAAATTTTAACAAAACCTTCCCCACATTATTTTTTTAGCCTGTTAAAACCCCCAAATCTTTTTATTCCTTAAATTTCTAAAGAAATAAATCTGTATTTTTTTCTTTTTTCAGAACTTTTTTTCCTTGTTTTCTCTCCCTCCAGCTGGAATTCGTGGCTAAATCAGGAGACAGTGGAGGAGGCACTTACACAGTCAGTATCCTTTGAGAAAAAATTAATTATTCCCAATCCAAAAACCACCAAAAAAATCCAAAATAATCCTTAAATCACCTTTCCAGACCTTCACAAAGCCTTGGTCTCCCTCGCCACAGCAACACTGGAATCCATCGTGGAGGAAAGGTGGGAAAAAAACAATCTGGAATTCTCTAAAAAACCCTTTTTTTTCACTAAAAATCCCCCAAAAATCCCATATTTTTCTTTTCCCAGGTTTGGCTCTCGCTGCGCGCGGATTTTCCGCCTCCTGCTGAGGAAAAAACACCTGGAGCAGAAACAGGTGGAGGATTTTGCCATGATCCCGGCCAAGGAGGCCAAGGACATGCTCTACAGGATGCTCTCGGAAAACCTGGTGTCCTTACAGGTGGGGAGAGAGATTTTTGGGATTCTGGAAAGAAATTTGGGATCCCAGAGATTCCCCAGGTGAAATCAGGGAAAATTTGGTGGTTTTGGGAGAAAATTTGGTGTTTCTGGGAGAAAATTTGGTGTTTCTGGGAGAAAATTCGGTGTTTTTGGGATCCCAGAGATTCCCCAGGTGGAATCCGGGAAAATTTGGTGGTTTTGGGAGAAAATTTGGTGTTTTGGGAGAAAATTTGGTGGTTTTGGGTCCCAGAGATTCCCCAGGTGAAATCTGGGAAAATTTGGTGTTTTTGGGATCCCAGAAATTCCCTTTTTGGGATCCCAGAGATTCCCCAGGTGAAATCCAGGAAAATTTGGTGGTTTTGGGATCCCAGAAAAAATGCAGAGCAGTGAATAATTTTTCAAAACAAACTCCGCAATTCTTCTTTCTCTGCTCACTTCCAGCACCAGATTTAAAAATCACAGAACACACAAATAATTGAGGATACAAACATAAACACACAATCCAAAGATGAAGAAAAAAAAATGCAAAGAAATTAATAATTTTTCAAAACAAACTCTGTGGTTCTTCTTTCTCTGCTCCATTCCAGCACCAGATTTAAAAATCACGGAACACACAGAACAGAAAATTGAGGATACAAACATCATAAACACACAATCCAAAGATGAAGAAAAAAAAAATGCAGAGAAATGAATAATTTTTCAAAACAAACTCTGTGGTTCTTCTTTTTCTGCTCCATTCCAGCACCAGATTTAAAAATCACAGAACACACAAATAATTGAGGATACAACAATCACAATCACCTCTAGAACAGGAACAGAACCCAGAAACACCTCTGGGGATGGGAATACACAAAATTTTCCCTCTGTTTTTCCCCAGGAGATCCCCAAAACCCCAGACCACGCCCCGTCCCGCACCTTTTACCTGTACACGGTCAATGTCATGGGCTCAGCTCGGATGCTGCTCCACAGGTGCTACAAGGTGAGTCCCAAAAACTTCCTGAGCCCCCAAAAAATCACACCCAGATCCTGATTTATCCATGTTAAAATTCTCAGGGAAATGTTGCAGGGAAATGTCATTTCCAGGTGTCACAGATTCCTCTTTTTGATGTGATGGGAGCAGAATTGTCCTCCTTGTGTGTCCAACTGTTGTGTTTATTTGAATTTTAGGGTCTCTTGGTGCTCCCCAGGTTGGGGATTCACCTGGTTTTTGTCTTTTCAGGGCTCCATCCCACTCCAGGGTCCATTTTTTGTCCCCCCAGAGCCCCAATTCCACTCCAGGCTCTGGTTTTTATCTCTCCATCCCACTCCAGGCTCTGGTTTTTGTCCCTCCAGAGCTCCATCCCACTCCAGGATCCATTTTTTGTCCCCCCAGAGCCCCAATTCCACTCCAGGGTCTGGTTTTTGTCTCTCCATCCCACTCCAGGATCCATTTTTTGTCCCCCCAGAGCTTCATCCCACTCCAGAGTCCAATTTTTGTCTCTCCAGAGCTCCAATTCCACTCCTGGGTCTGGTTTTTGTCCCCCCAGGGCTCCATCCCACTCCAGGCTCTGGTTTTTATCTCTCCATCCCACTCCAGGCTCTGGTTTTTGTCTCTCCATCCCACTCCAGGATCCATTTTTTGTCCCCCCAGAGCTTCATCCCACTCCAGAGTCCAATTTTTGTCTCTCCAGAGCTCCAATTCCACTCCAGGGTCTGGTTTTTGTCCCCCCAGGGCTCCATCCCTCTCCAGGATCTGGTTTTTGTCTCCATCCCACTCCAGGCTCTGGTTTTTGTCTCCATCCCACTCCAGGCTCTGGTTTTTGTCTCCATCCCACTCCAGGGTGTGGTTTTTATCTCTCCATCCCACTCCAGGGTCTGGTTTTTGTCTCTCCATCCCACTCCAGGCTCTGGTTTTTATCTCTCCATCCCACTCCAGGCTCCACCCACCACACCCTCCCCTCCCTTGTGACTCCACAGAGCTGCCCATGACCTTTTTCAGGCCTCCCCAACCCGCCTGTGCCAGGTAAACTCACCTGTTTTTTCCTCTCCTCCCCTCCAGAGCGTGGCCAACCTGATGGAGCGACGGCAGCACGAGATGCAGGAGAACAAGTGAGAGTTTTGGGCTGAGGTTTTGTGGGTCCTCAAAGAGCTTCTCCCTGGAATTTTGTCATTCCCAAGTGTCCCCTGTCCCCCCCCAGGAGGCTCCTGGACAAATCCCAGCGTGTGGAAGCCATCCTGGCCTCCATGCAGGCCACGGGGGCCGAGCAGGCCCAGCTGCACGAGGTGGAGGAGATGATCACCGGGCCCGAGAGGCAGCAGCTCGAGACGCTCAAACGCAACGTCAACAAGTGAGGGGATGGACGGGAAATGGGGAGGGAGGTGGGAAATGGGGGTGGAGATGGAAAATGGGGATGGAGATGGGAAATGGGGATGGAAAACGGGGATGGAGATGGAAAACGGGGATGGAAAAGGGGGATGGAGATGGAAAATGGGGATGGAAAATGGGGATGGAGATGGAAAATGGGGATGGAGATGGAAAACAGGGGATGGGAAATGGGGATGGAGGTGGAAACAGGGATGGGGATGGCAAAAAAGGGATGGAGATGGAAAATGGGGATGGAGATAGAAAACAGGGATGGAAACAGGGATGGAGATGGAAAAACAGGGATGGAGATGGAAATGGGGATGGAAAACAGGGATGGAGATGGAAAATGGAGATGGAAAATGGGGGTGGAGATGGAAAATGGAGATGGAAACAGGGCTGGAAATGGGTGTTGAGGACCCTTTGGGGGTCTATTCCCATCCCTCTCTCCCCCAGGATCGACGCCAGCGAGAACCAGGTGGACGAGACCATCTTTGTGCTGGAGTCGTTCATCGAGAGCACCATGAGGAGACCCTGAGGGGACAGGGACAGGGGACAGGGGACAGGGATGGGGACAGGGATAAAGGACAGGGGATTGTGGATGGGGACGTGGAAGGGGACAGTGACACAAGGACAAGGAATTATGGATGGGGACATGGATAAGAGACAGGGACACAAGGACAAGGACAGGGATTGTGGATGGGGACGTGGATAAGGGACAAGGACAGGGATCATGGATGGGGACGTGGATAAGGGATAGGGACACAAGGACAAGGACACAGACAAGGACAAGGATTATGGATTGGGACATGGATAAAGGACAGAGGCCAAAGGACAAGGACAGGGGATTGTGGATGGGGACATGGAAAGGGACAGGGACAAGGACACAAGGACAAGGACAAGGGGTCATGGATGGGGACATGGATAAGGGACAGGGACAAGGACAGGGATCATGGATGGGGACATGGATAAGGGACAGGGACAAGGACAGGGACAGGGATTATGGATTGGGGACATGAATAAGGGACAAGGACACAGACAAGGACAGGGATTGTGGATTGGGACATGAATAAGGGACAGGGATCAGGGATGGGGACGTGGATAAGGGACAGGGACCAAAGGACAAGGACACAGACAGGGATTATGGGTTGGGGACATGAATAAGGGACAGGGACACAGACAAGGACAGGGATTGTGGATTGGGACATGAATAAGGGACAGGGATCAGGGTTGGGGACATGAATAAGGGACAGGGACACAGACAAGGACAGGGATTGTGGATTGGGACATGGAATGGGACAGGGACACAGACAAGGACAGGGACATGGATAAGGGACAGGGACCCTGTGCCCACAGTGCTTGTGCTACACTGAGGAAAATAAAGGAACAATTATTTAATTCCACCTGAGTGTCAGCTGGGCATGGGGACACTGAAATGGGGACAGGACACAGGATTTGGGGACACAGAAATGGGGACAGGACACGAGATTTGGGGACACAGAAATGGGGACAGGACACGGGATTTGGGGACACAGAAATGGGGACAGGACACGGGATTTGGGGACACAGGACACAGAAATGGGGACACAGGATTTGGGGACACAGGACACAAATGGGGACACAGGACACCTGGGGACACAGGATTTGGGGACAGGAATGGGGACAGGACACAGGATTTGGGGACACAGAAATGGGGACACAGAGATGGGGACACAGGACACATGGGGACACAGAAATGGGGACAGGACACAGGATTTGGGGACCCAGGATTTGGGGACCCAGGACACAGGATTTGGGGACAGAAATGGGGACAGGACACATGGGGACACAGGATTTGGGGACACAGGACACATGGGGACACAGGATTTGGGGACAGGACACAGGATTTGGGGACACAGGATTTGGGGACAGAAATGGGGACAGGACACATGGGGACACAGAAATGGGGACACAGGCCACCTGGGGACACACAAACCCTGTTTCTGTGTCCCTCAGCACTGGTCCTGTCCCCATCAGTGACACCGAGTGACGCTGTCCCTCCGTCCTGGCGATTTTCACCTGGGACAAATCCCTGAATTTATTGAATTTTGGAGGTTAAATCCAGATTTTGGGCAGTTTTAGGGTTATTTATGTGCCAAACTCAGGTTTATTTGCCGTAATTGACATGAGATCAGACATAGAAATATAATTTGTGTATAGAGATTAAACCTTTAAGGCTTGGAAAATATGAGAAAATATTGTGTAGATATGAAAGAAATAAAATAATGTGTGTTTTACAAATAAAATAAAATAGTGTGTGTTTTACAAAATAATATTGATTTATTTTTCTTTTCCTGTGATTTTTTTCTGGAGGGAGAAGTTGGTTTTGGGAGGAGGGGAAGTTTATTTTTGGTCTTTTTTTTTTGGCAGTAAAACAGTGATAAAATAATAAAATAATATAATAAATATATATAATAAATATATATAATGAAAATAAATAAGATATAATAAATAGATAATAAATAAATAAATATAATAAATATATATAATAAATATATATTAAATATAATATATAAAATAAATAAAAATATATAATAAATAGATATAATGAATAAATAAATATAATAAGTATATATAATAAATAAATATAATAAATAAATATATATGATAAATATATATAATAGAATAAATAAATATAATAAATATATATAATAAATATAATATATAATAAAATAAATCAATAAAATAATATTATATAATATATAAATATAATAAATAAATATATAATAAATATATATAATAAATATATATAATAAATATAATATATATAATAAAATAAATAAAATAATAAAAATAAAAGGGAAAGCAAGAGGACAGAAAGATACAATGAGAAATAACGGAACGGAGCAGGAAAGAGCAACAGAATAAATAAAGAAAAGGGATCCTGTGAGAGGCAAAAAACCAAATTATAAACAGATTAAATGGACAAGAAAAAAGCATCAACAACAAGGAAAAAAAACCCAAAACCCACAAAAAGAACCCCAAAAACCCCAAACCCACAAAAACTCCTCCAAAAAACCCCAAAAACCACAAAAAAAAAAAATCCCCCAAAAAATCCCAAAATTCCCCCTCAAAACCCACAAAAAAAAATCCCCCAAAAATCCCAAAATTCCCCCCAAAAAACCCAAAACCCACAAAAAAAAAAAATCCCCAAAAAATCCCAAAATTCCCCCCAAAAAAACCCAAAAACCACAAAAAAAAAATAATCCCCAAAAAATCCCAAAATTCCCCCCCAAAAAAACCCAAAACCCACAAAAAAAAAAAATCCCCCAAAAATCCCAAAATTCCCCCCAAAAAACCCAAAACCCACAAAAAAAAAATCCCCAAAAATCCCAAAATTCCCCCCAAAATCCCCAAAAAATCCCAAATTTCCCCCCCCAAAAACCCCTTTAGTGGATTTTAAATTCAGAGTTTTGATTTTAGAAAAAAGAACTTTTATTTTTTTTGGGGGATTTGGGGAGGGACCACCCTGACCTAAATCCACCTGCCCCGGTGAGCAATTAACACCCCTGGAGGTGGATAATTAATGAGGGGGATAATTAATGAGGGGGATAATTAATGGGGTTAATTAATGGGGTAATTAATGAGGGAGGATCCTTGGGAAGGGAACAGAAATGAGCCAAAGGAATTTTCTCCTCCTCCTCCCGCTCTCCCTGATCCTGCCTGGACCTGCCGCAGGTCAGTCTCCTCTGGTGGTTTTTTTTGGGGGTAAAAATGAGATTTTTTTGGGGTTAAAATGAGATTTTTTTGGGGTTTTTTGGGGATTTTAAATGAGATTTTTTTTTTTTGGGGGGGGGTTTAAAATGGGATTTTTTGGGATTTAATGAGATTTTTTGGAGGGTTTTAAATGAGATTTTTTGGATTTAAAATGAGATTTTTTTTTTTGTGTTTAAATGAGATTTTTTTGGGTTTTAAATGAGATTTTTTGGGGTTTTTAATGAGATTTTTCTTGGGATTTAATGAGATTTTAATGAGATTTTTTTGGGAGGGTTTTTTGATTTTTAATGAGATTTTTTTGGGGTTAAAATGAGATTTTTTTAGGGGGGTTAAAATGAGATATTTTTTTTAGTTTAAAATTAAATTTTGGGGTTTTTTTGGGGGGGGTTTAAATGAGATTTTTGGGGGTTGAAATGAGAATTTTTTTGGGGTTTTTGGGGTTTGTTTTCACCCCCCAGGGCTCAGCTCTGGATGGGAGGAGCTGATTCGTTCACCACTGGATGGTCACAGGGGGAATAGCTTTATTTTATTTTATTTTATTTTATTTTATTTTATTTTATTTTATTTTATTTTAATCAATTTTATTTTATTGTATTGTATTTTAATCCAATTAAATCCAATTAAATACCTTTTATTTTATTTTTTTTATTTTATTTTAATCTAATATATTTTATTATTTTATTTTAATTTAATTTATTCCATTTTATTTTAATTTAATCCCATTTATTTTATTTTATTTATTTTATTTTAATCCCATTTATTTATTTATTTATTTAACTTTATTTATTTAATTGATTTAATTCAATCCATTTTATTTTATTTATTTTATTAATTTAATTTAATCTATTTTATTTTAATCCCATTTATTTTAATCCCATTTATTTTATTTTATTTTATTTTATTTTTTATTTTATTTTATTTTATTTTAATCCCATTTAATTTAATCCCATTTAAATAATTTAATTTAATTTAACTTAATTTAATTTAACCAGAGAAAGCAGAAAAATTTCCTCAAAAAACCCCCTTTTTTACCCCCTTTCGAAAACCAAACAACAACAAAACCTGATCAAAACAAACCCAAATTTTTCCCCAAAAACCTTTTTCCCCTCCAGGCCTTTCCCATGTCCCGCCTGCTGAGATCCCTCAGTGACCTGATCCACAAACCCCAAAACCACAAAATTCCCGAAAATTCCGGCCCCGCGGAATTCCGGGGGCTCCTCCACGACCCGGGACACGCCAAGGTCACCCCAAGGGGAAAATGGGATTTTGGGGTGAAAAATGGGATTTTTGGGTTGAAAAATGGGATGTTTGGGTGGGAAAATGGGATTTTGGGGTGGGAAAAGGGGATTTTTGGGGTGAAAAATGGGATTTTGGGTGGAAAAATGGGATTTTTGGGGTGAAAAATGGGATGTTTGGGTGGGAAAATGGGATTTTTGGGGTGGGAAAAGGGGATTTGGGGTGGGAAAAGGGGATTTTGGGGTGGGAAAAGGGGATTTTTGGGGTGAAAAATGGGATTTTGGGTGGAAAAATGGGATTTTTGGGGTGAAAAATGGGATGTTTGGGTGGGAAAATGGGATTTTTGGGGTGGGAAAAGGGGATTTGGGGTGGGGAAAATGGGATTTTTTGGGTGGAAAAATGGGATTTTGGGGTGGGAAAAGGGGATTTGGGGTGGGAAAAGGGGGTTTGGGTTTGTCCCATGGAGGTGACAAGTCCCTTTTCCTGGAAAAAAATGGGGATTTGGGATTTTTGTGTTCTTTTTCCTGCAGGGGAAAAAGGGGATTTGGGATTCCTGAGTCCCTTTTCCTGAAAAAAAATGGGGAAGGGGTGACTGGGATCCACTGGAATGAGGATTTGGGATTTCTGTGCCCCTTTTCCTGTAGGGCTGACAGGGTCCTGTCCCCTCAAAAATCCCCAAATAACAAGAAAAAATCCCAAAATAACAAGAATAGATGAATCCCCTGGTCCTTCCCCACCTGGGGAGGGTCTGACGGGGGTGACCTTTGACCCCTCAAATGTCCCCAAATAACAACGGGGACAATAATTCAGGTGTCCCCTGGTCCTCCCCCACCCGGGGAGGGGCTGACGGGGTGACCTTTGACCCCCAGATGTCCCCAAAGGCCAAGGACCGTCCCCTGGCCCGGCCCCCGGAGCCCGAGACCAGGAAAAACAGACCCCGGGCCAAAGGCGGCGTGTACTGAGGGGTGACGGCACCCTGGGGTGGGTAAGGGCACCCTGGGGACACCTGGGACACCCTGGGACACTTTTGAGTGGGAACAGAGCCTGGGGACACCCTGGGGACACTCTGGGGTGGGTAAGGGACACCCTGGGGACACCCTTGGGTGAGGACAAAGGCCATTGTCACCGCCTGGGGACACCCTTGGAACACCTGGGGACACCCTTGGGTGGGGACAGAGCCTGGGGACACCCTGGGACACCCTGGGGTGGGTAAGGGACACCCTGGGGACACCCTGGGGACACCCTGGGGTGGGGAGACAGAGCCCAGTGTCACCCCCTTGGGTGGGGACAGGGCCTGGGGGACACCCTTGGGTGGGTAAGGGACACTCTGGGGACACCCTGGGGACACCCTGGGATGGGGACACCTTTGGGTGGGGACAGAGCCCTGGGGGGACACCCTGGAGACACTCTGGGGACACTCTGGGGACACCCTGGGACACCCTGGGGACACCCTTGGGTGGGTAATGGACACCCTGGGACCCCCTGGTGTCACCCTTGGGTGGGGACAGAGCCTGGTGTCATCCTTGGGTGGGGACAGAGCCCGGTGTCACCCTTGGGTGACCAAACGTGGCTGCCCATGAGGAGGGTGAGAGATTTTATTAATTAATCTAATTAATTTAAGACCCTAATTAGGCACCCAAAAATAAAAAGCACGGGGAAAACTGAATTTTTTTGGTTTTTTTTTTTTCTCACTGAGTTTTTTTGGGTTTTTCCTGCAGGATTTTGTGACCCGGCCCGGGATAAATCAGGATTTCACCCCGGGACTGATTTACCTCCGTGAGGAAAAAATAAAATATCCCCAGGGATCCACTTTTGGTCCTGGTGCTGCCAAAAGGGCTGGAAAAATGAGGCTTTGAAGGGTTTGGGGGCAGATTTTTATATATATATTTTCTCTTTTTTAAAAATATATTTTTCTCTTTTTTTCCTATTTTTTTCCTATTTTTTCTCTTTTTTCCTATTATTTTCTCTTTTTTTTTTCTATTTTTTTTAATCTTTTTTTTTCTGTTTTTTTTTTTCCTCTTTTTTTTCTCTTTTTTTCTCTCTCTTTTTTTCTTTAAATATATATTTTTCTCTCTTTTTTTTCCTCTTTTTTCTTCTTTTTTTTTTTTTTTTTTTTTTTTTTTCCTCTTTTTTTTCCCTCTTTTTTTCTCTCTTCCAATGGGAAATCAGGGAATGAAGATCCTGGAATGGGAAAATCAGGGAATGGAGATTTTGGGATGGGAAAAAATCAGGGAATGAGGATCCTCCAATAGGAAATCAGGGAATGAAAATTTCAGGATGGGGAAATCAAGGAACGAAGATTTTGGGATGGAAAAATCTGGGAATGAGGTTCCTGGGATGAGGAAAATCTGGGAATGAGGATCCCAGGATGAAAAACCCATCAAATGAAGATCCCAGAACAACAACACCTTTCACAAAATGAGTCTCTCCCTATTTATTTATTTTCCCCCGGAAATGAGGAAACCCCGCCCAGCCCCTGCCCTGCCCTGAGTCACCCCATAAAACCCCTCCCTTTTTATCTCCTTCCTCATCTGACACTCCCCAAAGCTCCCTGCAATTAAAATTGGATTTAATTACAGCCCCTGATGGCCCAGAGGTTAATTAATCCCGGTGGAATGAGCCAGATAAAAATAAAAAATAAAAAATAAAAAAAGGAGGATTTTTTTTTTTTTTGGTGGGTAAAGCTGGGAATGATCCAGATAAAAATAAAAAATAAAATAAAAAAAAGGAGGGGAAAAGCGGATTTTTTTTTTGTCTGTTGCCAGGAATGATCCAGATAAAAATTAAAAAAATAAAATAATATAAAAATAAAATAATAATAATAATAAAAAAAAGGGGAAAAGTGGATTTTTTTTTTTTTGTCTGTTGCCAGGAATGATCCAGATAAAAATTAAAAAAATAAAATAAAATAAAAATAAAAATAAAATAATAATAATAATAATAATAATAAAAAAGGGGAAAAGTGGATTTTTTTTTTGTCTGTTGCCAGGAATGATCCAGATAAAAATAAAAAAGGAGGGGAAAAAGTGGATTTTTTTTTTTTTTTTTGGTCTGTTGAGATGGAAAAAGCTGCCAAAAACTCTTCCCTGGGAAAGATCCCAGCCCTAAAACTCCTTCCTTGGCTTTGGAAAAAATCCCAGTCCCAAAACTCCTTCCTGGACTCTGGAAAACAATCCCAGTCCTAAAACTCCTTCCCTGGCTCTGGAAAAGATCCCAGCACTAAAAATCTCTTCCTTGGCTTTGGAAAACAGTCCCAAAACTCTTCCTTGGGTCTGGAAAAAAATCCCAGCCCTAAAACTTCTTCCTGGGCTCTGGGAAAAAAAAAATCCCAGCCCTAAAAACTCTTCTCTGGCTCTGGGAAATATCCCAGCCCTAAAACCCCTTCCAGTCCTCTTGGAAACATCCCAGCCTTAAAAACCTCTTCCCTGGCTCTAGAAAACATCCCAACCCTAAAAAACTCTTCTCTGGGAGACATCCCAGCCCTAAAACCCCATTCCCTGGCTCTGGAAAAAAAAATCCCAACACTAAAACTCCTTCCTGGACTCTGGAAAAAAAATCCCAGCTCTAAAACTCCTTCCCTGGCTCTGGAAAACAGTCCCAAAACTCTTCCTTGGGTCTGGAAAAAAATCCCAACCCCAAAAACTTCTTCCCTGGCTCTGGAAAAAAGTCCCAACCCCAAAAACTTCTTCCTGGGCTTCTTCCAGTCCTCTGGAAAAAACATCCCAGGCCCAAAACTCCTTCCCTGACTCTGGAAAAACATCCCAACCCCAAAAACTCTTCCCTGGCTCTGGAAAACAGTCCCAAAACTCCTTCCCTGGCTCTGGAAAAACATCCCAACCCCAAAACCCCTTTCTCAGGCCCTGACCCAGGAGAACGAGGAATTCAAGGACACCCCAAAGCCAGGAGGGATTTTAGTGAACGCGACTCTTTATTGAGCACTGGGACAGCCCCAACCAAACCCTTCCCGAGTTCCCAAAGACACCGGGAAAGATTTGGGATCTCCAGGTGAGATTTGGGATCTCCAGGTGAGATTTAGGAACTCCAGGTGAGATTTAGGAGCCTTTCCCAGGCGGGACAAATCTCAGATGGAATTTTCACTTCATTTTTTGCTGCGGCATTTGCGGCACTTGTTGTTGTTGTTGTTGTTGTTGTTGTTGGCCGGACACTTGGGGTTTTCCGTGACATCCTGAACCTCCTGAGCTGTGACAGCCACCCCCAGAGGAGCTGTGACAGCCGCCCCCAGAAGAGCTGTGACAACCCCCAGAAGAGCTGTGACACCCCCCAGAGGAGCCCCCAGAGCTGTGACACCCCCCAGAGGAGCTGTGACACCCCCCAGAGCTGTGACATCCCCCGGAGCTGCTCTGGCGCTGCTGTCGGTGACATTGGTCCTTTTCTTGTCTGGAGCACATTGTGGCACCTGTAGGAGACAAGGGAAGTGGGAGAGGATTTTTTTTTTTGGGGTGTTTTGGTTTGGCCCAGGTTGGGTTTGATCCTATTGATGGGTTGGATTTTTTTTTTTCGCCATTGGGGGTGTTGGGGACATTCGGGTTGTGCCCAAAGTGGAGTCACCAGTTGAGGTTCTCCCTCCTTGTCACCATTTCTGTCACCTCTGAAATCCTGGACTCCCTTCTCATCCCACCCCCAGAACAAATCACAAATCCCAGCCCAATTCCAGGAATGGGGGTCCCAAATAATCCCTTCCCTGCTCCTGACCATCCCCAGGACAAATCCCAAATTCCAAATCCCAAATTGCAAATCCCAGCCCAGTTCCAAGTTGGGGGTCCCAACTCATCCTTCCCCTGCTCCCTCCTCATTCTCCCCAGGACAAATCCCAAATCCCAGTTCCAAGTCTGGGATTCCCAAAACATCCTCCCCCTGGTCCCCATCACCTCCAGGACAAATCCCAAATCCCAAATCCCAGCCCAGTTCCAGGTGTGAGGGTCCAAACTCATCCTCCCCCTGGTTCTGACCACCCCCAGGAGAAATCCCAAAGCCCAGCCCAGTTCCAAGTTGGGGGTCCCAAATAATCCTCCCCCTATTCCTCATCACCCTCAGGACAAATCCCAAATCCCAGCCCAGTTCCAGGTGTGGGGGTCCCTCCTCATCCTCCCCAGAACAAATCCCAAATCCCAAATCCCGGTTCCAGGTGTGGGGGTCTCAAATAATCCATTCCCTGCTCCCAACCACTCCCAGAACAAATCCCAAATTCCAAATCCCAGTCCAAGTGTGGGGGTCCAAACTCATCGTCCTCAGAACAAATCCCAAATCTCAAATCCCAAATCCCAATCCCAAATCCAAGTGTGGGAGTCCAAACTCATCCTCTCCAGAACAAATCCCAAATCCCAGTTCCAGGTGTGGGGGTCCAAATTCATCCTCCCCCTGTTCCCCACCACTCCCAGAACAAATCCCAAATCCCAGTTCCAGGTGTGGAGGTCCCTCCTCATCCTCCCCGGGACAAATCCCAAATCCAGGTGTGGGAGTCCCCAAATCATCCTTCCCCAGGACAAATCTCAAATCCCAGTCCAGATGTGGGAGTCCCTCCTCATCCTCCCCAGAACAAATCCCAAATCCCAAATCCCAGTCTGGGTGTGGGGGTCCCAAATCATCCTCTGCCTGCTCCCTCCTCATTCTCACCAGGACAAATCCCAAATCCCCAATCCCAAATCCAAAATCCAAAATCCCAATTCTAGGAGTGGAGTCCAAACTCATCCTCTGCCTGCTCCTGACCACCCCCAGAACAAATCCCAAATCCCAAATCCCAGTTCCAGGTGTGGGGTTTCCCAAATCATCCTCCCCAATCTCAAATTCCAAATCCCAAAGTGCCCAAACCCACCCCCAGAAGATTTTGTCCCCCCATCTCTCACCTGAGCTGTTCCTTCAATAATAAAAAAACCCCCCAAATCAGGATCCAAAACCAATGAATTTTTTGGTGACCAGGAGCACCTTTTATATCCCTCCCTGGAGAACAAACCCCTCCCTTTCTCCCATTGATTTCATTCACCTCTGCCTTAGATTTAAAAAAAAAAAAAAAAATTAATTAATTATTATTATTTTTTTTTTTCTTTCCCCATCAACTCCTGGGGGTGACTCACTCTGGGATTTGCCTCTCCCTTCTTTCCTGTCCACAAAAATAAATAAATAAATTAAATTACTGGGTTCAGTAATTAATTAATGGTTGTGTGGGTGGCCCTGGTTTCTCCAGGTGAGGATTTTGGGGTTGGACACACCTTTGGGGGATTATTTGGGGTTTAAAGGGGAAGTGATGGCTCATCCCTAAATCCCCAAAATCCCTCTGGAATGTCCTGAGGTTCTCTAAAAAAAAAAAAAAAAAAAAAAATTGGGATGGGTTTGGAAGTGCTAAAAATAGATTTGGGAAAGGATGAAAAAAAAAATTAATTTAATTTAGAAGGAAATTTTTCCCTTCTGTGCTGGGGAATGTCCAATTTATTTTATATTTTATTATTTTATATTTTGTATTTTATTACATTTTGTATTTTATATTTTATTATATTTTATATTTTATTATATTTTATGTTTTATATTTTATTTATCTTTATTTTAATTTTTATTTTTTATTTTACTATATTTTATATTTTATAGATTATTTTATTTTATTTTATATTTCATAATATTTTATATTTTATTTTTAATTACCTTTTTATTTTATATATTTAATTTTATTTTGTTTTATTATTTTATATTTTATTATATTTTATTATATTTTCTATTCTATATTTTATTATATTTTACGTTTTATATTTTATTTTATTTTATATTTTATTTATCTTTATTCTAATTTTTATTTTTTCATTTTTTATTTTACTACATTTTATATTTTATAGATGATTTTATTTTATTTTATATTTCATAATATTTTATATTTTATTTTTAATTTCCTCTTTATATATTTAATTTTATTTTGTATTTTATTATATTTTGTATTTTATTATATTTTATATTTTATCATATTTTATATTTTATCATCTTTTATGTTTTATATTTTATTTTATTTTATATTCTATTTACCTTTATTCTAATTTTTATTTTTTCATTTTTTATTTTACTATATTTTATATTTCATAATATTTTATATTTTATTTTTAATTGCCTTTTTATTTTATATTTTTTATTTTATTTTATATTTTATTATATTTTACGTTTTATATTTTATTTTATTTTATATTTTATTTATCTTTATTCTAATTTTTCTGTTCAGCAACGCCAGAAATTTAATTTCTGCTCCTCCTGAATCACTGGGAACAATCTCATCTCCCCGTGACATCCGTTCTCATCAACGGGCAGAAATAAATTTCCCAATTGGGGATTTAATTACGACTTGGGGAGGAATTAATTGGGGAGGAATTAATGAGGTTTGTTGTGTCAGGGCCGGGCTGGGCTGGGCCGGGCACAGAATTTTCTAGAAAAATCCGGTGGGAGTTGGACACCTGGGACAGGTGGAGGGAATTCACTCAAGGGTTTGGGGTTTTTTGGGGGCAAGTGGTGAAAAAAAAATTATATAAATTGAATAAAAAATCAGAATTTTTTCCCTGAAAAAAATCCAATAAAATTCCCCCCAAAAAATCCCAAATAAAACAAAACAAAACAACCCCAAATAAAATAAAATAAAATAAAATAAAATAAAATAAAATAACATTAATAAACCCCACAAAAACAAACAAACAAAAAAAAATCCCCCAAACCAAACAAAAGAAAATAAAAAACCACTAAAAAACCCCAAACAAAACAAAACAAAACAAAACAAACCCCAAATGAAATAAAAAAAAATAAAATAACATTAATAAACCCCACAAAAACAAACAAATGAAAAAAATCCCAAACCAAACAAAATAAAATAAAAAAACACTAAAAAACCCCAAACAAAACAAACAAACAAAAAAAACCAAACCAAACAAAAGAAAATAAAAAACCACCAAAAAAATCCCACCAAAGCCAAAAAAACTCCAAACCAACCAAACAAAAAAAAAAACCCAAAAACCCCCAAAGACCCCAACCAAAAAAAACCCCAACTAAACCAAAGAAAAGAAAATAAAAACCACCAAAAAAATCCCACCAAAACAAAAAAACCCCGAACCAAACCAAAAGAAAATAAAAACCCACCAAAAACACCCCAAACAAACCCAAAAAAACCCCAAACTGAAACAAAAAAACCCCCAAAAATCCCCCTAAAAAACCCACCAAAAACCCAAAAAGAAAAATAAAAAAGTGTTTTCTTTGTCTATAAAACTTTTTGGCTCAAAACCTCCCCCAAATCACGGATTGTCGCGGTTTAAACGGCACTGACCCAGACAAAACTCTGCCAGCACAAACAGAATTTATTTTTCAGCAACCACAGAAAAGCTCAGGACAGACCCCAAAACTCACCAGGGGAGGGAAGGAAAAAAAGGAAAAAAAAAGGACAAATTTTCCTGGAAAATTCGCTTTGGGGGAGAGAAAACGCAAATCGCGGCGCGGGATTTTTCCCGACACAGGATCATCCCTGTGGATTGTGGGACCATCAATTCCTCTTGGAGATTTGATAAATTTGCTGTTGGCACTGCTGGGGCTGCCCATGGCAGGATCCGGAATTTCCATGGCAACCGGATCCGGAATTTCCATGGCAACCGGATCCGGTGTTGCCATGGCAACCGGATCCAGAATTTCCATGGCAACTGGATCCGGAATTTCCATGGCAACCAGATCCGGTATTTCCATGGCAACTGGATCCGGAATTTCCATGGCAACCAGATCCGGTATTTCCATGGCAACTGGATCCAGTGTTGCCATGGCAATTGGAGCCGGAATTTCCATGGCAGGATCCAGAATTTCCATGGCAACTGGATCTGGAATTTCCATGGCAACCGGATCCGGAATTTCCATGGCAGGATCCGGTGGTTCCATGGCAACCAGATCCGGAATTTCCATGGCAACCGGATCCGGAATTTCCATGGCAACTGGACCCCAAAAACCCCAAAAAACCCCCCAAAACCCCAATAAAAAACCCCCCAACCAAACCGAACAAAAGAAAATAAAAACCACGAAAAAAACCCCCACCAAAACCAAAAAAACCTCCAATCCAAACCAAACCAAACCAAACCAAAAATCCCCAACCAAAAAACACAAAAGAAAATAAAAACCACCAAAAAAATCCCACCAAAACAAAAAACCCCAACCAACCAAAACAAAAGAATATAAAAACCCACCAAAAACACCCCAAATAAAACAAAAAAACCCCAAACCAAACAAAAAAACCCCTAAAAAATCCCCAATCAAAAAAACCGCAAACCAAACTAAAAACCCCCACCAAAAACCCAAAAAGAAAAATAAAAAAGGGATTTTTTGTCTATGAAACTCTTCAGCCCAAAAAACCTCCCCCAAATTACCGATCGTTGTAGCTCAAACAAGACTGATCCAGACAAAACTCTGCCGGCACAAACAGAATTTATTTCACCATCCACAAAGACACTTGGGACGGATTCCAGAACTCACCAGAGGAGGGAAGGAAAAAAAGGAAAAAAAAGGACCCAAATTTTCCCGGGAAATTCGCTTGGGGTGACGCGCAAATCACGGCGCGGGATGGACGCGGAACTTTCCCAACACAGGATCATCCCGTGGGTCACCTGTGGATTGTGGGACCATCAATTCCTCTTGGAGATTTGATAAATTTGCTGTTGGCACTGCTGGGGCTTCCCATGGCAGGATCCGGAATTCCCATGGCAACTGGATCTGGAATTTCCATGGCAACCGGATCCGGAATTTCCGTGGCAACCGGATCCGGAATTTCCATGGCAACCGGATCCAGAATTTCCATGGCAACCAGATCCGGAATTTCCATGGCAACCGGATCCGGTATTTCTATGGCAACCGGATCCGGAATTTCCATGGCAACTGGATCCGGAATTTCCATGGCAATTGGAGCCGGAATTTCCATGGCAACCAGATCCGGAATTTCCATGGCAACCGGATCCGGAATTTCCATGGCAACTGGACCCCAAAAACCCCAAAAAACCCCCCAAAACCCCAATAAAAAAACCCCCAACCAAACCGAACAAAAGAAAATAAAAGCCACGAAAAAAACCCCCACCAAAACCAAAAAAACCTCCAATCCAAACCAAACCAAACCAAACCAAACCAAACCAAAAATCCCCAACCAAAAAACACAAAAGAAAATAAAAACCACCAAAAAAATCCCACCAAAACAAAAAACCCCAACCAACCAAAACAAAAGAATATAAAAACCCACCAAAAACACCCCAAATAAAACAAAAAAACCCCAAACCAAACCAAAAAAACCCCTAAAAAATCCCCAATCAAAAACCACCCCAAACCAAACTAAAAACCCCCACCAAAAACCCAAAAAGAAAAATAAAAAAGGGATTTTTTGTCTATGAAACTCTTCAGCCCAAAAAACCTCCCCCAAATTACCGATCGTTGTAGCTCAAACAAGACTGATCCAGACAAAACTCTGCCGGCACAAACAGAATTTATTTCACCATCCACAAAGACACTTGGGACGGATTCCAGAACTCACCAGGGGAGGAGGAAAAAAAGGAAAAAAAAGGACCCAAATTTTCCCGGGAAATTCGCTTGGGGTGACGCGCAAATCACGGCGCGGGATGGACGCGGAACTTTCCCGACACAGGATCATCCCGTGGGTCACCTGTGGATTGTGGGACCATCAATTCCTCTTGGAGATTTGATAAATTTGCTGTTGGCACTGCTGGGGCTGCCCATGGCAGGATCCGGTGGTGCCATGGCAACCGGATCCGGAATTTCCATGGCAACTGGATCCGGAATTTCCACAACTGGATCCGGAATTTCCACAACTGGATCCAGAGCTCCTGTGGCAACCGGATCCGGAATTTCCGCCGCATCCGGAGCCGCCGCCGCTCCTGTGACACCCAGAGGTGCCACCGCTGCTGTGACACCCGGAGGTGACGCCGCCGTGGCAGGAGGATTGTTCCTGCTGGTGACACTGGTCCCTGTCCTGGCGGGAGCACATGGTTGGAGAATCTGCCGGAAAAAATCGATCCGTGATGAATCGAAGGATGTGGGAATTGTCCTGAGGTTGAGTTGGGTGGGAGTTGGGGATAAGGAGGGATTGGGGTGTCCCTAAAAATCAGAGAGGTGGTTTTGAGGTATTGGGGTGTCCCTAAAAATAAGAAAGGTGGTTTTGAGGTCCCTCATGGGTAAAAGGAGGGATTGGGGTGTCCCTAAAAATAAGAAAGTTCGTTTTGAGGTCCCCCGGGGGTAAAAGGAGGGATTGGGGTGTCCCTAAAATCAGAGAGGTGATTTTGAGGTATTGGGGTGTCCCTACAAATAAGAAAGTTGGTTTTGAGGTCCCTTGGAGGTAAACGGAGGTATTGGGGTGTCCCTAAAATCAGAGAGGGGGTTTTGAGGTCCTTCAGGGGTAAAAGGAGGTATTGGGGTGTCCCTAAAAATAAGAAAGTTGGTTTTGAGGTCCCTTGGAGGTAAACGGAGGTATTGGGGTGTCCCTAAAAATAACAAAGGTGGTTTTGAGGTCCCTTGTTGGGTAAAAGGAGGTTTTGGGGTGTCCCTAAAATCAGAGAGGTGGTTTTGAGGCCCCTCCTAAAGCCAAACCCTTCGATTCCATGGAAATCATGAGTTGAGATTCTCCAAGCTGGTCCTTTCTTTACTCAAAGGCTTTCGGCCCAAAAAGAAGGAATTCCATGATTTTTTTGGTTCTGTGATTTTTGTGGTTCCACGATTTTGTGGTTCCACCATTTTTTGGTTCCACAATTTTTTGCCTCCATGATTTTTGTGGTTCCACAATTTTGTGGTTCTCTGATTTTTTTGGTTCCACAATTTTTTTGGTTCCACAATTTTGTGGCTCCACGATTTTGTGGCTCCACAATTTTGTGGCTCCACAATTTTTTGTCTCCATGATTTTTGTGGCTCCACAATTTTGTGGCTCCACAATTTTTTGGTTCCGCGGCTCGGAGCCGATCTCCGGAGCAGGAGACCAGAATTCTCACCCCACACCTGCCCCGTGGTGCCTCTTTGAGCTTTTCCTCTTCGTACATCAGAGAAAAAATTCAAAGAGAGGAACTGGACAGACTCCAGATCCCTCACCCACCCCAGCCAAGAATATTTTCCCTCTCAGCAAAAGGACTGAGAATAAAACAAGACGGAAAAAAAGAAAAATCCCCTGAGAAACTCAGATAAAAGCTGTAAAACACCAAAAATCCCCCAAAAATCTGATAGATTTGGACTCACCTGGATCAGAAAAAATAAAAAATCCCTTGAGGAACTCAGGGAAAACACCAAAAATCCCCAAAAAATCAGATAAATTTGGACTCACCTGGATCAGACGGAGCTGGAGATGAGATTCCTCGGAGTTGGAGACGCTGAGGAGAAACTCAGAGTGAGGGTTTTTATATCCCAGCTCAGGATTCTCCTCCGGAAACCAGCTGGGGCCCCACTGGAGGGACCTGATTGCTCATTTGGATAATTGGGAGGTTTTTGTGCTGCTGTTTTGAGTCACGGAAAGGAGCAGATCGATATCCCGATATCCCGACATCGACGTCGTTACTCCATAAAAAAAAAATGTTAATTGTCAACCACGCCTGGCCAGGTCAGCTTTTGTCAGCTTTGATGGTGAAATTTTATTTTATTTTATTTTATTTTATTTTATTTTATTTTATTTTATTTTTTTTTTTTTTTTTTTTTTGTGTGTGTTTAAAATCAAACCTGAGAAGGGACCGGGTGGGAATTGTGGGGGAATTCAGAATTAAAAGGGAAAAAGGAGCGAAAAAAAAAAAGGTCGCGGTGGTGGGCGGTAAAAATAAACGTATTTGGACAAGGGCGTTGAAAAATCGACAAAAATTCTGAATAAATTCAGTAGAGATGCACTAAAAACAGAGTTGGGATTCTTCAAGTTGGTCCTTTTTTTACTCAAAGGCTTTTGGCCCAAAAAAAAGGGATTTAAAACCCCGAAGGATGTGGAGAAAATCCAGGTGGGAGTGTGAAGACATTGGGATTTTCATCCTTAACATTTTGCTTTGAGGACAAATTTTCTTTCTGCCTATTTGGACAGGGCGTGGCATCAAAAAACCACCAAAAATTCTGAATAAATTCAGCAGAGATGCACCAAAAACAGAGTTGGAATTCTTCAAGATGGTCTTTTCTTCACTCAAAGGCTTTTGACCCAAAAAGAAGGAATTTAAAACCCCGTAAGATCCAGAAAACCAGGTGGGAGCGGGAGGACATCGGGATTTTTGGGGACAAAAGTTTCTTTCTGCCTATTTGGACAGGACGTAGCATAAAAAAACCGCCAAAAATTCTGAATAAATTCAGCAGAGAAACACTAAAAACGGAGTTGGAATTCTTCAAGCTGGTCCTTTCTTTACTCAAAGACTTTTGACCCAAAAAAAGGGAATTTTAAACCCCGTAAAATCCAGAAAACATCCAGGTGGGAGCAGGAGGACATCGGGATTTCCTTTGGGGACAAAAATCTCTTTGGGGACAAAAATCTCTTTTGGGACAAAAATCTCTTTTGGGGACAAAAATCTCTTTGGGGACAAAAATCTCTTTTGGGGACAAAAATCTCTTTTAGGGACAAAAATCTCTTTGCGAAAAAAAAATGTCTTCCTGCCCATTGAGAGCTCCAGGCCTGAACCTCCCACAGGATTCCAGAAACGACTTTTGATATTAAAAAGCCACCCAAATTAAATTAAAACCAAACTCAGAGTGCGGAAAACTCCTCGATCCGAATCACCGGGATATTAAAAACCACCCAAATTAAATTAAAACCAAACTCAGAGTCCGGAAAACTCCTCGATCTGAATCACCGGGATCGATGGATGAGGAAACCCCGGGATCGGGGATATTTCACAAACGTGGGGGAAGAGAATGGAAATCCTTGTGAAACTCATTATTCACGATTAATTAACGCCCTGATCGCTCCGATGGGGATAAACCTGTTCCGTCCTTTGTGTCGGCGACGGGGACAAACACCTGGGGGAACCTGGGATTGGGGACGGGACGGGGATTTGACGACCCCACAGTCGGTCCCTGAATCCCCTAAAAACCTCCTGGTCCTTTGAGGGGCATCTCTGGACCCACTGATAAAATTCTGAGTGATAAATGGGATTTTTAGGGGTAATTTTGGGGTTTTTTTAGGGGTAATTTTGGTTTTTTTTAGGGGTAATTTTGGTTTTTTTTAGGGGTAATTTGGGGTTTTTTTAGGGGTAATTTGGGGGTTTTTTAGGGGTAATTTGGGGTTTTTTTTTTTGTAATTTGGAGGTTGGTTTTA
Source organism: Zosterops lateralis (assembly GCF_965231275.1). NCBI lineage: Eukaryota > Metazoa > Chordata > Aves > Passeriformes > Zosteropidae > Zosterops > Zosterops lateralis. The sequence continues at coordinate 664,074 of NC_139787.1, forward strand.
TGAAGTCGTTTAGGGTTTACGGTTTAGGGTTTGGGGTTTGGGTTTAGGGTTTGGGTTTAGGGTTTAGGGTTTAGGGTTTGGGTTTAGGGTTTGGGTTTAGGTTTCTCTCCCCAAGATCCCTGACCCCACAGTCGGTCCCTGAACCCCCTAAAAACCTCCTGGTCCTTTGAGGGGCGTCTCTGGACCCATTGAGACCATTCTGAGCGAGAAATGGGTTTTTTTAGGGGTAATTTTGGGGTTTATTTTTGTAATTTGGAGGTCGGTTTTATGAAGTCTCGGGTTTAGGTTTCTCTCCCCAAGATTCACGACCCCACAGTTGGTCCCTGAATCCCCCAAAAACCTCCTGGTCCTTTAAGGGGCATCTCTGGACTCACTGAGTGGGAAATGGGTTTTTTTAGGGGTAATTTGGGGTTTTTTTAGGGGTAATTTGGGTTTTTTTTTTCGTAATTTGGGGGTTGGTTTTATGAAGTCGTTTGGGGTTTCAGATTTTTTAGGGTTTAGGGTTTAGGGTTTGGGTTTAGGGTTTAGGGTTTGGGTTTATGGTTTGGGTTTAGGGTTTGGGTTTAGGGTTTAGGGCTTGGGTTTAGGGTTTGGGTTTAGGGTTTGGGTTTAGGGTTTAGGGTTTAGGTTTCTCTCCCCGAGATCCTCGACCCCACAGTCGGTCCCTGAACCCCCTAAAAACCTCCTGGTCCTTTGAGGGGCATCTCTGGACCCACTGATAAAATTCTGAGTGATAAATGGGATTTTTAGGGGTAATTTTGGGGTTTTTTCAGGGGTAATTTGGGGTATTTTTAGGGGTAATTTTGGTTTTTTTTAGGGGTAATTTGGGGTTTTTTTAGGGGTAATTTGGGGGTTTTTTAGGGGTAATTTGGGGTTTTTTTTTTTGTAATTTGGGGGTTGGTTTTATGAAGTTGTTTGGGGTTTTGGATTTTTTAGGGTTTAGGGTTTGGGTTTAGGGTTTAGGGTTTGGGTTTAGGGTTTAGGGTTTAGGTTTCTCTCCCCGAGATCCCCGACCCCACAGTCGGTCCCTGAATCCCCTAAAAACCTCCTGGTCCTTTGAGGGGCATCTCTGGACCCATTGAGACCATTCTGAGCGAGAAATGGGGTTTTTTAGGGGTAATTTTGGGTTTATTTTTGTAACTTGGGGGTCGGTTTTATGAAGTCGTTTGGGGTTTCGGATTTTTTAGGGTTTAGGGTTTGGGTTTAGGGTTTGGGTTTAGGGTTTGGGTTTGGGTTTAGGGTTTGGGTTTAGGGTTTGGGTTTAGGGTTCAGGGTTTAGGGTTTGGGTTTAGGGTTTAGGGTTTGGGTTTAGGGTTTGGGTTTAGGGTTTGGGTTTAGGTTTCTCTCCTCAAGATCCCCGACCCCACAGTCGGTCCCTGAACCCCCTAAAAACCTCCTGGTCCTTTGAGGGGCATCTCTGGACCCACTGATAAAATTCTGAGTGATAAATGGGATTTTTAGGGGTAATTTTGGGGTTTTTTCAGGGGTAATTTGGGGTATTTTTAGGGGTAATTTTGGTTTTTTTTAGGGGTAATTTGGGGTTTTTTTAGGGGTAATTTGGGGGTTTTTTAGGGGTAATTTGGGGTTTTTTTTTTTGTAATTTGGAGGTTGGTTTTATGAAGTCGTTTAGGGTTTACGGTTTAGGGTTTGGGGTTTGGGTTTAGGGTTTGGGTTTAGGTTTCTCTCCCCGAGATCCTCGACCCCACAGTCGGTCCCTGAATCCCCTAAAAACCTCCTGGTCCTTTGAGGGGCATCTCTGGACCCACTGATGGAGTTCTGAGCGAGAAATGGTTTTTTTTAGGGGTAAATTTGGGGTATTTTTAGGGGTAATTCGGGGTTTTTTTAGGGGTAATTTGGGGTTTTTTTAGGGGTAATTTGGGGTTTTTTTAGGGGTAATTTGGTTTTTTTTAGGGGTAATTTGGGGGTTTTTTAGGGGTAATTTGGGGGTTTTTTTAGGGGTAATTTGGGGGTTTTTTTAGGGGTAATTTGGGGTTTTTTTGTAATTTGTTTTTTTTTTTTTTTGTAATTTGGGGGTCGGTTTTATGAAGTCGTTTGGGGTTTCGGATTTTTTAGGGTTTAGGGTTTGGGGTTTGGGTTTAGGGTTTGGGTTTAGGGTTTGGGTTTAGGGTTTAGGGTTTGGGGTTTAGGGTTTGGGTTTAGGGTTTAGGGTTTAGGGTTTAGGGTTTGGGTTTAGGGTCTGGGTTTAGGGTTTGGGTTTAGGGTTTAGGGTTTAGGGTTTGGGGTTTGGGTTTGGGTTTAGGGTTTGGGTTTAGGGTTTGGGTTTAGGGTTTAGGGTTTAGGGTTTAGGGTTTAGGGTTTGGGTTTAGGGTTTGGGTTTAGGGTTTAGGGTTTAGGTTTCTCTCCCCGAGATCCCCGACCCCACAGTCGGTCCCTGAATCCCCTAAAAACCTCCTGGTCCTTTCAGGGGCATCTCTGGAGCCACTGAGAGAGAAATGGGGTTTTTTAGGGGTAATTTGGGGTTTTTTTTGTAATTTGGGGGTCGGTTTTATGAAGTTGTTTGGGGTTTCGGATTTTTTAGGGTTTAGGGTTTAGGGTTTAGGGTTTGGGTTTAGGGTTTGGGTTTAGGGTTTGGGTTTAGGGTTTGGGTTTAGGGTTTGGGTTTAGGGTTTAGGTTTCTCTCCCCGAGATCCTCGACCCCACAGTCGGTCCCTGAATCCCCTAAAAACCTCCTGGTCCTTTGAGGGGCATCTCTGGACCCACTGATAAAATTCTGAATGATAAATGGGATTTTTAGGGGTAATTTGGGGTTTTTTTAGGGGTAATTTGGGGTTTTTTAGGGGTAATTTGGGGTTTTTTCAGGGGTAGTTTTGGTTTTTTTTAGGGGTAATTTTGGTTTTTTTTAGGGGTAATTTGGGGTTTTTTTAGGGGTAATTTGGGGGTTTTTTAGGGGTAATTTGGGGTTTTTTTTTTTGTAATTTGGAGGTTGGTTTTATGAAGTCGTTTAGGGTTTACGGTTTAGGGTTTGGGGTTTGGGTTTAGGGTTTGGGTTTAGGGTTTAGGGTTTAGGGTTTGGGTTTAGGGTTTAGGGTTTGGGTTTAGGGTTTGGGTTTAGGTTTCTCTCCCCGAGATCCTCGACCCCACAGTCGGTCCCTGAATCCCCCAAAAACCTCCTGGTCCTTTGAGGGGCATCTCTGGACCCACTGATGGAGTTCTGAGCGAGAAATGGTTTTTTTTAGGGGTAAATTTGGGGTATTTTTAGGGGTAATTCGGGGTTTTTTTAGGGGTAATTTGGGGTTTTTTTAGGGGTAATTTGGGGGTTTTTTAGGGGTAATTTGGGGTTTTTTTAGGGGTAATTTGGGGGTTTTTTAGGGGTAATTTGGGGGTTTTTTTAGGGGTAATTTGGGGTTTTTTTGTAATTTTTTTTTTTTTTTTTGTAATTTGGGGGTCGGTTTTATGAAGTCGTTTGGGGTTTCGGATTTTTTAGGGTTTAGAGTTTGGGGTTTGGGTTTAGGGTTTGGGTTTGGGTTTAGGGTTTAGGTTTCTCTCCCCGAGATCCCCGACCCCACAGTCGGTCCCTGAATCCCCTAAAAACCTCCTGGTCCTTTGAGGGGCATCTCTGGACCCACTGATGGAGTTCTGAGCGAGAAATGGGTTTTTTTAGGGGTAATTTGGGGTTTTTTTAGGGGTAATTTGGGGGTTTTTAGGGGTAATTTTGGGGTTATTTTTGTAATTCGGAGGTCGGTTTTATGAAGTCGTTTGGGGTTTAGGGTTTACCCTAAACTTTATTTCCATTTAATTACCCCCTTGCACAAACACCCCGTGATGAAAACTGTTATTTTACCGGCCTGGAAATTCACCTGGAGTGAGGAACGAGGAGCCACCAGGTGGAACCAACCCCAGAACCTCCTTTTTTGGCCGCTGCAAACCCAAATTTGGCCACCAGAAGGACCCAAAACCGCTCAGATGGATGAAGAGGATTAAAAAAAAAAAAAATAAATTCAGAGATGCAAGAGGAGATTTTTTATTTTATTGCCTCCACTTCTGGGATGAAAAATAAATTCCACCCGTGGGTGGGTCACAACTTGGGGAACGCGTTACGAGCGAAAGGGACAGAGCAGAGATTTGGTGACAACGCAAGGCGGGGAGGGGACAAACCCTCTTTTTTTTCGTCCCCGTTCATTCTTTACGTCTTTTATTTGATTTTCTGGGCTGGAATTTGGCAGATTTTCTGCTGAGGGCAGGGGATGCCTTTGGTGACCGGGACAAAGCTTTGCTGGGCTGGGGGGGGACAGGGACGGGGACAGACCTGGACTGGGGGGGGACAGGGACGGGGACAGACCTGGACCGGGACTGGCTGGGGACAGACCTGGACTGGGATGCTCTTCACTGGTTGGGGACAACATTTCACTGGTTGGGGACAACTCTTGACTTGTTGAGGACAACTCTTCACTGGGATGCTCTTCACTGGTTGGGGACAGACCTGAACTGGTTGGGGACAACTCTTCACTTGTTGGGGACAACTCTTCACTGGCTGGGGACAGACCTGCACCGGGACTGGTTGGGGACAGCACTTCACTTGTTGGGGACAGACCTGAACTGGTTGGGGACAACTCTTCACTGGGATGCTCTTCACTTGTTGGGGACAACCTTTCACTGGTTGGGGACAACTCTGCACCGGGATGGTCTGCACCGGTTGGGGACAGACCTGCACCGGTTGGGGACACACCTGCACCGGCTGGGGACACACCTGCACCGGTTGGGGACACACCTGCACCGTCCCACTCCGCACATTGTCCCCACAACACGCCTGACCCCCCGACGACCCTCCGCGGTGACACCTCTCGGAACACACCGACCCCCCGTAACCCTGACATCCCCCAGACCCCCCATAACCACAGGAGGGTCTCCTGACACACCCACCCCCTTGTCCATGACACGACCCCGACGACCCTCCGCGGTGACACCTCTCGGAACACACCGACCCCCCGTAACCCTGACATCCCCCAGACCCCCCATAACCATAGGAGGGTCTCCTGACCCCACACCCCGATCCGGCCCCATGGCAAGAGGAAGAAGACGATCCATGACAACGCTCGGCGCATCGGGGTTGCCGGTAGCCGTAATGCCGATAATCGTGGCCGCACATGCCCTGGACTCCCTCGTTGGAGCAGTTCCCGGAGGAGCAGCAGTTGGTGTAGCCGTAACGAAAAGGAGTTCGACGCGTGTCCAGCCACGAGCCCGACGGGTCGTACCACGTGGAGTTGAGGTTGAAAAAGGATTCTCGGCCCGAGGAGTAGATCATGGTGGGGTTGGAAAAGGAAAAAATAAACTGGAGGAAAAAATGGTGGGTTGGGGTTAGTGTTTGTTCTGGTTTTGTTTAATTAAAAAAAAAACCACAATGGATTCTCGGCCCGAGGAGTAGATCATGGTGGGGGTTGGAAAAAAGGGGGGGGAAAAATAAACTGGAGGAAAAAAATGGTGGGTTGGGGTTAGGGTTTGTTCTGGGTTTGTTTAATTAAAAAAAAAAAAAAATTAAAAAATGGGGGTTTAGAGTGGGTTTTTTTATGTGTTTTTGAGTGTTGCGTGTTTTTAAGTGTTGCATAGTTTTAAGTGTTGCATATTTTTAAGTCTTGCATGTTTTAAAATATTGCATATTTTAAAATATTACATATTTTAAAATATTACACATTTTTAAATATTGCACATTTTTAACTATTGTGCACTTTTAAATATTGCACATTTTAAAATATTACACATTTTAAATATTGCACACTTTTAAGTATTAAACACTTTTAAATATTACATATTTTTAAATATTGCACATTTTTAAGTATTGCACAATTTTAACTGTTGCACATTTTTAAGTATTGTATATTTTTAAGTATCTCAGATTTTTAAGTATTGCACAATTTTAACTATTGCATATTTTAAAATATTGCACATTTTTAAATATTACACACTTTTAAGTATTGCACACTTTTAAATATTACACATTTTTAAGTATTGCACACTTTTAAGAATTTTTAAGTATTAAGTATTGCAAGTTTTAAGTATCTATATTTTTAAGTATTAAGTATTTATATTTTAAATTTTAAATATTGCACATTTTTAAGTATTGTACATTTTTAAGTATTACACATTTTTAAGTATTGCACATTTTTAAGTATTGCATATTTTTGGGATGTCTTTTTTTCTTTTTTTTTTTAATACTATTCTACACAGACCAATTTCATCAGTGAAAACAACGAAAATTCACCAATTTTATTTCAATCCCATTGGTCAGAGCTGAGGGACATCAAGAAGAAAATCCCTCCCGGGGGAAAGGAATTAATACCAAAGGTACAATTTACAAATTTAACTTTTCTCATTTACAGAAAACTCTCTGAGAAAAGAATTTTAGAAAACCAAAACGAATTTTAGAAAACCAAAACACCCCAGGCACTGAGCCAAGGCTACACACCCCCATAATCCCAATTTTGGGAGCCTTTTCCAAGGCCTCAGGTGAAATTCAGTGTTTTTTCTTTGGGGTCGGTGCCAGAAAAATCTAAAATTCTCAGTGTTCAAGGCTCCAAAACTACAAACCTGGATCCAGAGGGAATTCCCTGCCCGGATTCCACCCAAATCTCATCCAAACCCTTCCCTTGCCTTTGTTTTTTCACCTCCGAGGACAAAACCAAACACAAGGCACCACCATCACCGTAAATCCCACCCAAGAGCTTTTTTCATGGTTTGAAAATCCAGATGTGACCCCTCCCCAAAAAAATCCAGATGTGACCCCTCCCCAAAAAAATCCAAACCCTCCACCCAAAAAAAGGGAAAAGAATTTTAGAAAACCAAAATCAAAACACCTCAGGCACTGAGCCAAGGCCACACACCCCCATAATCCAAATTTTGGGAGCCTTTTCCAAGGCCTCAGGTCAAATTCAGTATTTTCTTCATGGTCAGTGCCTGTGAACCCAGAAAAATCTAAAATTCTCAGTGTTCAAGGCTCCAAAACGACAAACCTGGATCCAGAGGGAATTCCCTGCCCGGATTCCACCCAAATCTCATCCAAACCCTTCCCTTGCCTTTGTTTTTTCACCTCCAAGGACAAAACCAACCACAAGGCACCACCAGATGTGGTGACACCTCCGTAAATCCCACCCAAGAGCTTTTTTCATGGTTTGAAAATCCAGATGTGACCCCTCCCCAAAAAAATCCAGATGTGACCCCTCCCCCCAAAAAATCCAGACCCCTCACCCATAAAAAGGGAAAAGAATTTTAGAAAATCAAAATCAAAACACCCCAGGCACTGAGCCAAGGCCACACACCCCCATAATCCCAATTTTGGGAGCCTTTTTCAAGGCCTCAGGTCAAATTCAGTGTTTTTTCTTTGGGGTCGGTGCCAGAAAAATCTAAAATTCTCAATGTTCAAGGCTCCAAAACTACAAACCTGGATCCAGAGGGAATTCCCTGCCCGGATTCCACCCAAATCTCATCCAAACCCTTCCCTTGCCTTTGTTTTTTCACCTCCAAGGACAAAACCAACCACCAGATGTGGTGACACCTCTGTAAATCCCACCCAAGAGCTTTTTTCATGGTTTGAAAATCCAGATGTGACCCCTCCCCAAAAAAATCCAGATGTGACCCCTCCCCCCAAAAAATCCAAACCCTCCACCCAAAAAAAGGGAAAAGAATTTTAGAAAACCAAAATCAAAACACCCCAGGCACTGAGCCAAGGCCACACACCCCCATAATCCCAATTTTGGGAGCCTTTTTCAAGGCCTCAGGTCAAATTCAGTGTTTTTTCTTTGGGGTCGGTGCCAGAAAAATGTAAAATTCTCAGTGTTCAAGGCTCCAACACTTTGAACCTGAATCCAGAGGAAATTCCCTGCCCGGATTCCACCCAAATCTCATCCAAACCCTTCCCTTGCCTTTGTTTTTTCACCTCCAAGGACAAAACCAACCACAAGGCACCACCATCGCCGTAAATCCCACCCCAGAGCTTTTTTCATGGTTTGAAAATCCAGATGTGACCCCTCCCCCCAAAAAATCCAGATGTGACCCCTCCCCAAAAAAATCCAAACCCTCCACCCAAAAAAAGGGAAAAGAATTTTAGAAAATCAAAATCAAAACACCCCAGGCACTGAACCAAGGCTACACACCCCCATAATCCCAATTTTGGGAGCCTTTCCCAAGGCCTCAGGTCAAATTCAGTGTTTTTTTCAGGGTCGGTGCCAGAAAAATCTAAAATTCTCAGTGTTCAAGGCTCCAAAACTACAAACCTGGATCCAGAGGGAATTCCCTGCCCGGATTCTGCCCAAATCTCATCCAAACCCTTCCCTTGCCTTTGTTTTTTCACCTCCAAGGACAAAACCAACCACAAGGCACCACCATCACCATAAATCCCACCCCAGAGCTTCTTTCATGGTTTGAAAATCCAGATGTGACCCCTCCCCAAAAAAATCCAGATGTGACCCCTCCCCCCAAAAAAATCCAGACCCAAAAAAAGGACCCGACAGAACCTCACCTGCTCTCCAGAGAATAAAATCGCTGCCCAAACGGAGCAAAATATGAGATGCCAAAAGGATTCAGAGCTTTTATAGAGCCCTGAGCGTTTCCCCCGAGCCGTGAAACACCCGGCAGGAACGAGGATTAAATTATTTATTGGCAAAACATTCGGAGACGTCGTTTCCCCCCCTCTTTGTCGGGTGTCCCGGCACGTTCCGGCTTTTGACTCACGGGATTTTTTTTTTCCCTGATAAGAATCTTTTAATTATATAGAACATCTTGTTCCCCTCAGCGGGGCACATAAAAGGTTTTAGGGGTACATTTATGGGATGTGTGTGAGGCAGGTGATAAAGGATTTATTTAGAGGGAATTGACGAGTGGCCTGTGAGTCAAAGGGAGGTGATGGAACCGGTGATGGAACCGCTCTGACCTTCTCCTCTTGCCTCTCCCCGGGTGAAGCACGAGCAGGTGATGGAGGAAGAGCCAGCTCAGAGTCACCAAATGGAGATTTGTCACTTTGGGGTTGGGTTTGGGAATGAGGGAGGGAAGGGAAGGGAAGGAGGGAGGGGAGGGATTGGGTGATGTGTTTTTTTTTTCTGGGGAGGGATTGGGTGATGTGGTTTGTGGTTTGTTTTTTTTTTTCCCAGGGAATTTCTGGAAATGTTTTCCTGGAAGTGTCGGAGGGAGCTGGGGTGAGGTGATGCCTTAAGGTTCTTTCCAGCCTGAACCGTTTGGTGATTTTCTCTGTTTTTGTGTTCCAGGTTTGTCCCTCGTCTCATCCCAGATGGATTTTTGAGGTCTGTCCCAACCCAAACTATTTGGTGATCTCTCCATTTCTGCATTCCAGACTTGCCCCTCACCCTCATCTCATCCCCAGGATGGATTTTTTGGGTCTGTCCCAACCCAAACCATTCAATAATTTCTCCATTTATGGATTCCAGACTTGCCCCTCAATCTCATCTCATCCAAGATGGATTTTTGTGGTCCCTCCCAACCCAAACTATTTGGTGATTTCTCCATTTATGGATTCCAGACTTGCCCCTCACCCTCATCTCATCCCCAGGATGGATTTTTTGGGTAATTTCCAATCCAAACCATTCCGTGATTTCTCTGTTTTTGTATTCCAGATTTGCCCCTCATTTCATCTCCTGGATGGATTTTTGGGGTCTGTCCCAACCCAAACCATTCCGTGATTTCTCTATTTCTGTATTCCAGATTTGCCCCTCACCACATCCCCAGGATGGATTTTTGGGGTCAGTCCCAACCCAAACTATTCCATAATTTCTCCATTTCTGCATTCCAGACTTTCCCCTCACCCTCAATACATCCAAGATGGATTTTTCATGGTCCCTCCCAACCCAAATAATTTTGTGGTTCTGTTTCTTCTCCATTTCTGTATTCCAGACTTTCCCCTCACCTCATCCCCAGGATGGATTTTTGGGGTAATTTCTAACCCAAACCATTCCGTGATTTCTTGATTTCTGACTTGCCCCTCACCTCATCCCCAGGATGGATTTTTGGGGTCCTTTCCAACTCAAACTATTCCATAATTTCTCCATTTCTGCATTCCAGATTTGCCCCTCACCTCATCCCCAGGATGGATTTTTGGGGTCCCTCCCAACCCAAACCATTCTGTAATTTCTCCATTTCTGCATTCCAGACTTTCCCCTCACCCTCATCTCATCCCCAGGATGGATTTTTGAGGTCTGTCCCAACCCAAACTATTTGGTGATTTCTCCATTTATGGATTCCAGACTTGCCCCTCACCCTCATCTCATCCCCAGGATGGATTTTTTGGGTAATTTCCAACCTAAACCATTCCGTGATTTCTCTGTTTTTGTATTCCAGATTTGCCCCTCATTTCATCTCCTGGATGGATTTTTGGGGTCTGTCCCAACCCAAACCATTCTGTGATTTCTCTATTTCTGTATTCCAGATTTGCCCCTCACCTCATCCCCAGGATGGATTTTTGAGGTCTGTCCCAAACCAAACCATTCCATGATTTCTCCATTTCTGCATTCCAGACTTTCCCCTCACCCTCAATACATCCAAGATGGATTTTTCGTGGTCCCTCCCAACCCAAATAATTTTGTGGTTCTGTTTCTTCTCCATTTCTGTATTCCAGACTTTCCCCTCACCTCATCCCCAGGATGGATTTTTGGGGTAATTTCTAACCCAAACCATTCCGTGATTTCTTGATTTCTGACTTGCCCCTCACCCTCATCTCATCCCCAGGATGGATTTTTTGGGTAATTTCCAACCTAAACCATTCCGTGATTTCTCTGTTTTTGTATTCCAGATTTGCCCCTCATTTCATCTCCTGGATGGATTTTTGGGGTCTGTCCCAACCCAAACCATTCCATGATTTCTCCATTTTTGTATTCCAGATTTGCGTCTCACCCTCATTTCAGTCAAGATTTTTTTTGGGGTCTGTCCCAACCCAAACCATTCCATGATTTCTCCATTTTTGTATTCCACACTTGCCTTTCACCCTCACCAAATCCAAGATGGATTTTTGAGGTTCCCCCCAACCAAAACAATTCAATAATTTCTCCATTTCTGCATTCCAGACTTTCCCCTCACCACACCCTCAGGATGAATTTTTGAGGTTTCCCCCAACCCAAACTATTTGGTGATTTCTCCATTTATGGATTCCAGACTTGCCCCTCACCTCATCCCCAGGATGGATTTTTGGGGTCAGTCCCAACCCAAACTATTCCATAATTTCTCCATTTCTGCATTCCAGACTTAACCCTCACATAATCCAAGATGGATTTTTGGGGTCTGTCCCAACCCAAACCCAATTCTGAGGTTCTCAGTGTGAAGATGGTGCTGCCCCAACCCCTGTGGGGTTTTTGGCCCAGTTTCCCTCAGCAGTTTTGGGGTTAAACTGGAGGAGGTTTGGGTTGGGTGGAGGAACCACAAGGGGTTAAAAAAGTGTTTGATTCTGGTGCTGATGTTTAATTAAAACCTTAATTAAAACCCTGGGATAATGGGGTGGAGTTGGAAAATCCTCGGGTGGAACCGAATTGGGGTTACTGGGATGGGGAACTGGGATGGGGAACTGGGAACTGGGATGGGGAACTGGGATGGGAACTGGGATGGGGAACTGGGATGGGGAACTGGGATGGGGGAACTGGGATGGGAACTGGGATGGGGAACTGGGATGGGGGAACTGGGATGGGAAATGGGATTGGGGGAACTGGGATGGGGAACTGGGATTGGGGAACTGGGATGGGGAACTGGGATGGGGGAACTGGGATGGGAACTGGGATGGGGGAACTGGGATGGGACTGGGATGGGGAACTGGGATGGGGGAACTGGGATGGGGAACTGGGATGGGGAACTGGGATGGGGGAACTGGGATGGGGGAACTGGGAACTGGGATGGGGAACTGGGATGGGGAACTGGGAACTGGGATGGGGGAACTGGGATGGGGAACTGGGAACTGGGATGGGGGAACTGGGATGGGGGAACTGGGATGGGGGAACTGGGATGGGGGAACTGGGATGGGGAACTGGGATGGGGAACTGGGATGGGGAACTGGGAACTGGGATGGGGAACTGGGATGGGGAACTGGGAACTGGGATGGGGGAACTGGGATGGGGAACTGGGATGGGGGAACTGGGATGGGGAACTGGGATGGGGAACTGGGATGGGGAACTGGGAACTGGGATGGGGAACTGGGATGGGGAACTGGGAACTGGGATGGGGGAACTGGGATGGGGAACTGGGATGGGGGAACTGGGATGGGGAACTGGGATGGGGAACTGGGATGGGGAACTGGGAACTGGGATGGGGAACTGGGATGGGGAACTGGGAACTGGGATGGGGGAACTGGGATGGGGGAACTGGGATGGGGGAACTGGGATGGGGAACTGGGATGGGGGAACTGGGATGGGGAACTGGGATGGGGGAACTGGGATGGGGAACTGGGATGGGGAACTGGGATGGGGGAACTGGGATGGGGAACTGGGATGGGGAACTGGGATGGGGAACTGGGATGGGGAACTGGGATGGGGAACTGGGATGGGAGAACTGGGATGGGGAACTGGGAACTGGGATGGGGGAACTGGGATGGGGGAACTGGGATGGGGGAACTGGGATGGGGAACTGGGATGGGGGAACTGGGATGGGGAACTGGGATGGGGGAACTGGGATGGGGAACTGGGATGGGGAACTGGGATGGGGGAACTGGGATGGGGAACTGGGATGGGGAACTGGGATGGGGAACTGGGATGGGAGAACTGGGATGGGGAACTGGGATGGGGAACTGGGAACTGGGATGGGGGAACTGGGATGGGGGAACTGGGATGGAATAACTGGGATGGGGAACTGGGATGGGAGAACTGGGATGGGGAACTGGGATGGGGGAACTGGGATGGGGAACTGGGATGGGAACTGGGATGGGGAACTGGGATGGGGGAACTGGGATGGGAAATGGGATTGGGGGAACTGGGATGGGGAACTGGGATTGGGGAACTGGGATGGGGAACTGGGATGGGGGAACTGGGATGGGAACTGGGATGGGGGAACTGGGATGGGACTGGGATGGGGAACTGGGATGGGGGAACTGGGATGGGGAACTGGGATGGGGAACTGGGATGGGGGAACTGGGATGGGGGAACTGGGAACTGGGATGGGGAACTGGGATGGGGAACTGGGAACTGGGATGGGGGAACTGGGATGGGGAACTGGGAACTGGGATGGGGGAACTGGGATGGGGGAACTGGGATGGGGGAACTGGGATGGGGGAACTGGGATGGGGAACTGGGATGGGGAACTGGGATGGGGAACTGGGAACTGGGATGGGGAACTGGGATGGGGAACTGGGAACTGGGATGGGGGAACTGGGATGGGGAACTGGGATGGGGGAACTGGGATGGGGAACTGGGATGGGGAACTGGGATGGGGAACTGGGAACTGGGATGGGGAACTGGGATGGGGAACTGGGAACTGGGATGGGGGAACTGGGATGGGGAACTGGGATGGGGGAACTGGGATGGGGAACTGGGATGGGGAACTGGGATGGGGAACTGGGAACTGGGATGGGGAACTGGGATGGGGAACTGGGAACTGGGATGGGGGAACTGGGATGGGGGAACTGGGATGGGGGAACTGGGATGGGGAACTGGGATGGGGGAACTGGGATGGGGAACTGGGATGGGGGAACTGGGATGGGGAACTGGGATGGGGAACTGGGATGGGGGAACTGGGATGGGGAACTGGGATGGGGAACTGGGATGGGGAACTGGGATGGGGAACTGGGATGGGGAACTGGGATGGGAGAACTGGGATGGGGAACTGGGAACTGGGATGGGGGAACTGGGATGGGGGAACTGGGATGGGGGAACTGGGATGGGGAACTGGGATGGGGGAACTGGGATGGGGAACTGGGATGGGGGAACTGGGATGGGGAACTGGGATGGGGAACTGGGATGGGGGAACTGGGATGGGGAACTGGGATGGGGAACTGGGATGGGGAACTGGGATGGGAGAACTGGGATGGGGAACTGGGATGGGGAACTGGGAACTGGGATGGGGGAACTGGGATGGGGGAACTGGGATGGAATAACTGGGATGGGGAACTGGGATGGGAGAACTGGGATGGGGAACTGGGATGGGGGAACTGGGATGGGGAACTGGGATGGGGGAACTGGGATGGGGAATTGGGATGGGGAACTGGGATGGGAATGGGGGAACTGGGATGGGGGAACTGGGATGGGGAACTGGGATGGGGAACTGGGATGGGGGAATTGGGAAAACACTGGGAAAAAAATCCCAAATAAAATCAGGCCTCTCCAAAGGTAAAATTCCCAGGAAATTCTTTTTTATTTGTCTGAAATTAAACAAAATTCGAGTGAAATTATTAGGAAAAAAATAAATTATTGTGGTGAAGAAAATGAGGATAAATTTCCCTTTTTTTTTTTTCCCTTTCCAGTTCTCCATGTCCGTTGCATGAATACAAAAGAAAATTAAATTATTTTTTATTTTTAATTCGCTTTGTGGGAGTTTTTTTTCTGGCACCAAAATAAGGAGAAGGAGCAGGTTGGAGAGGCATCCCCGGCACGCACAGCCACAACACTCATTATCATAATTAACATTTTAATGAGGATTTTCTGCTTCCATTCCCGGGGAATGAAGGAGCTGGAACAGATTTTGGTGCCCATCCCGAGGTTGAATCACTTTGGGGAGGATTTTCCACCTCCCAGCTGAAAATTCTCCTGCCTGAACTTTGGCTCTGATTTAAAATTAAATTAAATTTAAATTAAACTTCAATTTTAAACTGATTTTAAAATTTAATTATTTATTTTAATGGATTATTTATTTCAATTATTTATTTTAAAATGTCCGAACTTATTTTAAAAATTAATTATTTATTTTAATGAATTATTTATTTCAATTATTTATTTTAAAACGTCCGAACTTATTTTAAAAATTAATTATTTATTTTAATCAATTATTTATTTCAATTATTTATTTTAAAAATGTTCAACTTTTCTTCATTTTGAGAATTTTATTGTCTTTAAAAACTTTCTTGTTGTGACCTCGGTTGGGGGGACAAGAAAGAGAAAAACTGAAGATTATCTGAATAATTTTCAACTTTATTTTTGAACGAACTGATTTTAAAAATTAATTATTTATTTTAATCAATTATTTATTTCAATTATTTATTTTAAAACGTCCGAACTTATTTTAAAAATTAATTATTTATTTTAATGAATTATTTATTTCAATTATTTATTTTTAAAACGTCCGACTTTCCTCATTTTGAGAATTTTATTGCCTTTAAAAACCTTCTTGTTGTGACCTCGGTGGGGGGGACAAGAAAAAAGAGAAACTGAAGATTTTCTGAATAATTTTCAACTTTATTTTTGAATATTCAGGGAGGAAATAAAACCGCAGGAGTTCGTGCTGCTCCTGCCCCATCAAGGTGGTTCCTTTTTTTTTTTTTTAATTTATTTTTTCCCCTGTAAATCCTGGAGCTGCTTTCAAACAATTTTGGGATCACAGCCCTGGGGGAGAAGGGAATTCCAGGAGAAAGAAATTCCGCGGTTTTCCCTCGGAATGAGGAAAAACACCCGTGAAAAATCCAAAAAAAAAACAGGCAGGGGAGAGAACTCTGGGGGAATTTAAAGCATTTAATAAAAAAAAAAAAAAAAAGAAAAAAATTTAAATAAATTAAAATAAATAAAAATAAATAAATTAAAAGAAATAAAAATAAATAAATTAAAAGAAATAAAAAATAAATAAATTAAAATAAATAAAAATAAATTAATTAAAATAAATAAAATAAATTAATTAAAATAAATAAAAATAAATAAACTAAAAGAAATAAAAATTAAAAGGGAGAGGGAAGAACTCTGGGGGAATTTAAAGCATTTAATTAAAATTAATTATTAAAATTATTAAAATTATTAAAAACAAAAAAAAAATTAGAAAAAAATTTAAATTTTAAAATATACATAATAAATTAAATAAATAAATAAAAAAACCTCAATTCTTCACACACAACGGCACCTGCAGAGTGACCTGTTTGTGCTGCTGGTGATGGGACAGGGGGACAACGGGGGGACAACGGCGTTGGGTGGGCTGGGGACAACTGGGGACGAGTTGGGGACAACTGGGGATGGGTTGGGGACAACTGGGGATGGGTTGGGGACAACTGGGGATGGGCTGGGGACAACTGAGGAGGGGTTGGGGACAACTGGGGATGGGCTGGGGACAACAAGGGACGGGTTGGGGACAACTGGGGATGGGTTGGGGACAACAAGGGACGGGTTGGGGACAACTGGGGACGGGTTGGGGACAACTGGGGACGGGTTGGGGACAACAAGGGACGGGTTGGGGACAACTGGGGACGGGTTGGGGACAACTGGGGACGGGTTGGGGACAACAA
Source organism: Zosterops lateralis (assembly GCF_965231275.1). Taxonomy (NCBI): domain Eukaryota; kingdom Metazoa; phylum Chordata; class Aves; order Passeriformes; family Zosteropidae; genus Zosterops; species Zosterops lateralis. The sequence goes on from NC_139787.1 coordinate 680,425, forward strand.
GGGACGGGTTGGGAACAACTGGGGACGGGTTGGGGACAACTGGGGACGGGTTGGGGACAACTGGGGATGGGTTGGGGACAACTGGGGACGGGTTGGGGACAGGCTGGGGACAACTGGGGACAGGTTGGGGACAACTGAGGATGGGCTGGGGACAACTGGGGATGGGTTGGGGACAACCGAGGATGGGTTGGGGACAACTGGGGATGGGTTGGGGACAACTGGGGAGAGGGAGAGGGAAGAACTCTGGGGGAATTTAAAGCTTTTAATTTAAATTATTAAAAACAAAAAAAAAAAAAAAAAAGGAAAATTTAAATTTTAAAATGTACATAATAAATTAAATAAATAAATAAAACCCCCTCAATTCTTCACACACAACGGCACCTGCAGAGTGACCTGTTTGTGCTGCTGGTGATGGGACAGGGGGACAACGGGGGGACAACGGCGTTGGGTGGGCTGGGGACAACAAGGGACGGGTTGGGGACAACTGGGGATGGGTTGGGGACAACTGGGGACGACTTGGGGACAAGGGACAGGTCGACAGCTGGACACGGGTCGAGGACAACAAGGGACATGTCGAGGACACCGACGTTGCCGCGCCGGGGGCTCCAAGACCACCGGAGGTTCCTCGTTGTCCTCGGGGCGTTGCTCCACTCTCCGCCGCGGTTTCCCGCAGGATTCGCGCTCCGGGCAGGCCGGACGCGGCCGGTGCTGCTCCAAAGGCCGGCGGTGGATTTTCACGGGTGGGGGACACGCGGGGGGCACCGGGCTGATCTCAACTCTCCTCCTGGGTTTGGAGCTCTGTTGGGTTGGGCAAGAGGAGGGTTGGGAGAGGGGAGGACTCTGACAGGACGAGCCCTCGGTGTCGTGGCTGAGGCCGCAGGGTTGGTGACAATCCTCGGGGACGTCGCCGCGGTTCCCGCACGAGGAGCTGGGCCAAGTCCAGCCCTTGTTGTGGTCACAGCCAGGGGACGGTTGGCAAAGATCGTGGTGGTCGGCGCCGTCGCCTTTCTGGTGGAACATCCTGGGGGTGGAGATGAAAGAAATGAGGAAGTTATTGAGGGTGGGAAAGGATTTTGGGGTCATCCAGGTCAATTTTGGGGTGGATCAGCATCAGTTTCTAACCCAGAATAGTGAGTGTCACGTCCAGGAATTTCCTGGACACCACCAGGGGTGGGATCACAAATTTGGGAAAGGATTTTGGGGTCATCCAGGCCAATTTTGGGAGGGATCAGCATCGTTTCTAACCCAGAATAGTGAGTGTCATGTCCAGGAATTCCCTGGACACCTCTAAGGGTGGGGATTCCAAACATCCCTGGGCCGTTCCAAAGCCTGAACTCCATTTTCAGGATCACAAATTTGGGAAAGGATTTTGGGGTCATCCAGGTCAATTTTGGGATGGATCAGCATCGTTTCCAACTCAGAATGGTGAATGTCACATCCAGGAATTCCCTGGACACCTCTAAGGGTGGGGATTCCATCCCTGGACACCTCCAGACCTCCCTGGGCCGTTCCAAAACCTGAACTCCATTTTCAGGATCACAAATTTGGGAAAGGATTTTGGGGTCATCCAGGTCAATTTTGGGATGGATCAGCATCGTTTCCAACTCAGAATGGTGAATGTCACATCCAGGAATTCCCTGGACACCTCCAGACCTCCCTGGGCTGTTCCAAAGCCTGAACTCCATTTTCAGGATCAAAAATTTGGGAAAGGATTTTGGGGTCATCCAGGTCAATTTTGGGATGGATCAGCATCGTTTCTAACCCAGAATAGTGAGTGTCACATCCAGGAATTCCCTGGACACCTCCAAAGGTGGGGATTCCATCCCTGGACACCTCCAAACCTCCCTGGGCAGTTCCAAAACCTGAACGCCCTTTTCATTTTCAGGATCACAATTTTTCCGTGGGGAAATTCCTGCTGGTTCCACCCTGTCACAGCTTCTCTCCTCCTGTCCCTGTTCCCCTGGGAGAAATCCTGACTTTCCCCAGTTGTCCCCTCCTCTCAGGGGATTGGGCAGAACCCAAAATTCCCCCCCGGAGCCTCTTTTTGCCCCCAAAATTCCATCGGGAGCTGCTTCTCCCACGACTCACAAACTCACTTTGAGGGTGACCAAACCCTGGGGCATAAACAGGGAAAAAATACCCAAAACCAAAACCAAAAACCAAAACCAAAAACCAAAACCCAAACCAAATCCAAACCCAAAACCAAAACCAAAACCAAAAACCAAAACAATGAAGCCTTTGTCTCTTTTCTTTTCTTTTCTTTTCTTTTCTTTTCTTTTCTTTTCTTTTCTTTTCTTTTCTTTTCTTTTCTTTTCTTTTCTTTTCTTTTCTTTTTCTTCTCTTCTCTTTCCTTTTCTTCTCTTTCCTTTTCTTTTCTTCTCTTTCCTTTTCTTTTCTTCTCTTCTCTTCTCTTATCTTTCTTTTTCTTTCCTTTTTTCTTTCTTTTCCTTTTCTTTCTCTTCTCTTCTCCTCTTTTTTATTTTTTCTTTTTTCTTTTTTTTTTCTCTTTTTTTTTTTTTTTTTATTTTTTAATTTTTTTTCTCTCTTTTATTTTCTTTTCCTTTTTTTTTTTTTTTTCTTTTTTTTTTTTTTTTGACCATCCCAAAGGAGGACGGAAAAAAACCCTAAAAAAATCCGACAAAAATCCAACTCACCCCACGATCAGAACCAGACGAGCCGAGCGGGGAAAACCAGAAATCCTGAGACGAGCCAAGAACTGGAATGTTTTTATACCCGGCCCAGCTCTGGTGGGGAATGAGACACATCCTGGGAATGAACAGCTGAGCACTGAGGCCTCTCTTTTCTCTCTCTCTCTGTATTTTATTCCTGCCTCTCTCTACAGGATTAATCAACCCCAATTAGCCCCGGTGCCTGTGCAGAGCATTAATTAGTGCCCGTCATCTCATTAGTGCGGGCTGGGGATACCTGGGATGCCCCAGTGGTGAGTGATGAGCCCCAAAGGAGGGAAAAAAAAACCCCACAGAGATTTATTTTCCGTGTCTGGGGCGGCCCTTTGGGTGTCCTGGAGGGTCACGGGCCTTGGATGGTGTTTGGGAGGCCAAAAAGGGGGTTTGGGGTCAGTCCTGGGGGTTTGGGGTCAGTCCAGGGGGTTTGGGGTCAGTCCAGGGGTCTGGGGTCAGTTTGGGGTCAGTCCAGGGGTTTGGGGTCAGTCCAGGGGTTTGGGGTCAGTCCAGGGGTCTGGGGTCAGTCCAGGGGTTTGGGGTCAGTCCAGGGGGTTTGGGGTCAGTCCAGGGGTTTGGGGTCAGTCCAGGGGTCTGGGGTCAGTCCAGGGGGTTTGGGCTCAGTCCAGGGGGTTTGGGGTCAGTCCAGGGGGGTTTGGGGTCAGTCCAGGGGGTTTGGGGTCAGTTTGGGGTCAGTCCAGGGGGTTTGGGGTCAGTTTGGGGTCAGTCCAGGGGGGTCTGGGGTCAGTCCAGGGGGTCTGGGGTCAGTCCAGGGGGGTTTGGGGTCAGTCCAGGGGTTTGGGGCCAGTCCAGGGGGTTTGGGGTCAGTCCAGGGGGGTCTGGGGTCAGTCCAGGGGGGTTTGGGGTCAGTCCAGGGGGTTTGGGGTCAGTTTGGGGTCAGTCCAGGGGGGTTTGGGGTCAGTCCAGGGGGTTTGGGGTCAGTTTGGGGTCAGTCCAGGGGGGTCTGGGGTCAGTCCAGGGGGTCTGGGGTCAGTCCAGGGGGGTTTGGGGTCAGTCCAGGGGTTTGGGGCCAGTCCAGGGGGTTTGGGGTCAGTCCAGGGGGGTCTGGGGTCAGTCCAGGGGTCTGGGGTCAGTTTAGGGTCAGTCCAGGGGGTTTGGGGTCAGTCCAGGGGTTTGGGGTCTCTCCAGGGGGTTTGGGGTCAGTCCAGGGGTCTGGGGTCAGTTTGGGGTCAGTCCAGGGGTCTGGGGTCAGTTTAGGGTCAGTCCAGGTGGGGTTGGGGTCAGTCCAGGGGTTTGGGGTCAGTCCAGGTGGGGTTGGGGTCAGTCCAGGGGGTTTGGGGTCAGTCCAGGGGGTTTGGGGTCTCTCCAGGGGGTTTGGGGTCAGTCCAGGGGGGTCTGGGGTCAGTCCAGGGGGTTTGGGGTCAGTCCAGGGGGTTTGGGGTCTCTCCAGGGGGGTTTGGGGTCAGTCCAGGGGGTTTGGGGTCAGTTCAGGGGTTTGGGGTCAGTCCAGGTGGGTCTGGGGTCAGTCCAGGGGGTTTGGGGTCAGTCCAGGGGTTTGGGGTCAGTCCAGGGGTTTGGGGTCAGTTTGGGGTCAGTCCAGGGGGTTTGGGGTCAGTCCAGGTGGGTCTGGGGTCAGTTTGGGGTCAGTCCAGGGGGTTTGGGGTCAGTCCAGGGGGTTTGGGGTCAGTCCAGGGGTTTGGGGTCAGTCCAGGGGGTTTGGGGTCAGTCCAGGGGGTTTGGGGTCTCTCCAGGGGGTTTGGGGTCAGTCCATGGAACCTCAAGGCAGTTTGGGTTAGAAAAAATCTCAAAAATCACTTTTTCTCACCCAGAAAAATTCCCTTTCCCAGCCCAGGGCACCAGGAGAGAGCAGAATATAAAATAAAATAAAATAAAATAAAATAAAATAAAATAAAATAAAATAAAATAAAACAAAACATGGAATTAAAATAAAATATCAAAAATATGGAACCTCAGGGTGGTTTGGGTCAGAAAAAAACTCAAAAATCACTTTTCCCACCCAGGAAAATTCCCTTTTCCTAAACCACAAGAATTTATTTCCCTCCCTTCATTGTGGATCATTAGAAAAAAACCTCAAAAATCACTTTTTCCCGCCCAGGAAAATTCCTTTTCTTACCCCAGGGCACCGAGAGACATCACAATTCCCTCCTGGGAAGGGATAAAATAAAAAATAAATAAAAAAAAAATAGAATGGAATAAAATTAGAATAGAATAGAATAGAATAGAATAGAATAGAATAGAATAGAATAGAAATGAATTAAAATAAAATAAATAAAAATAAAATAAAATATAGAATGGAATGGAATAGAATAGAATAAAATAAAATAAAATAAAATGGAATAAAATTAGAATAGAATAAAATAGAATAGAATAGAATTAAAATAAAATAAATAAAAATAAAATAAAATAAAATATAGAATGGAATGGAATGGAATAGAAAAAAATAAAATAAAATAGAATGGAATAAAATTAGAATAGAATTAAAATAAAATAAAATAAATAAAATAAAATATAGAATGGAATGGAACGGAATAAAATAAAATAAAACAAAATACAATAAAATACAATAAAATAAAATAAAATACAATGAAATGAAATAAAATAAAATAAAACAAAATCCAATACAATACAATAAAATAAAATACAATAAAATAAAATAAAATAAAATACAATGAAATGAAATAAAATAAAATAAAACAAAATACAATACAATACAATACAATACAATAAAATACAATAAAATACAATAAAATAAAATAAAATAAAACAAAATACAATAGAATAGAATAGAATAGAATAGAATACAATACAATACAATAAAATAAAATAAAATAAAATAAGTAAAAGTCCCCACCATTCCCCCCGGGCTGTGACAAACCCAATCCCATCTCTCCCAGTTCTCCTCCCTCTGGCCCCACCCAGGAAACAACGTCACTGAAATTAAAATAATTGAAATTATTCAAATGATTCCCTTCCCTTCCTGTCCCCGAATCCGGGGAGGCTTTGGGGATTGTTCATTTCCTGATCTGGGTTTTATCAGGACAGGAAGTTTTGGCTTTGGGAGGAGAAGGAAATAAATCAGATTTTTCCCCATTGGGAGGGTGAAATCCTTGGGGAAAATGGGGCAGGAAAAGTTCTATAAATGGGATTTGCTGGCAAGAAATGCTAAAATATATATAAATATATATATAATTTTTATATATTTATATATATATATATTTATATATATATAATATTTATATATTATATTATATTATATTATATTATATTATATTATATTATATATATATTTATACAAATATAATATAATATAATATAGTATAATATAATATAATATAATATAATATAATATAATATAATATAATATAATATAATATATATTAAGAAATATATAAATTAATCTAATATTTAATATTAAATAATTTAATATATCATTAAATATATATTTTTATATTTATATATTTATATTTAAATATTTTTATATATTTATATTTTTATCTTCATATTTATATATTTATATATTTATATCTATATTTATATTTATATATATTATATATTTATATAGTTATATAGTTATATATATATAAATATATATATTTAGATTTAGATATAAATATATTTATAAATATATTTATATTTATATTTTCTATATAAATATATAAATATATTTATAAATATAATTATATTTTAATAAATATATTTTATATTTATATTTTTATATATAAATATATAAGATATATTTATAGAAATATAAAATAAAATATAATGATATTTATATATTTATATAAGATTATATTATATAAAATAAAACATAATAGATAGAAAATAAAAATAAAATAGAATATATAAAATAAAAGAATATAATATATATAAAATATATATAAAATATATAAAAATATAATATATATAAATATATATATATATAATAAAATAAAATAAAATATAATACATATAAAATAAAATAAAATATAACATAAAAAAATATTATGAGTGAAATAGCAATAAAATTCAAGTTTTGAGCTGTGACCAGGGCAAACAGGAAAATGGAATATTTTTAATCCCAAAACTGATCCCAAATTAATTCCCAGTGGGGAATTTCCCAACAATCCCTGGAAGAACCAGGAACCAAAACTAAAAAATAAAATAAATAAATGGGACTCAGGGTGTGGCTTTAAATGTGAATAAATAAATAAAAAGCGAAATTAAAGGGAGAAGCAAATTCACAATTAAAAAAGTGAAATGAAGGAAGGAAATTGTGGCCAAAACCACCAAACAATTAAATAATTATTGGGGAAATTAAAAATAAATCTCATTAAATGTGGTGAAACTGCTCAGGCAGGGAGGGGGAGGGGATGAAATCAGGAGAAAAGGGAAGAGAAATTGGGAAAAATGGACAAAAAAATCAGGATATTTTCACAGAAGTCAGGAAAAATGGTCACAAAAATGAGCGAAAATGGTCACAGAAATCAGGGAAAATGGTCACAAAAATCAGGAGAAAAGGTCACAGAAATTGGGAAAAATTGACCAAAAAATGAGGGAAAATGGTGCCAAAAATCAGGAAAATTGGTCCCAAAAATCAAGGAAAATGGTCAAAGAAATTGGGAGAATTTCTCACAGAAATCAGGAGAAAAGGTCCCAGAAATCAGGAAAATTGGTCCCAAAAATCAGGGAAAAATGGTCACAGAAATTTGGAGAAATGGTCCCAAAAAATCAGGGAAAATGGTCCCAAAAATCAGGGAAAATGGTCCCAAAAATGAGGGAAAATGGTCCCAAAAATGAGGGAAAATGGTCCCAAAAATCAGGGAAAATGGTCACAAAAATCAGGGGAAAATGGTCACAGAAATCAGGGAAAATGGTCACAAAAATCAGGAGAATTGATCCAAGAAATTGGGAGAGATTATCCCAGAAATCAGGAGAAAAACTCACAGAAATTGGGGAAAGTGGTCACAAAAATGAGGGAAAATGGTCCCAAAAATCAAGAGAATTTATCACAGAAATCAGGAAAATTGGTCCCAAAAAATCAGGGAAAATTGTGGGCCCTGTGGCGGGGTTTGGAGATAAAACTGAGATAAGGCTGAGATAAGGCTGAGATAAGGACAGGTGATGATGGTGTCCACTCCAGCCAGACCCTGTGGTGGGATTTGGCGATAAAACTGAGATAAGGCTGAGATAGGAGTGAGATAAGGCTGAGATAGGACTGAGATAAAACTGAGATAAGGCTGAGAAACCTCAGATAAGGCTGAGCAGATGGTCCTGTCACCTCCAGCCAGACCCTGTGGTGGGATTTGGAGATAAAACTGAGATAAGACTGAGATAAGACCGAGATAAGACTGAGATAAGGCTGAGCAGGTGGTCCTGTCACCTCCAGCCAGACCCTGTAGTGGGATTTGGAGATAAGACTGAGATAAGACCGAGATAAGGCTGATATAGGACTGAGATAAGACTGAGATAAGACCGAGATAAGGCTGACCCTGCTGCCCCAGGGCAGGATTTGGGCAGGAAGGCGCCACCAAGGCCGACACAACCTCCAGCTCTGTCTTAAAATAATAAATCAAAACCATTTCCTCAACCAGCTCCATCTGAGCCAAAAATCCTCCCAGCCCTGGAACTCTGGAGCTCTCCCGGAGCCAGAGGAATTTCCTGGAACAATTCCAGAAGAAAGGCAGGAAAAAAATGGGAGAAAACTCCATCCAGAGTGGATTCCCCTGGAGTGAAGAGATGAAAACCTCAACAACCCTCACAGGGAACAATTTCACCCCCAGAGCAAAGTAAAAATTCAGTTTTAACCTGTTCCCCCTTCTCCTGTCACCCCAAAATTTGGTAAAAAACCTCATAAAAACCTCATAAAAACCTAATAAAAACCCCATAAAAACCTCTCTCTGTGTGTTGCTTGTAGGACCTGCAGGTCCTGGAAGGTCACGCCAGGCCCAGAATAGTCCCAGCTCCCTCAGGTTCTCTCCAAATCTCCCCAAGGACCATTTTTCACTCTTCATTCCATTTCTCTGTGGATCAAACCCTCATAAAAACCTTTCCTCGTGTTCCTTGTAGGACCTGCAGGTCCTGGAAGGTCACAAGTGCTTCTCTTCCTCATCCTGAACAATCCCAGGTCTCCAAATCTCCCCAAGGACCATTTTACTCTTCCAAAGACCATTTTACTCTTCCTTCCACTTCTTTGGGGGGTCAAAAACCTCTCCCTGTGGTCCTTGTAGACCCTGCAGGTCCTGGAAGGTCACACCAGCCCCAGAATAGTCCCAGCTCACTCAGGTTCTCTCTAAATCTCCCCAAGGACCATTTTTCACTCTTCATTCCACTTCTCTGAGGGCCAAACCCTCATAAAAACCTTTCCCCATATCCCTTATAGGACCTGCAGGTCCTGGAAGGCCAAAATTAATCACCTCAGACCTTCTGGACACCCCAATCCTCTTTGTCCTTCTTCCCTCCGCTTGTCTGAGGGCCAAACCCTCATAAAAACCTCACCCCATGTCCCTTCCAGCCCCTTCAGGTCCTGGAAGGTCACAATGAGTTCACCAAAGACCTTCTGAAGACCCCAATCCTCTTTTGACCATCTTTCCTCCACTTCTCTGTGGGTGAAACCCTCATAAAAACCTCTCTCCATGTCCCTTACAGGACCTGCAGGTCCTGGAAGGCCAAAATTAATCACCTCAGACCTTCTGGACACCCCAATCCTCTTTTGTCCTTCTTTCCTCCACTTCTCTGAGGGTCAAACCCTCATAAAAACCTCTCTCCATGTCCCTTACAGGACCTGCAGGTCCTGGAAGATCACAATGAATCACCAAAGACCTTCTGAAGACCCCAATCCTCTTTTTTCCTTCTTCCCACCATTTTTTGGCCAATCAAACCCTCCAAAGCTCCAAAACCCACCCAGGTTTGCACCACCCCAACCTCTTGGAGACGTTTGTTGTGTTATTTTTTTGGAGGTGGAAGAGCTGCGGCTCCTCATCGGAACCCGACGCGTCCGTCCAGGCCCGACGTGGGCGTTAATTAAGAACGTTAATTAAGAACCCACAGATCTTGGGTTGCGTCATCCCTTTAATGACAGGTCTGGCAGGTCAAGGAATCTCTTCCAGAATGAGAAATAAATTCCTTTGTGAGTCCAATTAAAAGACACAAAAAATCTCCTTAAATTCCGTCTCCGTAACGGCGGATTTTTTCTAGAAACTAATTAAAATTAAAATCAAAATTAAATCTGTTTAAACTGAAAACCTGACTGTTTATTTTGCTCTTTCCTCATCTGGTTCAGAATGAGGTGGAGCCACACAACAATTAATTACAGAGCAATAATTAATTTTTAAAGCCGCCAACGACAAAAGGAAGGACGATAACGATCTCGGGGATGATTTGAGGGCAGCTCTGGCTTGGGCTGGGCCGTAAATAAATCAATCATTGATTATTTTTCCGAGAGGAGGATCTTGATCCGGTATAAAAGTTGTCCCCAAGCCGAGGTTTCCTCAGTTTCGCCTTCGAGGCCTTTTTTCCGTTGGTTGGTGCCGTGGGGACGCGGTAAGAGGTTCGCGTTGGGGGGGAAATTTATTTTATTTTCCTTTTTTTTCTTTTATTTTCTTCTTTTTTTTTTCTTCTCTCTCTTTTTTTTTTTTTTTCTTTTTCTTTTTTTTCTTCTTTTTTTTTTTTTTTTTTTTTTTTCCCTTATTTTCCCCTTCTTTTGCATCTCTGGTGACTTTTCCACAGGTTCTTCCTTCCCTTTCCCTGGAGAAGACGTAAAACTCCTTTTAAGATTTTTCAAAGAATAATCAAATTATTGTTATGCAAATTTAAAGCCCTTTTTTTTAATTATTAATTTAAATTTAAATTTCCTATCCCTGGGCAGCTCAAAATTCCCAAACCACATCTGGATGAGGGCAAAGCTGCAAGAGGGAGTTGCTAAGGAATTATTGTTGTCCTAGATATATATTTATATGTATATTTATATTTGTATTTATATTTATATTTATATTTATATTTATATTTATATTTATATTTATATTTATATTTGTATTTATAGTTATATTTATATTTTATATTTATATTAGATTTAGATTTATTTGTTTATATATGTACAACCATATATATTATAATATATAATATATATATTATATATAGTTTTTTATATATATATATAGTTATATATATCTATATAGTTATATCTGGATAAGGATTTTCTATAGATGGAACAACCTGAAAACCTCACACATTTATTCCACTATTTCCTTAAATCTCCAACTTTTCCATCAACCAAACCTGAAAAAACACACAAAAACCAGACGAGACAACAACTCCCTACTGGGAACATCCCAAAACACGAATTCCCCTCCTTCTGGGACCACTCAAAACCAATTTTTATCTTATTTTTATCTCTTTTTTATCTCTTTTTTTCCCCTTTTCTCCAGGACTTCCCACTGCACAAACCATGGGCTCCCACCAGCAGAAAGGCGACGGCCAAGGGATGTCTGAGCAATCCGGGGGCTGCCACGGCCACGGCGGCTGCGGCTGCTGCTGCTGCCACGGGGGAGGAGGAGGAGGAGGAGGATGTCACGGAGGTGGAGGATCCATGGGACAGCAAAGCCAAGGATCCTCCTGCCACGGAGGAGGAGGAGGATGTTGTGGAGGAGGAGGAGGAGGAGGAGGAGGAGGAAGCGGTGGAGGTGGTGGGATTATTTATCAGACTCATATGGCATCATCATCATCATCCTGTGGAGGTGGTGGTGGTGGAGGTGGACAAAGCCAAGGATCCATCTGTGTTATTGGAGGTGGAGGTGGAGGAGGAGGTGGTGGGCAGCAAAGCCAAGGTCCCATCATTATTGGAGGAGGTGGAGGTGGTGGAGGATGTTCTGACCATCAGAGCCACATTCCCATCATTATTGGAGGAGGAGGAGGAGGAGGAGGAGGAGGTGGGCAACAAAGCCAAGGTCCCATCTGTATAGGTGGAGGAAGTGGTGGTGGAGGTGGTGGAGGTTCAAGCCACCAAGGCAAAGGAATCATCATTATTGGTGGAGGCAGCAGTGGAGGAGGAGGAGGTGGTGGAGGTGGTGGTTCAGGACATCAGGGACAAGGTCCCATCTGCATTGGAGGTGGCAGTGGAGGAGGTGGAGGAGGTGGTGGTGGTCACCAAAGTCAAGGTCCCATCATCATTAGTGGTGGTGGTGGGAGTGGTGGTGGAAAAGGAGGTGGTGGTGGAGGTGGTCACCAAAGTGAAGGTCCCATCATCATTAGTGGTGGTGGTGGTGGTGGTGGAAAAGGAGGAGGAGGTGGTGGTGGTCACCAGAGTGAAGGTCCCATCATCATTAGTGGTGGTGGGAGTGGTGGTGGTAAAGGAGGTGGTGGAGGAGGAGGAGGTGGAGGTGGATGTGGTGGTGGCTCAGGTCACCAGGGACAAGGTCCCATCATCATCAGTGGTGGTGGTGGGAGTGGTGGTGGTGGCAAAGGAGGTGGAGGTGGCGGTGGTGGTGGTCACCAAGGCCAAGGTCCCATCATCATTAGTGGAGGAGGTGGAGGTGGTGGTGGTGGCAAAGGAGGTGGTGGTGGCGGAGGAGGTGGTGGCTCAAGCCACCAAGGACAAGGTCCCATCTGCATTGGAGGTGGCAGTGGAGGAGGAGGAGGAGGTGGTGGTGGCCACCAAGGCCAAGGTCCCATCATCATTAGTGGTGGTGGTGGGAGTGGTGGTGGTGGCAAAGGAGGAGGAGGAGGAGGTGGTGGTCACCAGGGACAAGGTCCCATCTGCATTGGAGGTGGCAGTGGCGGAGGAGGAGGAGGAGGTGGTGGCCACCAAGGCCAAGGTCCCATCATCATTAGTGGTGGTGGGAGCGGTGGTGGCTCAAGCCACCAAGGCCAAGGTCCCATTTGCGTTGGTGGCAGCAGTGGAGGAGGAGGAGGAGGAGGAGGAGGAAGCTCAGGCCACCAGGGTCAAGGTCCCATCATCATCAGTGGTGGAGGAGGAGGAGGAGGAGGAGGTGGTGGCGGCCACCAAAGTCACGGTCCCGTGTGCATCGGAGGTGGCAGTGGAGGAGGAGGTGGAGGTGGCCACCAAGGCCAAGGTCCCATCTGCATTGGAGGAGGAGGAGGAGGAGGTGGAGGTGGAGGCCACCAAAGCCAAGGTCCTGTTGTCATCATCAGTGGAGGAGGAGGAGGAGGAGGAGGAGGCTCCTCCAGCTCCGGAGGAATGTCCATGCAGCAGCAGACCCAGCCCATCTGTTGGCCACCACAGACCAAGCACAAATAGAAGCTTCCGGAAGGACTCTGAGCCCACAAGAGATGAAGATGCCTCACATTTCCTCCACCCTATAAAATTTAAAATTATTTACAAATCTAAGATGATTCACAAATTTAAGATGATTCACAGATTTAAGATTATTCACAAATTTAAGATTATTCACAAATTAAAATTATTCGCAAAATTAAGATTATTTCGCGTCGTTTTCTTTCTCCCTCCCCCTGGGAACATCCTGACAGGAACTTCTGGTGTTTCATTCCACCCAGGCCTGTTCCCACTTCAATTTTCAAGTTTTTGCACCAGAAAATAAAAACTTGCAGTTCCAGAAAGTTTTTTTGTGCGAGTGGTTGGATTTCCCGACCCCAAATTCCTTCATTTCCATCCCTGGTTTGATCCCAGAGATGTTTAAACAAAATCCAGAGAAAAACTGAACTGAAACTCCAACTGGGAGAAAAGATTTGGGATTTATTCAATAAAATCCAGATTATTTTTTAATAATGATGATGATAGTGGCAAAAAATATTTGGGATTCATTAAATAAAATTCAGTTTATTTTTTAATAATAATTATGATACTGGCAAAAATTATTTGGGATTCACTAAATAAAATCCAGGTTATTTTTTTAATGATAATGGTGATACTGGCAGAAAATATTTGGGATTCACTGAATAATATAAATAATATAAATAAAAATAATATAAAATAATATTATCTAAAATAGGATAAAATAAATTCTAGAAAATCCCTTTGATGTGGTTTGGTCTGGGCAATTAACGGGGAAAAGGGAATTAAAAACTCTTAAAATTTAAAATTTAAATTTAAATTTAAACTCTTTTAAATTAAAAACTCTTGGGAATGTTTTAATTCCACACCTGGAATTTCCTGGGATTTTATCATGGGAAATAAATCGTGGGAAATAAAATCCTGAATTTCCTGGGATTTTACCATGGGAAATTAAAATCTCGAATTTCCTGGGATTTTGTCATGGGAAATAAATCCTGGGAAATAAAATCCCGAATTTCCTGGAAATTCCAGAAATTCCCAGGGAGGCAGCAAAGCCTCAAATCCTGTTTTTTTTTTTTCTTGAGAAACACCAGAATAATCCCCAAAATGAGCAGGAATTCACCCTTTTTGGTCCATACCCATGGAGATTTATTTATTTTATGAATTTTATTATAATTAAATTACAATTCTATTTTATAATTATATATTTATTATTAGGATATATATTTTTATTAGGGTGTATATTATTAATTTTATTTTATTAGGGGATATATATATATTATTGTATGTTCATTATAATTATATATTTATTATAATTATACATTTATTATAATAATACAATATATTATATATTGTATATTATATATTATATATTGTATATTATATTAAATATTATATATATTATATATATTATATATATTGTTTATTTATAAACAAATACTGATGTTTTTGCAGGCAACCTCCTTTCTAGAAAAAAACCAACAAATTAGATTGTTTTTATTCCTCCCTGAATGAACAGAACCCTCGTGTCCTCACCACTGTCCCAACCTCAGCTGGGAGAGGACAAAATCCCAAAATATCAAATAATAAACAACAGGAGAAACCTGAAAACAAAACCCTCGTGTCCTCACCACTGTCCCAACCTCAGATGGGAATGGACAAAATCCCAAAATATCAAACAATAAACAACACAAGAAACCTGAAAACAAAACCTTGAAGACTCCAATTTTTTTATACCAACGTGACTCAGGGCTTTTAGATAACCAAGGACTTTAAACAATTTAAATCTCCCCGAAAATTGTGGGATCCAAGCAGGAGAGCAGAAGTGACGTGTGGGATCCAGGGCAAGGCAAGGAAATGATGCACAGGAGAAACATCGTCCCCATTCCCGTCAGTCAGGGCAGGAGCTCGGGCCTTTGACATGGCCAAGGACTTTAAATAATTTAAATTTCAGGTGAGGAAACTGGGGGATCCAAGCAGGGGAGCCGAGCAGTCCCTTCGTGCGTTCACCATGTCCCAGCCTCAGATGGGAGCAGAGAAAATCCCAAAATATCAAATAATAAACAGCACAAGAAACCTGAAAACAGAACCCTCATGTCCAGACCTCAGATGGGAATGGACAAAATTCCAAAATATCAAATAATAAACAACAGGAGAAACCCAAAAACAAAACCTTGAAGACTCCGATTTTTTCTACCAACACAACTGGGGGCTTTTAGATGACCAAGGACTTAAAATAATTTAAATTTTGGGTGAGGAAACCCTCCCAAAAATTGGGGGATCGAAGCAGGAGAGCAGAAGTGACGTGTGGGATCCAGGGCAAGGCAAGGAAATGATGCACAGGAGAAACATCGTCCCCGTTCCCGTGAGTCAGGGACGGGATGGAGGAGGAGGAGGATGAGGAGGAGGAGGATGAGGAGGAGGATTTGTTTGGTAAATAAAGTTGTCACCAATTCCTGGGGATGCCTCATTTCCCTCCCTGGGGATTGAGGGTATAAAAAGGTGGTGGGTTTTCGGGGTGCTGCATTCGCTTGGCTGAGCCCTGAGGTGAATTCCTGGTCAGAGCTGAGGAGGTGAGTCCGGGTCTGCCCCAGGGCTGGGATTTTCTTCTTCCTTTTCTTTCCAAAATACAAAAATTTTGGTTAAAAAAAAATGTGGTGGAAGGGCAGGGAAGTTGCAGAGAAGATTCTCCTCTTCCTTTTCTTTCCAAAACACAAAAGTTTTGGTTGAAAATAAATCTGGTGGAAGGGCGGGGAAGTTGAAGGGAAGATTCTCCTCTTCCTTTTCTTTCCAAAATACAAAAATTTTGGTTAAAAAAAATTTTAAAAAATCTGGTGGAAGGATGAGAAGTTTCTGGGATGGATTTAAATCTCCTGTGGGTGCCTTGATCCCACCAGACCAAAAATAAACGGGATCAGCTGCAGGTTGTCCCTCCTCATCACTGAGGTGGGGAGGAGGAAATGGGGACAAATTTAGGATTAAGAGAAAAAAACACTTGAAAATTCCGTTTTTTATTCCCTTTGTTCCCTTATTTTTCTGGTTCTTGAGGCTCCTCTCAAAGGGCACTCAATGCCCAGGTTTGGATGGTTTGATATTTAATAGAGGAAGGGAAAAGAGGATGGGTTTGGATCCAGAGGTGGGACACGAGGAGACATCTTTTAAACCTTTAAAAGATGATCCTGGACATTACAAAGTGGTGTTGGGCTGGGTCAAGGTCATTATTCCCTTGGTTCCTTTATTTTCTGGATCTTGAGGCTCCTCTCAAAGGGGATTCACCGGGTTTGGATGGTTTGATATTTAATAGAGGAAGGGAGAAGAGGAGGTAGGACATGAGGAGACAAAGCTGAGCTCAAATTAAATCTTTAAAATATGATTCTGGACACCACAAAATGGTGTCGGGCTGGGTCAAGGTCATTATTCCCTTGGTTCCCTTATTTTCTGCATCTTGAGGTTCCTCTCAAAGAACATTCACTGGGTTTGGGTGGTTTGATATTAAATAGAGACAGAGAGAAGAGGATGGGTTTGCATCCAGAGGTGGGACACGAGGAGACATCTTTTAAATCTTTAAAATATGATCCTGGACATTACAAAATGGTGTTGGGCTGGAATTAATTCTCATTAATTCGCTGCCCTGGAGTAAAAAATTGATTTTCCTCACAGGGTCACTTCTCCAAAATGTGCTCCAGACAAAGCAGCTGCTGCTGCTGCTGCGGGGGCAGTCACCAGTCCCAGAGCTCCTCCTGCTGTGGTGGTGGTGGAGGATCCTCTGGAGGATCAGCCCAGAAGATCATGATCAGCTCTGGCGGCGGAGGAGGTGGTGGTGGATGCTGTGGTGGAAGATCTGGTGGTGGATCCTCTAAAAGCATGATGGGAGGAGGTGGTGGAGGTGGAGGTGGATGTTGTGGAGGTGGATCAAGTGGTGGATCTTCAAAGAGCATGATGGGAGGTGGAGGAGGAGGAGGAGGAGGAGGATGTTGCGGAGGTGGATCCAGTGGTGGCTCCTCTGGGATGAAGATCATCATGGGAGGAGGAGGAGGTGGAGGTGGAGGAGGTGGTGGATGTTGTGGAGGTGGATCCAGTGGTGGATCTTCAAAGAGCATCATGGGAGGAGGAGGAGGAGGATGTTGCGGTGGTGGATCCGGTGGTGGATCCTCAAAGAGCATGATGGGAGGTGGTGGTGGAGGTGGTGGATGTTGTGGAGGTGGATCCAGTGGTGGATCCTCTGGGATGAAGATCATCATGGGAGGTGGAGGTGGTGGTGGTGGAGGAGGATGTTGTGGTGGATCCAGTGGTGGATCTTCAAAAAGTATGATGGGAGGTGGTGGTGGAGGTGGTGGTGGGTGTTGTGGAGGTGGATCCAGTGGTGGATCCTCAAAAAGTATGATGGGAGGTGGTGGTGGAGGTGGTGGATGTTGTGGTGGTGGATCAAGTGGCGGCTCCTCTGGGATGAAGATCATCATGGGAGGTGGAGGTGGTGGTGGTGGAGGAGGATGTTGTGGTGGATCCAGTGGTGGATCTTCAAAAAGTATGATGGGAGGAGGTGGTGGAGGAGGTGGTGGATGTTGTGGTGGTGGATCTAGTGGTGGATCCTCAAAAAGTATGATGGGAGGTGGTGGTGGAGGTGGTGGTGGATGCTGCGGAGGAGGATCCAGTGGTGGATCTTCTAAGAGTATGATGGGAGGTGGAGGTGGTGGTGGATCCTCTGGGATGAAGATCATCATGGGAGGAGGTGGAGGAGGAGGAGGATGTTGTGGAGGTGGATCCAGTGGTGGCTCCTCAAAGAGCATGATGGGAGGAGGAGGAGGAGGAGGAGGAGGCGGATGCTGTGGAGGAGGATCCAGTGGAGGCTCGGCCCAGAAAATCATCATCAGCTCTGGAGGAGGAGGAGGAGGTTCCTCTGGATGCTGCGGATCCGGTGGAGGATCTTCAGGAGGGAAGATCATCATGGGAGGAGGAGGAGGAGGAGGAGGCGGATGCTGTGGAGGAGGATCCGGTGGAGGATCTTCGGGCCAGACCATCATCATCAGCTCTGGGGGAGGTGGTGGAGGTGGGTCTGGGGGCTCCAGCCAGCAGAAATGTCCCATGGTCATCCCCAGCGTGGTGTCCCACCAGAGCAAGCAGAGCTCCCACTGGCCCTGCCAGCAGAAGTAAAAAAAATCCCAGTAAAAAAAACCCAGTAAAAAAAAAAAAACCCATTAAAAAAGCCCAGTAAAAAAACCCAGTAAAAAAAACTCCAGTAAAAAAAAAAAAAAATTTAAAAAACCCAGTAAAAATCCCCAGTAAAAAAACTCAGTAAAAAATTCCTATTAAAAAAAAAAAAAATTAAAAAACCCCAGTAAAAATCCCCAGTTAAAAAAAAAAAAAAAATTCCCAGTAAAATCCCCATTCAAAAATTCCAGTAAAAAAAAAAACTTAGTTAAAAAACCCCAGTAAAAACCCCATTTAAAAATTCCATTAAAAACTCCCAGTAAAAACCCCCATTAAAAAATCCCATTAAAAAAAAATTAAAAAATCCCATTAAAAAATCCCAGTAAAAAAAAAAAAAAAATTAAAAAACTCCCAGTAAAAACTGGTCACCTCCAATTCTCTGACTTTGCTCCCAGAATGTCCCTTTGTGTCCCCACTGTCCCCACTGTCCCCTCATGTCCCCTCGTGTCCCCCCCGGTGCTGTGACCTCCCTGGTGGCCCCTCTGTGCCATAAATGTGACGGGAAATAAAAGATTTTTCTGTGCATGGACAGGTTTTGTTTGTCCTCCTTTTGTCAGGGAAATGAAGCATCATGAAATGAATAATTATTTAATAATAAGGATAATAATAATAATAATGATAATGAAAATAATGAAAATAATCAACATAATCAAAATATTCAAAATATTCAAAATAATCAGAATAATGAAAATAATCAAAATAATCAATATAATCACAATCATCAAAATAATCAAAATATTCAAAATAGTCACAATCATCAAAATATTCAAAATAATCAGAATAATCAAAATAATCAAAATAATCAAAATATTCTGCTGGGAAAACTTCTCCAGTCTCCAGTACTCATTAATAAATATTTCTTATATCCAAAATAAATTTCTCCTCTTTTATCCTGACCCCATTCCCTGCAGTTCTTGAGGGAAAAATCCTCCCTCAACATCCAACCCAGAGTTTTCCTCTCAAAGTGGGAAAATCTTCCCAAAAAGGATTTTTTTTTGAATGGTGGGGATGTCTTGAGTCCAGTAAAGTTGAATTTTAAGGTGAAATGTTGTTTTGAGGTTTTTTTTTTTAAATTTTATGAATTTTACGCCTGGTAGGGAGGAAATAAAATTAGGAATTAATGGGATTGTGAGTCATTAAATCCTTGAGGGATCAGAACTAACAGAGTCCTGCCTTTGGGAGAAAAATGGAAATTTCTTCTCCAGGATCACATTTTCAGCAATTTATGGGGTCATGGCACATGAAATCCTTGAGGGATCACCACTGACATTTGGGGGAAATGGAGATTTCTTGTCCAGGATCACATTTTCAGCAATTTATGGGATCATGGAGCACAAAACCCTTGAGGGATCACGATGAACAGAGTCCTGCCTTTGGAGGAAAAATGGAGATTTTTTTCTCCAGAATCACATTTTCAGCAATTTATGGGATCATGGGCCATGAAATCCTTAAAGGATCACCACTGACATTTGTCCTGCCTTTGGGAAAAAAATGGAAATTTTTTCTCCAGAATCACATTGTCACAAATTTATGGGATCATGGGCCACAAAACCCTTGTGGGATCATCACTGACATTTGGGAAAAAAATGGAAATTTCTTCTCCAGGATCACATCCCACATTTTCAGCAATTTATGGGATCATGGGCCACGAAACACTTGAGAAATCAGAACTAACAGAGTCCTGCTTTTGGGAGAAAAACGAAAACAGAGCCGTGTTCCTCCAGTCCTTGACCAAATTCCAAATCCCATTTAAACCCCAAATCACAATAAAGTGCCCCTTCTTTCCTCACTTCAACCAATAAAATAAAATAAAATAAAATAAAATAAAATAAAATAAAATAAATTTATTTTTTAAAAATATTATTTCAAACCCTGGCTCAGGTGGTGTGTGGGTGGTGGGAGCCTCAGGTGAGGCTGGTGAACACCACGAGGACGCGGGGTTGGATGATTGATGGATTTCTGAATTGACCACTGGGGTCAATCTACTTTTTTTTTTTTTTTGAGAAATTCCAGTTTGAGAATGTAAATAATCAGGTTAAATAATCAAAGTGACATTTAAACCTCCTAAAAAACTCCAACCCCATGTCCTCGCAGTGTTCACCTGTCGGAGTCCAGGACATCCCCTTGGATGAGCTGGGACCCAGGAAAGGGAATTTGAGCCCTGGGCAGGGGGTGTGGAGCTGGTCCAGTGGAGTTGGAAACTTTGGCACAGCCCAGGAAGACACTGAGTTTGATCTCAGCCCATGGGAGAAACTTCCAGCACAAGGAGAGGAATTGCCAATCACCAGGAAGTGAAAATAGTAGTTTAGCACAGTAGAAGATGCAAAATTCAGTAGTTTTAGGGTTCATAGAATAGAGGTAAATGGGGGACACGATGGTGGGATTTGGGTGGTGCCTCGTGTCCCTCTCCTTCTTCCTCACCCTCCATCTCCTGGGGTGGTGATGATATAAGGTCGTGAGAGTGGGTTGGGTCAAAGCAGAAGTGACCCTCTTAGTGTGAGCACTGGGCATTGGTGTGAAATAGTAAATAACCTACACGTCATTATCTGTATAAATGTAATTATCTGTATAAATGTGATTATCTGTATAAATGTAATTATCTGTATAAATGTGATTATCTGTATAAATGTGATTATCTGTATAAATGTAATTATCTGTATAAATGTAATTATCCGTATAAATGTGAGGTGACCCCCATCAATGGTCAGTCCCCTCATGTCCCAGCCCTGTCCAGACCTCGGCTGGTAACGGAGAAAACTCTGAGATATCAAATAATAAACACCACGAGAAACCAGAAAACGAGGCCTTGAAGACTCCGCTTCTTTGTACCAACACGACTCGGGGATTTTAGAGGGACAAGAACTTTAAACAACTCGAATCTCGGGTGAGAAAACCAACCCGAGATTCACCAGCCTCACCTGAGGCTCCCACCACCCACACACACCTGAGCCGGGGTTTTAAATAATAATTTTTTAAAAAATAAATTTATTTTATTTTATTGGTTGAAGTGAGGAAAAGAAAGGACAGTTTATTATGATTTTGGGGTTTAAATTGGATTTGGGATTTGGTCAAGGATTGGAGGAACACGACTCTGACCCCAATGGTCAACTCAGAAATCCACCACAGAGAAAAATAAAAAACAATCCACTTTTTTTTTTTTTTTTTGAGAAATTCCAAATCATAGATGTCAAACAATCAGGTTAAATAATCAAAATGACATTTAACCTTCTAAAAAACTCCAACCCCGTGTCCTCGTGGTGCTCACCAGCCTCACCTGAGGCTCCTGCCACCCACACACACCTGAGCCGGGGTTTTAAATAATATTAAAAAAAAATAAAATATTTTTATTTTATTGGTTGAAGTGAGGAAAGAAGGGACAGTTTATTGTGATTTTGGGGTTTAAATGGGATTTGGAATTTGGTCAAGGATTGGAGGAACATCCCAATGGTCAATTCAGAAATCCATCACACAGAAAAATAAAAATACACTTTTTTTTTTTTTTGAGAAACTCCAATTCATGTATGTCAAACAATCAGGTTAAATAATCAAAGTGACATTTAAACCTCCTAAAAAACTCCAACCCCGTGTCCTCGTGGTGCTCACCAGCCTCACCTGAGGCTCCCGCCACCCACACACACCTGAGCCGCGGCGACACCTCAGATCTGCCGATGAGAACAGAGATAAAACCCACAGAGGAGGGAGGAACCCCAAAAACTCAACCCTGGGAGCCCCTTCCAGCACTTTGTGTGTCCCCAAATTTGGTGGCCTTGTCCCCATCCCTGAAGGTGTCCCGTGCTCCAAGTCACGCTCAGGGTGATTAAACGGGGATTGATGTTGTTGTCACACGTCCCCAAAGCCCCAAAAATAAAATTCCCCTATTAATCCTTCACTCAATGTCCCAGCAGGGCGGATGTTCCCGTCAGGCTCCAAACACGCGTGACACGAACCTGGGACGGCTCGTTCATCCTCCGGGTGACAAAGTGACAAAGTGACAAAAGGGGACAATGAGTGACCTGGGTGACTCCCCTGCTCAAGGTGTGGGTGGTGAAAACCCTCAGAAAATGGGTTTTGTTGGGGTTTTTTAATGTGCTGGAGTTCAAGTTAATTAATTAAATTCATTCATTAGTTTAATGAATTTAAATTACATTAGTGGGCTTCAAGTGGGAATAGAAAAGGATTTTGAGAGGTTTTTTTCACTTATTTTGGTGTGGAGAGTGAGAGGCCTGGAAGATGGAGCTGAGCGTGGAAATCCAAAAGTTGATTCCACATTGGGGTCAAAAAAGATTGAAGGGAAAAGTCCCCTTTGTCATTGTCCCTTTTGTCACTTTGTCCCCTTTGTCCCCATTGTCCCCTTTGTCACTTTGTCCCCTTTGTCACTTTGTCCCCTTTGTCACTTTGTCCCTTTTGTCACTGTCCCCTTTGTCCCCTTTGTCACTTTGTCCCCTTTGTCACTTTGTCCCTTTTGTCACTGTCCCCTTTGTCCCCTTTGTCACTTTGTCCCTTTGGACACTTTGTCTCCCTTGTCAATTTGTCCCCTTTGTCATTTTGTCTCCTTTTTCATTGTCCCCTTTGTCACTTTGACAAAAGAAAGACTCCAAATAATTCAGAAGGCAAAAAGTATTTTAAAAAAAAAAGGCTTTATTGTCTAATTCTTACTACTTTTTATAAGTATATATATATATATAAAATAATGACAATAATAAAATTATTATAAAGTGTTCCCATAGAGATTAACGTGATTGGTGAATTAAAATTACACCTCTCTAATCCCACTAATTAAATTAGAGAAACAGCAAAACACCAGATGGACAAAGATTTTTTTTTTTTTTTGAGAAAGGAGAGTTGTTTTGCCAAGATTGTTTCGAGAAAAATCTTCCTTGTGTAGCCCCTGGTTTCGTGCCTGAGATATTTTATTTTTTCTAAAATTCTTTTCCCAGGAAATTTTCTGTAAATGAGAGAAATGTTTTTGTAACTGTAATTTTTTTTTTACATTTTTTTTTCCCTAGGAGGGACTTTCTTCTTGATGTCCCTCTTGGTCTGACCAATGATTAAAGAAATTTGTCTTTGTTTCACCAATCGAATTGGTCTGTTTAAAATAATGTAAAAGGGAGACAAATCCCAAAAATAAAAAAGCCATTTTCAACCTTCTGAAATCAGAGTTTTGTGTCGTTCTCAAAAACAACATCATTTTTAAGAAAATTTTCCTTGAGAAAAGGAAACAAAACCACCCCATCACCCAAAAAACTCCAACCCATCAAAAACACATCGAAACACCCCAAAAAAACAAACCCCGAGACATCATTTTCCCCAAAAAAAAATCCAGAACGGAAGAGAATCATCATTTGAAATCACAAACACACAACGGGGTTGATTCCCCAGCTCCAGGTGAGTCAAGGCCAGGAGGACGACGCTCTCCCTGCCAATAAATCTCTCAACATTCCTTCGGGTGTCTCACTTCCCTCGGCAGCTCCGGATAAAACCTGGGCCACCCCAGGGGCTCCTCACTCAACTCACATCTGAGAATCCTCACATTCACACCCGAGAACCGAAGGTAAGACCGTGAGCACGGAAATTTCTGGAAATTTTGCTCCATTGGTTCATTTTTGGGGCGTTTTTTGGACCAAAAACCAACTTTGGAGGTGCCAACAAGGGAGGGGAGCTCTTTGAGCTGCTGAGTCAGGGTGAGACACCCAGAAAGATCCACACAATATTTTATTCATTTTTTTATTTTTTATATTTTATTTTTTTATTTTTTATTTTTTAAGGTGTGTCAAAACGTGTTGTGAAAATTTCTGGAAATTCCCCTCCATCGGTTCATTTTTTGGGGTGTTTTTTGACCCAAAACCCAACTTTGGAGGTGCCAACAAGGGAGGGGAGCTCTTTGAGCTTTGAGGAGCTGAGTCAGGGTGAGACATCCAGAAAGATCCACACGATATTTTTTATTTTAATTTTTTAAGTTGTGTCAAAACGTGTTGTGAAAATTTCTGGAAATTCCCCTCCATTGGTTCGTTTTTTGGGGCGTTTTTTGATTCAAAACCCAACTTTGGAGGTGCCGACAAGGGAGGGGAGATCTTTGAGCTGCTGAGTCAGGGTGAGACACCCAGAAAGATCCACACGATATTTTTAATTTTTTATTTTTTAAGTTGTGTCAAAACGTGTTGTGAGAATTTCTGGAAATTTTCCTCCATCGGTTCGGTTTTTTTGGGCGTTTTTTGAACCAAAACCCAACTTTGGAGGTGCCAACAAGGGAGGGGAGCTCTGAAAGCTGCTGAATCAGGGTGAGACATCCAGAAAGATCCACACGATATTTTTATTTTTAATTTTTTATTTTTTAAGGCGTCAGAGCATATTGTGAGAATTTCTGGAAATTTTCCTCTATCGGTTCGTTTTTTTGGACCAAA
The DNA here is from genome assembly GCF_965231275.1 of Zosterops lateralis. Classification (NCBI taxonomy): domain Eukaryota; kingdom Metazoa; phylum Chordata; class Aves; order Passeriformes; family Zosteropidae; genus Zosterops; species Zosterops lateralis. The sequence continues at coordinate 704,922 of NC_139787.1, forward strand.
AACCAACTTTGGAGGTGCCAACAAGGGCGGGGAGCTCTTTGAGCTTTGAGGAGCTGAGTCAGGGTGAGACATCCAGAAAGATCCACACAATATTTTTATTTTTTATTTTTATTTTTTTATTTTTTAAGGCGTGTCAGAACGTGTCGTGAGAACCTCAGGAAAGGCTCCCTGACCTTTCCTGCACACAAAGATTTCCCAGAATTGTTGGGACATGTAGAGACTTTCTGGCAGGTCAGGGCAGGTTTTAGAGCAGGGAGGGAGTTCAAAGCTGCTTTCCTTTTGTGTCTGGGGATAAAAAAGGTGGGATAAATGGGGAAAATTCAGGAATTTTTCCTTCTCTCTCTGCTGGGAATTCTCAGCTGAGTCTCCTCCAAGTTTTGTTTGGGTGGACATGAAATGAAGGATATTTTAGTTGTCAGAGCAAAAAAATTTTTGACCTCGAGTTATATTTATGTAGATTGTGGACAATGACCAGGGATTGGAGAATGAGGTTTTCACCTCTCTAATTCCACTGGTCAAACTAGAAACCCAACAAATTATCCCTCTTTGAGAGAAAGGTGTGGAAACATCATTTTGTGTGTTGTGGAGGGCGGGGAGAGGGAACTCTGCAGAGCTGAGATGTTCTAGAATTCGTGGTTTTATAAAAAGGTGGTGGGTAAAAAGGGTTTTGCCTTCAGCCACCAGCCTGGGCTGGAGGGGAACCCCGAAAATAGAGAGGAAGAGAGAGAAAAAGAAGCAAGAGAGGTAAAATAAGAGAGATGGAGCAGGTAAGAAAGATAAGAGTGCAAGGACATTGATACAATCCATTCCATCTCCTTTTTGTTTTGAATATTCTAATTTACAGTGACCAACCGGCACGAGATACAAAACCTACAGATTTTACATACAGCCTATAAGAACTATTATATTACCATGTCATTTTATATTCTAAACTCCAAAGACAACTTTTATTATCTATTTTTTTTCCCTGATGCCTTGGCAGGGTGGAGAGGGGCTGCACCCTTGAGTCCTTTTGTTTTCCATCCCTCAACACATCTCCAGCTCATCACCATCTTCCTCTCTGCCATGATCACATCTCAAAGCTGGATTTAATTTCTATTTCACTCACAGGTTTTTATATTTTTAGCATTTCTTACCATTCAATCATATCCATAAACGATTCCTGTCCCATCTTTCCCAACGTCTCGCCCTCTATCGGCGACTGATGGAGAGACGGATTCACGATCAGAATCTGATTTTACTCAGTTTTTCCAAGAACTTACACACCATTCCAGTGAGGTTAATAATTTTTAGCATTTCTTGCCAGGCAATTATATTTATAGAGCTTTTCCTGTCTCATCTTTCCCAACAACATCGTTCACCCGAAAAACCGCGGGGAAAAAAATTCCGCTACGAAAAAAATTCCGCTACGAAAAAATTCCGCTACGAAAAAAATCCTGCTACGAAAAAACCCGCAAACAATCAAAAGGCTGGAAAAAAAAAATCAGAGAAAACTCAAAATCCTCCTTCCTGACATCTCCGTTCCTTTTCAGGATCACAGCTCCGAGATGTGCTCCAGACAAAGCTCAGGAGGCTGCCATGGGATGTCCGGTGGGTGCCACGGCTCCTCCAGCCTCCAATCCCAGGGATCCTCCTGCTGCGGGAGTGGAGGGAGCTCCGGGAAAATCATCATCGGCTCCGGCGGCGGATCCTGCTGCAGTGGAGGATCCTCTGGATACGGGATGGGAGGAGGATCTTCTGGATCAAAAACCATCATTGGAGGGGGAGGAAGTTCCTCTGGGTGCTGCAGTGGAGGATCCTTGGGTTATGGGATGGGTGGAGGATCTTCAGGCTCAAAAACCATAATTGGAGGTGGAAGCAGTGGCGGTTCCTCTGGGTGCTGCAGTGGAGGATCCTCAGGATATGGGATGGGTGGAGGATATGGTGGTGGATCCTCAGGATCAAAGACCATCATTGGAGGTGGAGGCAGCTCCTCTGGATGTTGTAGTGGAGGATCCTCAGGATATGGGATGGGAGGCGGATACGGTGGTGGATCCTCAGGATCAAAGACCATCATTGGAGGTGGAGGCAGCTCCTCTGGGTGCTGCAGTGGAGGATCCTCTGGATACGGGATGGGTGGAGGATCTTCAGGATCTAAGAGCATCATTGGAGGGGGAGGCAGTTCCTCTGGGTGCTGCAGTGGAGGATATGGTGGATCTTCAGGATCCAAAACCATCATTGGAGGAGGAAGCAGCTCCTCTGGGTGCTGCAGTGGAGGATCCTCAGGTTACGGGATGGGAGGAGGATCTTCAGGATCCAAGAGCGTCGTCGTAGGTGGATATTCTGGTGGAGGATCCTCAAGTTACGACGTGGGTGGAGAATGCGGCGGCGTCTCCTCGGGAACCAAAATCATCCTGGGAGATGGAGGCAGCTCCTCCGGGTGCTGCGGTGGAGGAGGATCCAGCTACGGGATGGGAGGAGGATACGGAGGATCCTCAGGATCCAAGAGCGTTGTCGTAGGGGGAGGATCCTCCGGATATTGCGGCGGAGGATCCTCGGGATCCTACGGGATGGGAGGAGGGTACGGTGGTGGATCCTCAAAGATCATCGTGAGAGGTGGATCCTCGGGGGGCTGCGGTGGAGGATCCAGTTATGGGATGGGAGGAGGATCCAGTTATGGGATGGGAGGAAAATCCAGTTACGGGATGGGTTATGGGATGGGAGGACAGTCCAGTTATGGGATGGGTTATGGGATGGGAGGACAGTCCAGTTATGGGATGGGTTATGGGATGGGAGGACAGTCCAGTTATGGGATGGGTTATGGGATGGGAGGAGGATCCGGTGGTGGATCTTCAGGCCAGACCATCATCATCAGCTCTGGAGGTGGTGGTGGCATCTCTGGGGGTTACTCCCAGCAGAAATGTCCCATTGTCATCCCCAGCGTGATGTCCCAGAGCAAGCAGAGCTCCTGCTGGCCCTACGGCCATAAATAAGATATTATAAATAATTTATATTATTTATTAACCAAACTCTGAGTGTCCTTTTGCCTGGGCCTTCCCAGCGTGTCCCCTCCTGTCCCCGGGGTGTTCCATCCTCGTGTGACAACTCCTGGTGTAGGAGCTGCCTTTGAAAATGTCCTGCTGCTTTTCCAAAGAAAAACTTTCCACTTTTTATATCCAATAAATGTTATAATCGCTCAAAATTGCCTTTTTTTTTTTTTTTTTTGGGAGTTTATTTATTTCTTTGCAAAATCATGGTCTTGGGATGTAGAAATGTATTTGAGGTGAGGAGTTTTCGCTCCAAAGAAAGTTTGGAGTGAAATATTGCCCCGGAGGTTTTGTGCCTTCATTTAGTTTAATAAAAAAAAAAATAAACTAAATAAAATTTAGTTTAATAACAAAAAAATAAAAAATAAAATAAAACATTAAAAATAAAAAATAATAATAAAAAAATAAAAATTAAAAAATAAAAACAAAACATAAAAATAAAAAATAAAAAATAAGAAATAAGAAATAAAAAATAAAAAATAAAAAATAAAAAATAAAAAATAAAAAATTAAAAATTAAAAATTAAAAATTAAAAATTAAAAATTAAATGGGAAGAGAAGAGTCTTGACCATACGTTCACCCAGTTGTCAACCTGGAATCAGAGTTGCCTTTTTATTGTGATTTTCCATGTTCACAAAAAATAAATTTTGAATTTTTAAATTTTATTTTTGCTATAAATGTTTCATTTATAACACCCACGTTCTAAATGAAACAGCCAGATTTGAAAAAATAAAATAAAATAACAAAGTTTATTTTCATGTAACAATAAACAGTCGCCGACCCAGGATTTTCCATGTTCACAAAAAATAAATTTTGAGTTTTTAAATTTTATTTTTGCTATAAATGTCTCCCTGGAGAGCCGGTCCTGCCGCCAGAAATTTGGATTTTGTCACTCCCAGAGCTCCTGGTGCTGTTTCCAAACCAGAGGAAGGAGATGGAGAAAAGGAGGAAGGAGGGAGGGATTTAATCCTTGGATAAATCCAGTTGAGGAACCGGGACGGGACGTTCCCACCTACGGAAATTTTGGCTTTGGAGCAGCTCTGGCACCTTTTGCAAAATTCCTGCTTGAGGGTGTTATCAATCATTGGGAAGTGAGTTGATGGTTTGGATGTAAATGATTTCCTTGGAAAAAAAAAAAAAAGGAAAAAAAAAAGAAAGAAACAAAACCCAAAACAAAACCAAAACAAACAAACAAACAAAAACAAAAAACCCAAACAAAACCAAAAACAAACAAACAACCCCCCCCACAAAAAAAACCAAACCAAAAAACCCTCCCCAAAAAACCTCCAAAAAACCCCAAAAAAACCCCAAACCCCCCAAAAAAACCAAAAAAACCAAAACCAAAAACCACCAAAAACCAAAACCAAACCAAACAAACAACCCCCCTAAAAAAGACCCCAAAACCACAAAAAAATCCCCCCAAAACCAAAAAAAAGCCCCAACCCCCCCCCACACACAAAAAAACCCAAAAACCCCCAAAAACCCGAAAAACCCCCAAAAACCAACAACAAATCCAAACAAACAGTCCCCAAAAAAGACCCAAAAAACCCAAAAACCAAAACCCAACCAACCAAACAAGAAAACCACAAAAATTTTAATTTTTTTTAAAAAAATTAAAAATTAAATTAAAAATAAATAAATAAAAATAAAATAAAATAAAATAAAATAAAATAAAAATAAAATAAAATAAAATAAAATAAAATAAAATAAAATAAAATAAAATAAAAATAAAATAAAACAAAATAAAAATCTCCCCCCGGAACCCCCAGAGCACTACAGGAAGGCACCACCTTCACCCCCAGAACATCAATTTATCCCCAGAACCTCCACGACCATTTCTCATTCTCATTTCTCCATCCCCACCCACACCCCACCCACCCGTCCCGGGCCCGGGGGCCGGAGGATTCCTGCACATCCCAGGGCAGGGGCACAGGAATTCCCTCATTAAACCAAACTAACAATTAACAACATCAGAAAATGAGCCGGTGCCAAGTGCAGATATCGATCTGGAGTCAAAGCAAACACTGAAATCTCCGTTTGGTAAATAAATCCTTCTCATTCCCCAGCGTGTCTCACTTCCCCTGCGCGATAAATAAATGATCCCGAGGCTGTTAAAGCTCCTCCTGCAGTCGAGTTTTTACCTTCTAAATGTGTTTCCGATGGCTCAAGAGGGTAAGTTTGGGGTTTTTTATGGGATTTTGTGGTTTTCGTAGTGATGGGATGGAGAATGTTGTAGCCTTTGGTTTGTGGCGACAGCAGGACCTTGAGTCAAGTCTTGGGGGTCTTGAGTTAAATCTTGGGGGTCTGGGTGGGTTCCTGATCAGTTCTGGGGTCTGGGTGGGTTCCTGATCATTTCTGGGGTCTGGGTGGGTTCCTGATCAGTTCTGGGTCAAATTCTGGGGAAAAAGGGGAAATCGAGGCACCAGGTTGGGCTGGTCAAACGCCGTATAAATAAATTATTCGGTCGACTTTTACCTTCTAAATGTGTTTCCGATGGCTCAAGAGGGTAAGTTTGGGATTTTTTATAGGATTTTATTATTTTTCTAGTGATGGGACAGAGAATGTTGGAGCTCTTGGTTGGTGGTGGCAGCAGGACCTTGAGTCAAGTCTTGGGGGTCTTGAGTCAAATCTTGGGGGTCTTGAGTCAAATCTTGGGGGTCTTGAGTCAAATCTTGGGGGTCTTGAGTCAAGTCTTGGGGGTCTTGAGTCAAATCTTGGGGGTCTGGGTGAGTTCCTGATCAATTCTGGGTCAAATTCTGGGGAAAAGGGGGAAATCGAGGCACCAGGTTGGGCTGGTCAAACGCCGTATAAATAAATGATCCTGAGGCTGTTAAAGCTCCTCCTTCAGTCGAGTTTTTACCTTCTAAATGTGTTTCCGATGGCTCAAGAGGGTAAGTTTGGGGTTTTCTATGGGATTTTGTGGTTTTCTTAGTGATGGGATGGAGAATGTTGGAGCCTTTGGTTGGTGGTGGCAGCAGGACCTTGAGTCAAGTCTTGGGGGTCTTGAGTCAAATCTTGGAGGTCTGGGTGGGTTCCTGATCAGTTCTGGGGTCTGGGTGGGTTCCTGATCATTTCTGGGTCAAATTCTGGTGGAAAAGGGAAATTATTGTATTATTATATATGTTTTATATATTATACATATATATAATATATAACATTTATTTATTATATAATAACATTTATTTTATATATAATATATTATATATAATATATAAAATATATATGTCATATATATAATATCTATTATATATATAACATTTATTTATTATATAAAAACGTTTATTTATATATATACAATATATATAATATATATAATATATAGGATAGTCTATATTATATATTAATATCTATTATATATAATATATATATTATATACATAACATTTATTTTTTATATGATAACATTTATTTTTATATATACAATATATATAATATATAATATAGTCTATATTATATATTAATATATATGTTATATATAATATATATATCATATACATAACATTTATTTATTATATGATAACATTTATTTTTATATATACTATATTACATATAATATTTATTATATATATAATGCATTATGTATAAATAAAATATTTCTATATATGTTATATATATTATAAATATTTATATATAGTATAGAATATATTATCTATTATATATAATATAATATATATTATACTATATATACTATATATCATATTAATATATATAAATATTATAAATATTTATATATAATATATAATATATAATATAATATATTATATATATTATATTATATATATTATACAATACATATACTATATATAATATTAATATATATAAATATTATAAATATTAATATATATAATATGTCATATTATATATATATATATATATATATATATCTATATATATATATATATATATCTTATATATCACATTTCCCCTCTCCCAGCTCTACCACTGCCTGCGCCGCAAATGCTCCCGGCGCAACCGCGGCTACAGCCGGGAGATCTCCCTGAGCCACGGTGGCTTCTGCTCCGGGGCCATTTCCACCCGCCACGGCCGCGGCTCCTTCACCTGCGGCGGCGAAAGCTCCGTCACCTTCTCCCGAAGACCCTCCACGTCCTGCCCCCTACCCCCTGTCCCCTACAGCATCTCCCGTGACCCCCTGGTGGTCCCCTACAGCCGAGACTGTGGGGTGACATCGGGCTGGGACGTCACGGTGGGGACAATCCCCGTTTACGGCCCCGGAGTTGGGATGGGCTACGGCGGGGAGGATTTGGGGCCTGGTTATCACCCGGGGGGTTTAGGATTGGATGATGGGATGGGATATGGGTACTCCGCGCCATTGAGTGACCCCTTGACCCATGGAGGGGTCACTGAGGGCTCGGGGTGTTATGGGGCTGGGTTGGGTTATGGGGTCGGGGCGTTGCCGGGCCCTGAGTTGGGCTCGGGGTGTGCCCAGGTGGTGCAGCAGAAATGCCCCGTGGTGGTGCCACCCCAAATCCAGAGCCAGCAGTGCAAGCAGAGCCCTCAGTGGCCTCAGATACAGAAAAAGTGATCTGGGCCAGCAGGTTTTCCCACATCCCGGAAGTTCTCCTCAATTCCCACATCCCAAAAGTGTCCCCTGGATTCCCACATCCCAAAAATGTGCCCTGGATGCCCAAAAACCCAAAAGTTCCACTCAATTCCCGCATCCCAAAAATGTCTCCTGGATTCCCACACCCCAAAAATTCCCCTGGATTCCCAAAAACCCAAAAATTCCACCCTGGATTCCCACATAGCAAAAATGTCCCCTGGACTCCCGCATCCCAAAAATGTCCCCCTGGATTCCCACATCCCAAAAATTCCCCTGGATTCTCATATCCCAAAAAATGTCCCCTGGATTCCCAAAAAACCCAAAAATTCCCCTGGATTCCCAAAAACCAAAAATTCCCCTGGATTCCCAAAAACGCAAAAGTTCTCCTGGATTCCCAAAAACCCAAAAATTCCCCTCAATTCCCACATCCCAAAAATTCCCCTGGATTCCCACATCCTAAAAATGTCCCCTGGACTTCTCACATCCCAAAAATATCCCCTGGATTCCTAAAAACCCAAAAATGTCCTCTGGATTCTCAAAAACCCAAAAATTCCCCTGTTCTTTAAAAGGGATCATTTCTGCTTAATTAAATTCAACATTTAAATTTAAAATCATATAATTTAATTTATTTTCGAAATAAATGGCTTCAAATTCTTCAGGGATTTCAGTTATTTTAAAAGGATCATTTCCCTTTAACCACATTTGGAAGAACCGACTCATTTTCCGCCCCAACAGCCACACCCACCCAACCCCAAACCCCGCCCTCCTTCTGACTGGATTAATAATTATCCTTATCAATAATTATCACTCTCTGGGCCAGGGGATTTCCCCACTGATTGTTATTTACACCAACAAATTCCCAAAATCCCAGAGATGACCCGGGATGACGAAACCTCCTGAATGAGGAAACCTTGAGGAGCCTCTTGGCTCCTTCCCCAGAAACTCCTCATGGAATTATTTTAATTTTTTTATTTGATGGGATCAAGTTCTAAATTAGGGACAGGGAGAGGAGAGAATCCAGAACTGGTTTTGCTCAATGTTTAATCCGCCACCATTCTCCTTGACTCATCCCAAGGTTTGTTAAGAAGGAAAAAAAAAATGGGAAACGCCCATTTGGGTTTGGGTGAATTTAAAAGTGAGACATAAATTTTTTTATTATTATTATTATTTTTATTTATTTCTTATTTATTTTTTATTTATTTTTTATTTATTTTTATTTTGTTTTTATTTTTGTTTTTGTTTTTATTTCTGTTTTCACCCAATTTTAAAAGGATTTTGACCTTTTCAACTCGGTAAAAATCCAGAAAAATTTTGCCCTGAAATGTCTCCAGGATTCTTCTTGACTCATCTGAATATTTATTAGGAAGGGAAAAAATGGGAAACGCCCATTTGGGTTTGGGTGAATTTAAAAGTGAGACATAAAAATTTTTATTTTGTTTTTGCTGTTCTGTTTTCACCCAATTTTAAAAGGATTTTGACCCTTTCAACTCGGTAAAAATCCAGAAAATTTTGCCCTGAAATGTCTCCAGGATTCTTTTCCAGGGTTGACTCATCTGAATATTTATTAGGAAGAAAAAAAAGAGGAAACACTGAATTTAAAAGTGAGGAATAAATTTTTTTATTTTGTTTTTGCTGTTCTGTTTTCACCCACTTTTAGAAGGATTTTGACCTTTTCAACTCGGTAAAAATGCAGAAAATTTTGCCCTGAAATGTCAAAATCCTCCGAGCTCCAAACCCGTGTTTGATGCCACGGGATCTTCACTCATCAAGTGATGTCAGATAATTATGTGGGGGAAAATTATGCAAGATTTTTGTCACCAACCCTTATTAAATTCCATTCTAAAATTAGATGGCGTTATCATTTATTTCTTTTTTTTTTTTTTTTTTCTAAAACCCGCCACTTCATTATTGATATTTCTGTGTGTTGTCTCTATTCATGAAGGGAGCAAAAAAAATTTTTTTTGAAAATAAATTCCCAGAGAATTCCAGAAAACCAAAGCAGGACCTTTCAAATATTTGTGTTTATCCAACTGAGCGAAAACCACCTCAAAAATTCAGTCCCTCCTAAAATGAATAAAACAAAAAAAAAAAGATTGAAAATTCCATTTATTATTGTTGAGGCTCCTATTAAAGGGCATTTCCCAGGTTTGGATGGTTCAATATTTAATAAAGACCGGGAGAAAAGGATGGGTTTGGATCTGGAAATTGGACACCAAGGGAAATGTGAGCTCAGCTCAAAGCCCAAGGCTGGGAGGAGTCCCCAGGTTGGGTTTTATCCTTGGGACAGAAAAGGTTCCTCCCCTGGCCTTGTGCAACAGCCCAGGACGAGTCAGAATAACTCTGATAACAGAGGCCTCAACCCAAAGAGTGATAAGGCAGGGCTCGTCCTGAACTCAGATAACACTGGACTCATCCTGACTCTGATAAACCAGAATTTATTCCTGACTCTGATAAGGCAGGGCTCATCCTGAACTCTGATAACACTGGGTCTCATCACAAAGAGTGATAAGGCAGGGCTCATCCTGAATTTGGATAACACAGGGCTCATCCTGACTCTGATAACACAGGGCTCATTCCCAGTTCTGATAAGCCAGGGCTCCTTCAGAGCTCTGATAACACAGGGCTCATTCCCAGCTCGAATAAACCAGGGCTCATTCAGAGTTCTGATAAGGCAGGACTCATCCTGAAGTCAGATAATACAGGGCTCATTCCCAAGTCTAATAAACCAGGACTCATCCCGAGCTCTAATAAACCAGGACTAATCCTGAGCTCTGATAACACTGAGCTCATCCCCAGCTCTGATAAGGTAGGACTCATCCTGAACTCAGGTAACACTGGGGCTCATCCTGAACTCTGATAACACTGAGCTCATCCCCAACTGTGCTAAACCAGGACTCATTCCCGACTCAGATAAACCAGAGCTCATCCCAGGGTCTGACAACACAGGGTTTATTCCTGGCTCTGATATACCAGGGCTCATTCCTGACTGTGCTAAACCAGGACTCATTCCTGACTGTGCTAAACCAGGCCTCATCCCCAGCTCTGCTAAACCAGGACTCATCCAGAGCTCCGATAAGACAGGACTCATTCCTGACTGTGCTAAACCAGGGCTCAATCCCGACTCTGATAAACCAGAGCTCATTCCAGGGTCTGACAACACAGGGTTTATTCCTGGCTCTGATAAACCAGAACTCACCCTCAGCTCTGATAAACCAGGACTCATCCTGAGCTCTGATAAACCAGAACTCATTCCTGACTGTGCTAAACCAGGGCTCATCCCCAGTTCAGGAAATCCAGGACTCCTTCCTGACTCTCATAACACAAGGCTCATTCCCAACTCTGATAACACAGGACTCATCCAGAGCTCAGAAAAACCAGGACTCCTTCCCAAACTCTGATAACACAGGTCTCAATCCCAACTCTGATAACACAGGGCTCATCCCCAGCTCTGCTAAACCAGGACTCATCCCCAGCTCAGAAAAGCCAGGACTCATTCCTGACTCTGATAACACAGGGCTCATCCTGAGCTCTGATAACACAGGTCTCAATCCCAATTCTGATAACACAGGTCTCAATCCCAGCTCAGAAAATCCAGGATTTATTCCCAAACTCTGATAACACAGGTCTCAATCCCAATTCTGATAACACAGGTCTCAATCCCCAACTCTGATAACACAGGACTCATCCCCAGCTCAGAAAAGCCAGGACTCAATCCCAACTCTGATAACACAAGACTCATCCCCAGCTCAGATAAACCAGGACTCATTCCCGACACAAGGCTCAATCCCAACTCTGATAACACAGGTCTCAATCCCGATTCTGATAACACAGGTCTCATCCCCAGCTCTGCTAAACCAGAGCTCATCCCCAGCTCAGAAAATCCAGGACTCCTTCCCAAACTCTGATAACACAGGTCTCAATCCCAACTCTGATAACACAAGACTCATCCCCAGTTTAGAAAATCCAGGATTCATTCCCAAACTCTGATAACAGAGGTCTCAATCCCAACTCTGATAACACAAGGCTCATCCCCAGTTTAGAAAATCCAGGACTCATCCCAGGCCTGTCAGCTCTTGCCCAGCCCAGCTCTCCTGGAGAACAGGACGAGCAGCAAACACAAATCTGGCTCAGGGATCAAAGGCTCCAACTGGCGCCTCTGGAGAGAAACTCCAGGAATTGTTCCAGAGATAAAACATCAGGAGCCTCCCCTCGGCTCCAGGGAAATCTCTGCCCAGAAAAATATTGCAGCTCCCTGAGGGAGCTGGGGTGGAAAAATGAGTGGGAAATATGTCTGGAGTGGTGCTGGAATTCTGTGATTGGGGTGGGATGGTGGGGAATGAGGAATGGGGAGGGAAAATGAGGAATGGGGATGGGAAAGGAGGATCAAGGAGGGAAAATGAGGAATGAGGCGGAAAAATGAGGAATCAGGGAGGGGAAATGAGGAACAAGGAGGGAAAATGAGGATCAGGGAGGGCAAATGAGGAATGGGAGAGGAAATTAGGAATGAGGAGGGAAAATGAACAACACAGAGGGGAAATGAGGAATGGAGAGGGAAAAAGAGGAATGGGGGGGAAATAAGAAATGGGAGGGAAAATGAGAAATGGGGAGGGAAAAATGAAGAACACAGAGGGGAAATGAGAAATGGGGAGGGGAAATGAGGAACAGGGAGGGAAATGAGGAACCAAGAGGGAAAATGAAGAACCAGGAGGGCAAATGAGGAATGGGGAGGGAAAATGAGGAACAGGGAGGGGAAAAGAGGAATGGGGAGGAAAAATGAAGAACTGGGAGGAAAAATGAGGAACAGGGAGGGAAAATAAAGAACCAGGACCTGGGAGGGAAAATAAAGAACCACGAGGGGAAATAAAGAACCAGGAGGGGAAAATGAAGAACCAGGAGGGGAAATAAAGAACCAGGAGGGAAAATAAAGAACAAGGAGGGAAAATGAAGAACAAGGAGGGAAAATGAAGAACCAGGAGGGACAATTAAGAACCAGGGGGGAAAATGAAGAACCGGGAGAGAAAATAAAAAAACAGAAGGAAAAATAAAGAACCAGGAGGGGAAGTGAAGAACCAGGGAGGAAAAATGAAGAACTGGGAGGGGAAATGAAGAACCGGAAAGGCAAATGAGGCACTGGGCTATTGCAAAGCCACAGTTGCACCATCCCAGGGCTCTGCACTCAGGTGCTCCCAACCCACCCCAGGGCAGAGCTGGGGCTGCGTGGGGAGCTCGGGGCGCCTGGACTCTGACCCAGCACTTTACTCACAGGTTACTCACAGGTTACTCACAGCTGTGGAAAGGCTTTGCACAAGCGGCTTCCGCCGGCGACGATTTCCCAGCGAGATAATGCGGAGTAAAAACTGAGAAAAATTAAAAATTTCAGAGAGAAAAGAAGAAAAATTGATGTTTTTTGGGGGTTGGAAAAGGGAAAAAATTCAGGGATGGAAGTTGGTGGTGATGGTGGAAAGGTTTGAACAAGCGGCTTCCGCCGGCGACGATTTCCCGACGAGATAACGCAGAGTAAAAACTGAGAAAAATTAAAAATTTCAAAGAGAAAAGAAGAAGAATTGATGTTTTTTTTGGGGGGTTGGAAAAGGGAAAAAATTCAGGGATGGAAGTTGGTGGGGATTGTGGAAATTTTTGCACAAGCGGCTTCCGCCGGCGACGATTTCCCAGCGAGATAATGTGGAGTAAAAACTGAGAAAAATTAAAAATTTCAGAGAGAAAAGAAGAAAAATTGATGTTTTTTTTGGGGGTTGGAAAAGGGAAAAAATTCAGGGATGGAAGTTGGTGGGGATTGTGTCAGTGATGGTGGAAAAGCCATAAAATGAGGTGGGAAGTGGATGGAAACGGAATATGGAAATTCTCGTTACATTTTTGGGTAAATCCTCGTTATATTTTTGAGGAAATACTTATTAAATTTGAGGGAAATCCTCGTTACATTTTGGGGAAAATCCTTGTTACATTTGGGGAAAATCTTGTTGCATTTTTTGGGGAAAATCCTCGTTACGTTTTTGGGGAAATCCTCGTTACATTTTAGGAAAATCCTTGTTACATTTTAGGGAAAATCCTCGTTGCGTTTTTGGATAAATCCTCGTGTTATTTATAAGTATATCCTCATTATATTTTTGAGGAAATACTTATTAAATTTGAGGGAAATCCTCATTACATTTTAGAGAAATCCTCGTTACATTTTTGGGGAAAATCCTTGTTATATTTTTTGAAAAATTCTCGTTACATTTTGAGGAAATTAAAAAAAAAAAAAGGATTTTTGGATGAAGTGATCCCCATGAAAACATTGGATTTTCCCAACCTGCAGTTGGATTTCTCCCAAGGTTTAAACTGACCTAGAACATGAAAGTTCCAAGTTCCCCTTGTAGACGCAAAAGTCAAAAAAAAAAAAAATTAAAAATGGGATTTTGGATAAAGAGATGCCCATGAAAACATTGGATTTTCTCAACCTGCAATTGGATTTCTCTCAAGGTTTAAACTGACTTAGAACATAAAAGTTCCAAATTCTCCTTGTAGAAAGAAAAAAAAAAAAAAAAAAAAAAATTATTTTGGATGAAGGGACGCCCATGAAAAAATTGGATTTTTCCAAACAGCAGTTGGGTTTCTCCCAAGGTTTAAACTGACTTAAGACATAAAAATTTCATGTTACCCTTGTAGATGCAAAAGTCAAAAAAAATAAAATTAAAAAAGTTATTTTTGGATGAAGAAATGCCCACAAAAACCAGTTTGGGAAGGACCGAACCACTGTGACTTCTCCTCTCTGCCAAACTCGCGGGCGAGAAGTTTCGGCCGGACCAGAAACCCCCCAAAAAAAAAAAAAACAACCCAAAAAACAAAACAAAACAAAACAAAAAACTCCACCAACCTTTGCCACCCATTTTGCAACCTAAAATTAAAAAAAATTAAATAAATAAATAAAAAACTTTATGAGACAAGCTGAGGCCGCCCACACGGTTTTCACTGCGAGCCCGACGAGGGCAGGGCGCAAATTAATTAATTAAAAACTGTGTAAGAGCAGGAAGACAATCCCGAGGTTTGACGAGTCAATCAAAGAAATGGGGTGGAAGGAGATTTCGAAGGGGATAATTAAGGGTTGGGGGGAGGAAAAAAAAAAAAGGCGCGGCTGTTTCGTAAAATATTTTTGGTCATCTTTTTTCCCCCCAGGGGAGGTGATTGCATTTTCAGGAAGGGATTTGGGGACTCTATAAAAAGGTCCTCGAAGGGTGAGCAGCTCATTCACTCATCTCATCTCATCCTCTTCTTCTTCCAGAGTTTTCACAGCTGAGGTGAGTTTCCTGCTCCATTTTTAATTCCAGGGAAAAAATTCCCTGAATTTTGCTCTGGGGGAATTTCTTGAGCCAAATCCTTTGTGGCTCTTTGGGGGTAATTTTTATTTTTTTTTTGTGCTCCTTCCAAAAAAAAAATCTGGGCTGTGTTGAGAAGTAGAATTTATTAGATTTGGTTATTATTATTTGGGTTATTATTTGGATTATTATTTGGGTTATTCTGGTGCTTTCCGGGATTCAAAAAGAATTAAATGGAAATTAATTAAAGTATTAATATTTGGGTTATTATTTGGGTTATTATTTGGGTTATTATTTGGGTTATTCTGGGATTCTTTCCAGGATCCAAAAAGAATTAAATGGAAATGAGTGAAATTATTAATATTGGGGTTATTGTGGTGCTTTCCAGGATCCAAAAAGAATTAAATGGAAATGAGTGAAAGTATTATTATTTGGGTTATTATTTGGGTTATTCTGGTGCTTTCCAGGATTCAAAAAGAATTAAATGGAAATAAATGAAATTATTAATATTTGGGTTATTCTGGTGCTTTCCAGGATCCAAAAAGAATTAAATGGTAATTAATGAAAGTATTAATATTTGGGTTATTCTGGTGCTTTCCATGATCTAAAAAAGGATAAATTGGAAATGAATGAAATTATTAATATTTGGGTTATTCTGGTACTTTGCAGGATCCAAAAATAATTAAATGGAAATTAGTGAAATTATTAATATTAGGGTTATTGTGGTGCTTTCCAGGATCCAAAAAGAATTAATGAAATTATTAATATTTGGATTATTCTGGTGCTTTCCAAGATCCAAAAAAGGACAAATTGGAAATAAATGAAATTATTAATATTTGGGTTATTCTGGTGCTTTCCAGGATCCAAAAAGAATCAAATGGAAATTAATGGAAGCAAATAACGGGATTTGGGGGCGAATGGTTGATCTTCCATAAAATTATTTTGGGGTTAAGATGGAAATTTATTCCCCCACAATCAGAAAATTAATCCTGGAGGCAGCAGAGGGATCAAGGAAGGATAATTTGTTTTTATTTTTAGGAAGTGGAATTTTTTTTCCCCTCCAGTCCTGGCTGGGTCAGGCTCCTCCAGGCTACGAGATTTTGGGATTGTTGCCAAAGGTGTCTCTTGGCTGGGGCGGGATGTCCCGGAGTCACACGGGGCAGGGAAATGGATCAAGGGAGAGAAGGGAAATGGATAAAAAATAGCAGGGAAGTGGATGAAAAATAAATGGAAAGTGGCTCAAGGAAGGAAGGAAAATGGGTTCAAAAATAGAAGGGAAGTGGCTCAAGGAAGAGCAGGGAAGTGCCAAAAAAAAAAAATGGGAAAATGGTTCAAAGAAAGCAGGAAAATGGCTCAAAAAATAGCAGGAAAATGGCAAAAAAAAAAAAAAATTATATATATATATATAGCAAGGAAATGGCTCCAAAAATAGAAGGGAAATGGTTCAAGGAATAGCAGGGAAGTGGCTCAAGGAGAGCAGGGAAATGGGTCCAAAAATAGCAGGAAAATGGCTTTAAAAAAAGCAGGGAAATGGCTCCAAAAATAACAGGGAAATGGCTCAAGGAAGAGCAGGGAAGTGGCAAAAAAAAACCTGGAAAAATGGTTCAAAGAAAACAGGAAAATGGCTCAAAAAATAGCAGGAAAATGGCAAAAAAAAAAAAAAAATAGCAAGGAAATGGCTCCAAAAATAGAAGTGAAATGGCTCAAGGAATAGCAGGGAAGTGGCTCAAAAAATAGCAGGGAAGTGGCTGAAAAATAACTGGAAAGTGGCTCAAGGAAGGCAGGAAAAAAATGGGTCCAAAAATAGCAGGGAAATGGCTCAAGGAATAGCAGGGAAATGGCTCAAGAAATAGCAGGGAAAGGGCTCAAGGAGAGCAGGAAAATGGTTCAAAAATAGAAGGGAAATGGCTCAAGGAGGGCAGGGAAATGGTTCAAAAATAACTGGAAAGTGGCTCAAGGAAGAGCAGGGAAATGTCTCAAAAAATAGAAAGGAAATTGATCAAAAACTGCAGAGAAGAAATGGCTCAAAAATAGCAGGGAAGTGGCTCAAAAAATAGCAGTGAAGTGGCTCAAAAATAGCAGGGAAGTGGCTCAAGGAAG
Source organism: Zosterops lateralis (assembly GCF_965231275.1). Taxonomy (NCBI): domain Eukaryota; kingdom Metazoa; phylum Chordata; class Aves; order Passeriformes; family Zosteropidae; genus Zosterops; species Zosterops lateralis. The sequence goes on from NC_139787.1 coordinate 721,921, forward strand.
AGCAGGAGAAAAGCTAAAAAATAGCAGGAAAACTGCTCAAAAATAGCAGAGAAATGGCTCCAGGAAGAACAGGGAAATGACTCAAAAATAAAATGAAAAAAAAAAAAAAAAATAAAATCTGTGACTCTAACCCAAACCTCCTCTCCTTCTCCCCAGCTCTTCCACCTCTCCAAAAACCCAAAAATGTGTTCCCGTGAGAACCGCGGCTGCCACGGCTCCGAGAGCTCCTCCTGCCACGGCGGCGCGTCCTGCCATGACACCGAGCGCGTGGCCTGCCACGAGGTCACCGCCGTGCCCGACGTCACCCCGGTGGTGGTGCTGACCCCTCAGTGCCCCGCGGCCACCGGGCAGGTGGCCCAGGTGGCCCAGGTGGCCCAGCAGGTGCCCCAGGTGGTCCAATGTCAACAGCAGCAGCAGCAGATCAAGCAGCCGGTTCAGTGGCCGCCGCAGCAGCAGCAGAAGTGAAGGAGATGATGAAGAATTGGGGGTGACCCCAAAATTTCTCCTCCTGTCCCCCCATTGAGCTTGGACAGGTCCTGCCTCATCCCTGCAAATCCCTTTGGTTTTTTTTTCCCTGAGAACCCCAAAAGTGGCATTAATGAGGTGAAATTGGGATTTATTATTTTTTCCCTCCTCTGTGGCGAATCCCCATCTCTCCGTTCCTTGCTCTGGATGAATTAATTAAAGCCTAAAGCTCATCAAACCTGCTGGAGTCTCCTGGTGGTTTTTTCCCACTGGTTTTTATTTTTTTTTCCTTATCTTTGGCGTCATTCCTGGAGCTGGTTGGGATTTTCATGACTCCCTCCCTTTCCCCAGGGCATTGCAGGGCTTGGGATGGCTCAGCTCGCCTTGGGCTGATTTCCAAATCCGTCCCAAAATTTCTCCTCCTGTCCCCACTCTGAGCTTGGACAGGTCCTGCCTCATCCCTGCAAAACCCTTTTGATTTTTTCCCTGAGAACCCCAAAAGTGGCATTAATGAGGTGAAATTTGGGTTATTTTTTCCCTCTTCCCCATGTTGAGAATCCCCGTCTCTTCATTCCTTGCTCTGGATTAATTAATTAAAGCCTAAAGCTCATCAAACCTGCTGGAGTCTCCTGGTGGTTTTTTCCCACTGGTTTTTATTTTATTTCCTTATCTTTGGCGTCATTCCTGGTTGAGAGCTGGTTGAGATTTCCAAGGTTCCCTCCCTTTCCCCAGGGCCTTGCAGGGCTTGGGATGGCTCAGCTCACCTTGGGCACCTGCCCAGGTGAGATTTCCAAATCCGTCTGGGGCTGAAGGTGCAGATCCTCCTCTCTGCCATCCCACGTCATGCTCAGAGTCCCTTCTGAGCCCTCCAAATGCAGAATTTGGGGTATTTTGGTCTTTATTGAAAGGGAGCATCATGCTCAGGGACTTTCTGAGCCCTCCAAATGCAGAATTTGGGAATTCTGGAGATCCCTGATCCCCCAAAACAGAATATGAGCATGGCAAGGACCATGTCATGCTCAGAGTCCCTTCTGGCCCCTCTAAATGCAGAATTTGGGGTGTTTTGGTCTTTATTGAAAGGGAGCATCATGCTCAGGGTCCTTTCTGAGCCCTCCAAACACAGAATTTGGGAATTCTGGAGACCCCTGATCCCCAAAATCAGGAGGATATGACCAGAGTGAGGATCACATCAAGTTCAGCGTCCCTTCTGGCCCCTCTAAATGCAGAATTTGGGAATTCTGGAGTTCCCTGATCTCCAAAACCAGGCTGGCACTGCTCTGTGGTGTCCCCATGGTGTCCCCATGGTGTCCCCATGGTGTCCCCATGGTGTCCCCATGCCAGGCTGGCACTGCTCTGTGATGTCCCCATGGTGTCCCTGTGATATTCCCATGGTGTCCCCATGGTGTCCCCGTGATGTCCCCATGGTGTCCCCATGCCAGCCTGGCACTGCTCTGTGATGTCCCCATGGTGTCCCCGTGATGTCCCCATGGTGTCCCCATGGTGTCCCCATGGTGTCCCCGTGATGTCCCCATGGTGTCCCCATGGTGTCCCCGTGATGTCCCCATGGTGTCCCCGTGATGTCCCCATGGTGTCCCCATGGTGTCCCCATGGTGTCCCCGTGATGTCCCCGTGGTGTCCCCATGGTGTCCCCAGGGTGTCCCCGTGGTGTCCCCATGGTGTCCCCATGGTGTCCCCGTGGTGTCCCCGTGGTGTCCCCATGGTGTCCCCATGCCAGGCTGGCACTGCTCTGTGATGTCCCCATGGTGTCCCCGTGGTGTCCCCATGGTGTCCCCATGGTGTCCCCATGGTGTCCCCATGGTGTCCCCATGCCAGGCTGGCACTGCTCTGTGATGTCCCCGTGGTGTCCCCATGGTGTCCCCGTGGTGTCCCCATGGTGTCCCCGTGGTGTCCCCATGGTGTCCCCATGGTGTCCCCGTGGTGTCCCCACCTCAGTCTGGATGGGCCCGTCCCCAGCCCCGCCGTTCATTCCTCACTCCTTCCATCACAGGCCTCACACCCCCGGGGCTGAGGCTGCTCGTTACTTTAATTAAGAGCCCCAATTAAAGGAGCGCTAATTGCGCCTTCCTGGCTCCTCTCGGGGGGGTCAGGACTAACCCTGGATCATTAAATGTCTGGAGAGTCACACACAGGGCTGGGCTCATCCCACTGACCCCACCCCGGGCTGGGAAATCCAATTTCAGGTTTTTATGGGCATCTCTTCATCCCAAATCCCATTTTTTAATTTTTTTTTCTTTTATGTTGACAAGGGGAACATGAAATTTTTGTGTTTTAAGTCGGTTTAAACCTTGGGAGAAATCCAACTGCGGGTTGGAAAAATCCAACTGCAGGTTTTTATGGACATCTCTTCACCCACAGAGCGGTGCCAGGCTGGCACGGGGACACCATGGGGACACCGCAGAGTGGCTCCAGCCTGGTGTGGGGACACCATGGGGACATCACAGAGCAGTGCCAGGCTGGCACAGGGACACTACAGAGTGGTGCCAGCTTGGCATGGGGACAGCACAGAGTGACTCCAGCCTGGCACAGGGACACCACGGGGACATCATGGGGACACCATGGGGACACCACAGAGCAGTGCCAGCCTGGCGTGGGGACACCATGGGGACATCACAGACTCGTGCCAGCCTGGCACAGGGACACCACGGGGACACCATGGGGACACCATAGAGTGGCTCCAGCCTGGCACAGGGACACTACAGAGTGGTGCCAGCCTGGCATGGGGACACCAAGAGGACACCATGGGGACATCACAGGGACACCATGGAGACACCATGGGGACACCACAGAGCAGTGCCAGCCTGGCATGGGGACACCATGGGGACACCACAGAGTGGCTCCAGCCTGGCACGGGGACAAGATTGGGACAGTACAGGGACACCATGGGGATGTCACAGAGTGGCTCCAGCCTGGCATGGGGACACCATGGGGACACCATGGGGACATCACAGAGCAGTGCCAGCCTCGTGTGGGGACACCATAGAGGAGGTTCAACGTGGTACAGGGACACCATGGGGATGTCACAGAGCGGCTCCAGCCTGTCATGAGGACACCACGGGGACACCACAGAGTGACTCCAGCTTGGTGTGGGGACACCATGGGGGCATCATGGGGACATCATGGGGACATCACAGAGACATTTTTTCTCTTTTTTTTTTTTTTCTTTTTTTTTTTTTTTCTTCTTTATTTCCTTCTCTTTTTTTCTTTTTTTTTTCTTTTTTTAAATTTTTTTCTTTTTTTCCCTTCTTTTTTTCTTCTTTTTTCTTCTTCTTTTTTTTTCTCTTTTTTTTTTTTTTTTAAATATATAATTTCCCCTCCTCACCTCTCTCACCCGACAAATCCCCCCCTCTCCACATGGCCAAAAATCCCCAAAATTCTGCCCAGCTGAATCCTAAACCCAAACTTTACAGGTAAAAAATTCCCAGGCTCCTTCCGTGCCCTGGGAAGGGCACAACGTGAGGGATCCCGGTGAGTCAGAGGAGCATCACCCCAAATCCTGGTGCCTCATCCCAAATCCTGGTGCCTCATCCCTAATCCTGGTGCCTCATCCCAAATCCTGGTGCCATCCCAGGTCTGACACGTTCCTGCCCTTTATGGGACCAGGGAGACCAAAGTCTGGCTGTGATTCATGGGAAATGCAGCTTTGAGGTGGTTCCTCCATCACTCGGATGTGTTTGTGTCTCTCTTTGCTTCGTCATCTGAGAAGTGCTGGAAGCGGGGCAGCGACAGCAGGGCTTTATGGCTAAATAAATAAATAAATAAAAAAATAGAAATAAAAAATGAAAATTAAAATAAAAATTAAAAATATAAAAATATAAAAAATAAAAAATAAAAATAAAATAATCATAAACATTAAAATTAAAAATATAAAAATAAAAAATAAAAAATAAAAAATATAAAAAATAAAAAATTAAAAATTAAAAATTAAAAATTAAAAATTAAAAATAAAAAATTAAAAATAAAAAATTAAAAATAAAAAATAAAATAATCATAAACATTAAAATTAAAAAATAAAAGTAAAAAATAAAAATAAAAATAATTTCAAAAATAAACGTAAAAACATAAGCATAAAAATAAAATAAACCTGTGGGATCATAGACAGGAACCCACCCTGGGGCAGATTTGGTGTCACCCCATTGACAGGAACCCACTATGGGTCAGGTTTGGGGGCAGAACCTGTGACCCATTAGGTCCGTGTGAATCCCTGTGAGTTCCATGGACAGGAGCCCACCCTGCGACAGCTTTGGTGTCACCCCATGGACAAGGACCCACTCTGGGGCAGATTTGGGGGCCAAATCTGTGGGATCATGGACAGGAACCCACCTGGGACAAGTTTGGTGTCACCCCATGGACAAGAAGCCACTCTGGGGCAGGTTTAATGTCAGAACCTGTGACCCCCATTAGGTCCATGTGAACCCCTGTGAGTTCCATGGACAGGAACCCACCCTGGGACAAGTTTGGTGTCACCCCATGGACAAGGACCCACTCTGGGACAGCTTTGGTGATAAAACCTTTGACCCCATGGACAGGAACCCACCCTGGGTCAGGTCTGGTGGTAAAATCTGTGACCCCATTAGGTCCATGTGAACCCCTGTGGGACCATGGACAGGAACCCACCCTGGGTGGGTAAAACCTGTGGGATCATGGGCAGGAACCCACCCTGGGTCAGGTCTGGTGTCACCCCATGGACACAAACCCCCTCTGGGACAGGTCTGGTGTCACCTGTGACCCCACAGCTTTGGTGTCACCTGTGACCCCACATCCATGGTGTCACCTGTGACCCCCCATCCACGGTGTCACCATTAGGCGATCTCCTTTCTGGGCCACACCAGTCGGGCAGGTCGGAATGACCAACAAAAGACAGATTTGGGCTAATCCAAACCTCCCATTGTCATTTCCTGCCCCATTTGGCAATTCCCCTGGAACATCCCTGCCCTAAACCCAAATCCTTGGGGATTAAACATCAACAAATCGTTGATGGAACTCGGTCAGGTGTGGATTTCCAGGCCCACGTGTCCCCGAGGAATCGGAATTTCTGGATTTCCAAACAGATCCCTCATCGCTGGCGTCACCTCAACGTGAAAATTCCTTCCCATCTCCTTCACGGAGGAATTAATGAGCTAATAATAATTAAAAGCATCAAAGGGAGGGGAATACGGGGAATCGGGGCTGGGATCTGTAATTAGGGGATGTCTCATGGCCCAGATAAAGCCGTGCAAAAAGTATAAAAGGTTTTTTCCCGTCCCGGTTTCCCGTCAGTCGCTGCTCTGCTCCAAAAACAGCTCCGTGCCCACTGCTCAAGGGTGAGTCAAATATTTCTTTTCCCCTTCAGTTTTTTATTTCCTGATCGATTTTTTCATTTCCCCCTTCAATTGTTCATTCCTCCCTTGAATTTTTTATTTCCCCTTCAATTTTTTTATTCCCCCCTCAATTTTTTATTCCCCTTCAATTTTTTATTCCCCCCTTCAATTTTTTATTCCCCTTCAATTTTTTTATTCCCCCCTTCAATTTTTATTCCCCCTTCAATTTTTCATTCTCCCTTCAGTGTTTCATTCCCCCCTTGAATTTTTCATTCCCCCTTTGAATTTTTCATTCCTCCTTCAATTTTTTTCATTTTCCCTTCAATTTTTTCATTTCCCCTTCAATTTTTTCATTTCTCCCTTCAATTTTTTCATTTCTCCTATAATTTTTAATTCCCCCCCTTCAACTGGGACTTCAAAAAAAAATCCCTGTTTTTCTTTAGGGAACCAGATGTTTTCCCACAAATTCGGGTAGAATTGGGAGTGTTGGATATTTCCCTCCTCACTTCTGGTTCTTGGTCCTGCTGGAGACAAAATTCTCATTACCCACGAGAGGAAAATATTAAAACAAATGAGAAGAAAGGCCTTGAGTTAAAAAAAAAAAAAATAATAAAGGGTAGAAAATATAAAGAGAGGGGTTTAGTGGGAAAGGAACTGGGAGAATTCCAAACAGGAAGAGCCTGAGGGTGTGGAGCTGCTCTTGGGAAAGGGATGTTTGGGACATTGAATCAAGTCCCAGCCGTAAAATATTCTGGGTTTAGTGAGGGATTAAAACATTTCCCAACCCCAATCCCTCACCCATGAAGAAATTAGGAGGAAATGGGGAATCCCAGGGCAAAATATCCACGGGTTTAGTGAGGGATTAAAGCATCTCCCACCAACACCAACCCAAATTCCTCACCCATGAACAAATTAGGAGGGAAACAGGGAATCCCAAGGTAAATATCTCTGGGCTTTAGTGAGGGATTAAAGCATCTCCCAGTTCCTCACACATGTAGAAATTGGGAATAAAATGGGGAATCTCAGGGCAAATATCCACAGGATTTAGTGAGGGGTTAAAGTATCTCCCAATGGCATTGACCCCAATTCCTCACCCCTGAAGAAATTAGGAATAAAATGAGGAATCTCAGTGTGAGTGTCCACGGCCTTTAGTGAGGGATTAAATCATCTCCCAACAGCACCAACCCCAATTCCTCACCCATGAACAAATTAGGAGGAAAACAGGGAATCCCAGTGCAAATATCTCTGGGCTTTAGTGAGGGACTAAAGCATCTCCCAATTCCTCACCCATGAAGAAATTAGGAGGAAAACAGGGAATCCCAAGGTGAATGTCCATGGGTTTTAGTAAGGGATTAAAACATTTCCCACCAACACCAACCCCAATTCCTCATCAATGATGAAATTAGGTATAAAATGGGGAATCCCAGGGCAAATATCTCTGGGCTTTAATGAAGGATTAAAGCATCTCCCAATTCCTCACCCATGAAGAAATTGGGAAGAAAATGGGGAATCCCAAGGCAAATATCTCTGGGTTTTATTGAGGGATTAAAGCATCTCCCAATTCCTCACCCATGAAGAAATTAGGAGGAAAACGGGGAATCCCAAGGTGAATGTCCATGAGTTTTAGTGAGGGATTAAAACATTTCCCAACAACACTGAGCCCAATTCCTCCTCCACCAAGGAAGAAATTAGGGAGGAAAACGGGGAATCCCAAGGCAAATATCTCTGGGCTTTAGTGAGGGATTAAAGCATCTCCCAATTCCTCCCCCATGAAGAAATTGGGAAGAAAACAGGCAATCTCAGGGTGAATTTTCATGGCCTGGTGCCCTCTCTGACTTTTCCTCTCCTCCCTGCAGCCCAAACCAGCAGGATGTGCTCCCGCGGCTCCTGCCACCGCCACGAAACCTCCTCCTGCCACGAGTCGCGTTCCTCCTGCCACGACTCCGGCCCTTCGTGCCACTACATCATCCAGAGGCAGCCGGTGCAGAAATTCAGCTGGGTGCAGCCCTGCTGCGCCCCAGTGCAGCCCTGCTGCCCCCCAATGCAGCGTTACTGCCCCCCAATGCAGCCCTGCTGCCCCCCAGTGCAGCGTTATTGCCCCCAGCTCACCAAAAACATCTGCAAGATGCCGCAAAGTTACCCCAAGTATTGAGGATTTCGAGCCTGAAATTGAATCGATGGTTATTTATTCTGATTTTTGGTTTGGTTTTTCTGTCCGCGGTTAGGATTTGGTTCTTGGTTTTGGTGGTTTTTTTGGTTTGATTTGTCTCTGCTCTCCATAAAGATGGGGGTTGGTTCTTGTTGTTCTTCGCCCCGCTTGGTAGCCTCCAAAATAATAAAATTTTGATTTCTGAAAGCAAAAAGGATTTATGGGACTGTTCATTCTTTGACCTTTTTTATTTTCTTCAGATTAATTCTTACCTCTGACTTCTTGGTCGCCACTTCTCGCTGTTTTCTCCTCAAGCAAAATGTCCCCTAAAACTTCCAAATAATAAAATTTCGATTTCCGAAAGCAAACGAGGTTTATGGGCCTGTTCATTCTTTGACTTTTTTTTTTATTTTCACAGTAATTCTTACCTCCGACTTCTCTGTTGTCACTTCTCGCTTTTCTCCTCAAGCCAATAGCAAAATGTGTCCCTAAAAGTTCCAAATAATAAAATCCAGGAATTCCAGAGGCATTTCTGGAGCTCGGGGAGCTCCTCTGCACCTTCTTTATTCACATATCGACACACAGAATATGAATATATATATATATATGAATTTATATATCTTTTTATATATAAAATATATATAAATATATACTATATATATTTATATTTATATATCCAGGGAGGGTGGAAATGAGCCCTGGAAGTGCCCAGGGACACCTGGGATGGTGGGAGGTGACCCTGCCCATGGCAGGGGCGGCACTGGAGACCTTTAATGTCCTTTCCCATCCCATTTAAGCCGTTTACAGTGTGGGATTGTCCCTGTCCTTGTCCTTGTCTCTGTCCCTGTCCTTGTCCTTGTCATTGTCCCTGTCCCCTGTCCCATCCCTGTCCCTGTCCCTGTCCTTGTCTCTGTCCCTGTCCTTGTCCTTGTCATTGTCCTTGTCCCCTGTCCCATCCCTGTCCCTGTCCCTGTCCCTGTCCTTGTCATTGTCATTGTCCCTGTCTTCATCCCTGTCCCTGTCCTTGTCCTGTCCCTGTCCCTGTCCCTGTCCCTGTCCCTGTGCCATCCCTGTCCCTGTCCCCTGTCCCTATCCCCTGCCCCTGTCCCTGTCCCTGTCCCCTGCTGTCCCTGTCCCATCCCTGTCCCTGTCCCTGTCCTTGTCCCTGTCCCATCCCTGTCCCTGTCCCTGTCCCATCCCTGTCCCTGTCCCCTGCTGTCCCTGTCCCATCCCTGTCCCTGTCCCTGTCCCTGTCCCATCCCTGTCCCATCCCTGTCCCTGTCCCCTGTCCCCTGTCCCTGTCCCTGTCCCTGTCCCTGTCCCCTGCTGTCCCTGTCCCCTGCTGTCCCTGTCCCTGTCCCATCCCTGTCCCTGTCCCATCCCCGTCTCTGTCCCATCCCTGTCCCTGTCCCTGTCCCTGTCCCATCCCTGTCCCATCCCTGTCCCTGTCCCTGTCCCTGTCCCTGTCCCATCCCTGTCCCTGTCCCTGTCCCCTGCTGTCCCTGTCCCTGTCCCATCCCTGTCCCTGTCCCTGTCCCCTGCTGTCCCTGTCCCTGTCCCATCCCTGTCCCTGTCCCTGTCCCTGTCCCATCCCTGTCCCTGTCCCTGTCTCTGTCCCTGTCCCTGTCCCATCCCTGTCCCTGTCCCTGTCCCTGTCCTTGTCCCATCCCTGTCCCTGTCCTTGTCCCATCCCTGTCCCTGTCCCTGTCCCTGTCCCTGTCCCTGTCCCTGTCCCATCCCTGTCCCTGTCCCTGTCCCTGTCCTTGTCCCATCCCTGTCCCCCGTCCCCTCCTCACCCTCCATTCATCTCTGACTCAAACCCACCAAACCTCCCCAAGGTGTTTAACAACCCCAAACAAACACCTTGTGGCTTTTCCTCCCCCCTTTCCTCTTTCACCGGGCTCCAAATTACTATTTTCAATCACAGACACTTAAAAATAAATGTTTGAATTGTCCCTTGGGCTTTTTTTTTTTTTTTTTTTTTTTTTTTTTTTTTTTTTTGACCAGCTCAGACTTTCCTTATCTCCAGCTGAGACGACAATTCCAGAACTGGCTCTGTGGCTGCATCAGCTTCTCCCCAAACGAGCAGAGTCAGCTGGAATTAATGACCCCTGGGAGTTGGGTGAGATGGTTTTTTAATGTCCCTTCCAAGCCCAAATTATTCCGTGTTTTCCCTGATCCCGCAGATTCCTCCTGCCTGATTTGGAGTTGACTCAGGGGTTGACACCCCAAAAAAAAAAATAAAAAAGAGTTTTGTCCACCCAAGGTGGAGAGTTCAGATTTTCCTCAGCAAGGATTGGCTCTGAAAGGTTTTTCTTAAAAGGTTTTGGGTTTCTCAATCGTGGCCTGACAAATAAATAAAAATAATCATTAAATACTTTATGATTTTTTTACTTTGTTTGTCTCATTCCTCTGATCCTTGAGTTGTTCCTGTGGCACTCACTTGGATAAAAGGCACGGGAAAGGGAAAATCACAAATTTTTATGGTCATTAAAACCTTGGGTTGTTCTGAGAGAAACTTGGAAGCAAAGAGAGAAATGAGGGAATTAATAAAAATTACAAAAATGCTCAAAAATAAAACAAGACCCCACAAAAATCTAAAAATCTGGGAAAGGGACAATCACCCATTTTTATGGTCCTTAAAACCTTGGGCTGCTCTGAGAGAAATTTGGAAGCAAAGAGAGAAATGAGGGAATTAATAAAAATTACAAAAGAGTTTAATAATAAAACGGGAACCCACAAAAATCCGGGAAAGGGACAATCACCCATTTTTATGGTCCTTAAAACCTTGGGTTGTTCTGAGAGAAACTTGGAAGCAAAAATGAAATTAATAAAAATCACAAAACTACTTAAAAATAAAACTGGACCCCACAAAAATCTAAAAATCCGGGGTAGAAAACGATTTACCAAGAGGTAAAACCCTTCCTGATGAGAATTCCAAATCCTCTCCATCCAAGACGAACACGAGCAGGAAAATATTATGGCCCAGACCAAAAAAAAAAATAAACCAGCTGATGGTTTGGCAAACAGAACTGGAAAAAAAATAAAATAAATTAATCGGGATTGGTGAAACGTCAATTTGGCGTCACCGTAAGTCACCAGGACCTCCCTCTAATGAAGTCGTGGCTTTAATTACAATCCCTCGTGTCCCAGGAGGAAAAAAAAATCAATTAAAACGTGACTGTGCCATGAAAAACCAGAGGATGGAGTCAAACCCTCCTGGAGTTGATGCAATCCTGGTTACCCAACGACAAATCATTTAATAACTCCAAGGACGGGGTCATTTATTTAATTTTTTTTTTGCCAGCAGCTTCTGAAAAAAATGCCTTTCTAAGCAGGTTGGGAAATCCTTTTGGCTCATTAAAGTGCTGAGGGATAAAAAAAAAAAAAAAAAAAAAAAAAAAAAGTCATCGTCGGGGTTTTTTATTTTTAATTTCCCCCCTCTCTCGACGGCGTCGGGTCGGAAATGCTGGAAATGAGACGTGGGAGATGAATATGGAGGGGAGGGGTTTGTGTCAGCATTGCTAAGGGGTGTCTAATTCCCAAAAAAAAAAATGTTTTTGGGGGTATAAAAGTCCATCATCTCCTGTCCATCCTTCACTCAACATCAGCTCCTCGAGTTCCTCCTCCAGCTCAAAGGTGAGTTTTGGGTTTTGTTGATTTATCGACTCTTGAGCAACTGAAGTTCAGAGAGTTCTGAGTTTAGGCCTTAAAAATTCTTTATTTTTGATGATTGGGGTGACTGAAAATTCCTTGGCTTAGTAATTCTTTAATTTTTAATGATTGGAGTGGCTGAAAATTCCTTGGTTTAGAAATTCTTTAATTTTTGATGATTGGGGTGACTGAAGAGACACAAGGAGAGTTTGATTTTCTCACAGATGGGAGAAAAATTGGAATAATTGAAGATTGAAGAGGCAGATCTGCAAAGAGAGGGAGATTTTTGGAAGCCAGAAAATTCTGGAATTCTGGGAATTCCTTCCCAGATTGGCAATTCCTTATTTTTTGATGATCGGGGTGACTGAAGGGACACAAGGAGAGTTTGATTTTCTCACAGATGGGAGAAAAATTGGAATAATTGAAGGGGCAGATCTGCAAAGAGCCAGAAAATTCTGGAATTCTGGGAATTACTTCCCAGGATGGCAGGGGATGGAGGCAGAGAAGTTTTCGAAGGAAATTTTGCCTTAAAAATCTCCGATAGGAGCATCTGGAGAGGGGAATTCCCATTACGGATCATCCCCTGAAAAGAAGAGTCACCACAAAATGTAGAGAAAAATAATTTCTCATTCCAGATGGGAATGAGGGGCAAGAAAAATGCAAAATTTCCCAGCCTGACCATCTTTCTCCTCCCTCCAGCTCTGCCACAGCCCAGCACGATGTGCCACCGCCTGGAGTCCTCCTCGTCCTCGTCCTGCCACGGCTCCCGCTCGTCCTGCCACAGGTCGTGGTTCTCCTGCCTCCGCTCCCGCTCGTCCTGCCACGAGCCGGAACCTCCCTGCCCCGAGATCCGGAGGGAGAAATGCACCTACAGCAGGCCCTGCTGTCCCCCCGTCCCCTCCTGTCCCCCTGTCCCCTCCTGCTGCCCCCCAGTGAAGCGTTACTGTCCCCCCGTCCCCTGCTGTCCTCCCGTCCCTTATTGTCCCCAGGTGTCCTGTTATCCCCAGGTGTCCTGCTGTCCCCAGGTGTCCTACTGTCCTCCTGTCCCCCGGTGTCCCCCTGCTGTCCCCTACTGTCCCCAGGTCCCCTGTTGCACTCAGTACACCAAGAACATCTGGAACCTTCCGCCGGCGTGTGCCAAGTTCTGAGCAGGATCCAGTTCCCGGTTCTGACCTCGGATTTTCCAGCCTTGGATATTCCAACCTCGAATGTTCCAACCTTGGATATTCTGACCTTGGATATTCCAAACTCAGATGTTCCAACCTCGGATATTCCGACCTCAGAAATTCCGACCTCGGATGTTCCAACCTCGGATGTTCTGACCTCGAATGTTCCAACCTCGGATGTTCCAACCTCGAATGTTCCAGCCTTGGATATTCCGACCTCGAATATTCCAACCTTGGATATTCCGACCTCGAATATTCCAACCTCGGATGTTCCAACCTCGGATGTTCCAACCTCGGATGTTCCAACCTCGGATATTCCGACCTCAGATGTTCCAACCTCGGATATTCCGACCTCGGATGTTCCAACCTCGGATAATTCCGACCTCGGATGTTTCAACCTCGGATATTCCAACCTCGGATATTCCAACCCCGGCTGTGTCTCTGCCCTCTGGGATCCTGCTGGGGATGAAATCTTCCCCCTAATTAATGCTCGTGGTGTTCGTTAGTGCTAAATTATTAGGGAATTGTCCTTATTAATTATTTGGGGCGTGATAAATTATTAGGGAAATGTCTTTATTCATTAGTTCAGGGTGTGATTGCTTTGTTGGGAATCTTTGTCTCGTGTTGGTGTTTTCAGACTCGTCTGGGTGTGGGAAATAATAAATCTGATTCATGAGATCCTCGTTGTCTTTGAATTCTTTTATTTTCTTTTTTTCTTGATTTTTTTGGTGGTTTGTTTGGTTTGGTTTGGAGTGTGGTTTTTTTTTTTGGTTTTTTTTTTTTTTTTAATTTGTTTGGTTTTGAGTTTGGGTTTTTTGGGGTTTTTGTTGTTTTTTTTGGTGGGTTTTTTGGTGGGTTTTTTTTGTGGGTTTTTTTTTTTTTGTTTGATTTGGATATTTTGGTTTTTCCTTGATTTTTGGTGGGTTTTTTTGGTGGTTTTTTTTTTGTTTTGGTTTTGGTTTTTTAGGGGTTTTTTGGGGTCGGTTTTTGGTTTTTGAGGGGGTTTGTGGGGAGGTTTTTGTTTTTGTTTTTTTTTTTTTTTTTTTTTTTTGTTTTGGTTTGGGATTTTTTTGGGTGGTTTTTTTTTGATGTGGTTTTTTTGGGGGGGGGGTTGAGTTTTTTTGGCTTTTTTTTGTTTTGTTTTGTTTTTGTTGTTGTTGGGTTTTGGGGGGATTTTTTGGTAATTTTTTCAGGAGTTCTCCATTCAAATTCCTCCGTGTTCCCAAAGCATCCCAATATTTGGTGGCGAATAATTCCCACGTTCATTTGGGAATGAACAGAAGACAAGTCAGTAAAGGAAAAGGGGAGATGGTCAAAGATTGGACTCGGTGACCTCAGAGGCTTTTCCAACCTCGGGAAATTAATTCCTCCTCATTGGCAGCTTAATCCCCTTCCCCTTTTTCCCTATTTCTTACTATTCTTTATTTTCTCTCGCCACTATTGCATTTATTGGCACTAAATAAAGGCGAATTTTTTGATTGAGTTCTCCCTTTGCCGTGTCTTTCAGGATCCTTAAAACCAACCACCAGAATTTCCCACATATATTTGCTGACCCTGACAAGGGGCACATAAAGGATCAGGAACATTTCGTTCCTCTCCATCCCAAGGGAGCCGAGGAGATCCTGCTGGATTTTCCAGTGTTGTGCCATCCCCAGGAAACTCCAGCTCAATAATCCCATTTCCTCTTGGCACTCGCCAACGAAGGGGAATTAAATCCCTGAGCTGTCACCTGCACCCAATCCCACTATCGCATTTATTGGCACTAAATAAAGGCAATTTTTTAAATTGAGTTCTCCCTTCGTTATGTCTTTTGAGATCCCTAAAAATAACCATTAAATTTTCCTGATATATTTTCAAACCCTGACAAGGGGCACACAAAGGATCAGGAACATTTCATTCCTCTCCATCCCCAGGAGCCGAGGAGATCCCGCTGGATTTTCCAGTGTTGTGCCATCCCCAGGAAACTCCAGCCCGATAATCCCATTTCCACTTGGCACTCGCCAATGGGGGGAATTAAATCCCTGAGCTGTCACCTGCACCCAACCCCACTATCGCATTTATTGGCACTAAATAAGGGTGAATTTTTGAGTTCTCCCTTTGTTGTGTCTTTTGAGATCCTTGAAACCAACCACCAGATTTTCCTGATATATTTACTGACCTTGACAAGGGACACACAAAGGATCAGGAACATTTCATTCCTCTCCATCCCAAGGGAGACGAGGAGATCCCACTGGATTTTCCAGTGTTGTGCCATCCCCAGGAACTGCAGGAATTAAATCCCTGAGCTGTCACCTGCACCCAACCCCACTATCGCATTTATTGGCACTAAATAAAACTGATTTTTTTGATTGAGTTCTCCCTTTGCCGTGTCTTTTGAGCTCCTTAAAATGAACCATCAGCTTTTCCTGATATATTTTCAAACCCTGACAAGGGGCATATAAAGATCAGGAACATTTCGTTCCTCTCCATCCCAGGGGAGCCGAGGAGATCCCGCTGGATTTTCCAGTGTTGTGCCATCCCAGGAAACTCCAGCCCGATAATCCCATTTCCTCTTGGCACTCGCCAACGAGGGGAATTAAATCCCTGAGCTGTCACCTGCACCCAACCCCACTATCGCATTTATTGGCACTAAATAAGGGTGAATTTTTGAGTTCTCCCTTTGTTGTGTCTTTTGAGATCCTTGAAACCAACCACCAGATTTTCCTGATATATTTACTGACCTTGACAAGGGACACACAAAGGATCAGGAACATTTCATTCCTCTCCATCCCAAGGGAGACGAGGAGATCCCGCTGGATTTTCCAGTGTTGTGCCATCCCCAGGAACTGCAGGAATTAAATCCCTGAGCTGTCACCTGCACCCAACCCCACTATCGCATTTATTGGCACTAAATAAAGGTGAATTTTTTGATTGAGTTCTTCCTTCGTTGTGTCTTTTGAGCTCCTTAAAACAAACCATTAAATTTTCCTGATATATTTTCAGACCCTGACACAGGGCACGTGAAGGATCAGGAACATTTCGTTCCTCTCCATCCCAGGGGAGCCGAGGAGATCCCGCTGGATTTTCCAGTGTTGTGCCATCCCCAGGAAACTCCAGCTGGATAATCCCATTTCCTCTTGGCACTCGCCAACGAGGGGGAATTAAATCCCTGAGCTGTCACCTGCACCTGGGGAAGTCAGCATTTCTGAGATTCTCCTCCTGATGCAACTCCTCATTCTCTTAATTAAATCTGTCACCTCACTGTCATTCTCCAGGAAATGGGAGAGCTGCCTCCCAAAAAAAAAAAAAAAAAAAAAATTCCCCGCGTTGGGAATCGAGGAGGGGAAACACCTCGAGACGGAGGAAGCGCAAACATCCGCGAGATTAATTAAATTGTCGTGACGAGGAGATGCCTCACAACCTCAGGAGAGTATAAAAGGTCCTTCAGCTCAGTCCCCTGCACCTTCCAGCCTTCGCTTCCAGAAAGTTCTCACCGCAGCTGAAGAAGGTAAGGAATAATTTTATTATTATTATTATTCCTGGTCTTGGTGGTGGAGAGGGAACCTCCACCAGGGGGTTTGATGGGTGTCCCAGGATGGGATTTTGGGATTTTGGGAAGGGATGAGGGAGGGGTGGGGGTTCCCAGGGATTCCCGGGAAAGGTGCAGAGCCCCCGGAGGGATCCTTGGGGTGAGAAAAATTCTGCTGGAATTTGGGGCTTGGCTGATGGGCTCCTGGGGTTCAACTTGACCCTGATTTCACACCCCAAAGGACCCACAGGACCCTGATATGGACCCACAGGGCCCTGATTTCACACTTCAATGGACCCCCTGATTTCCCATCCCAAAAGACCCCCAGGGCCCTGATTTCACACCCCAAAGGACCCCCATGGCCCTGATATGAACCCACCAGGGCCCTGATTTTCCACCCCAAAGGACCCACCAGGGTCCTGATTTCACACCCCAGTGGACCCACAGGACCCCCCAAAGGACCCATAGGACCCTGATATGGACCCACAAGGCCCTGATTTCACACCCCAGTGGACCCACAGGACCCTGATTTCCCCTGATTTCCCACCCCAAAGGACCCACCAGGGCCCTGATTTTCCACCCCAAAGGACCCCCAGAGACCTGATATGAACCCACAGGACCCTGATTTCACACCCCAAAAAACCCACAAGGCCCTGATATGAATCCACCAGGGCCCTGATTTTCCACCCCAAAGGACCCACCAGGGTCCTGATTTCACACCCCAGTGGACCCACAGGACCCCCCAAAGGACCCATAGGACCCTGATATGGACCCACAAGGCCCTGATTTCACACCCCAGTGGACCCACAGGACCCTGATTTCCCCTGATTTCCCACCCCAAAGGACCCACCAGGGCCCTGATTTTCCACCCCAAAGGACCCCCAGAGACCTGATATGAACCCACAGGACCCTGATTTCACACCCCAAAAAACCCACAAGGCCCTGATATGAATCCACCAGGGCCCTGATTTCCCACCCTAATTCCCAGAGCACCCCAAGCAGATCTGGTGGGATCCAGGGGGTGCTGGGTCTGGATTAGGCAAGTGAAAAAAAAAAAAAGGGAGATAAACATTTCAGGGAGATCTCAAAAAAAAAAAAAAAAAAAAAAAAAAAAAAAAAGAGGGGAGTATTTATATTTAAATATATATATTGAAAAGAAAAAGAGGGGAGTATTTATATTTTAAAAATGAAAAGAAAAAGAGGGGAGTATTTTTATTTAAAAAAATGAAAATAAAAAGAGGGGAATATTTATATTTTAAAAAATATATTTAAAAGAAAAAGAGGGGAGTATTTATATTAAAAATATATATTTAAAATAAAAAGAGGGGACTATTTATAGTTTTTTAAAAATACATATTTTTAAAAAATGAGGGGAATATTTATATTTTTTCAAATATTTAAAAGTAAAAAAGGGGAGTATTTATATTTTTTAAATTTTTTTTTTTTTTTAGAAAAAGGGGAGTATTTATATTTTAAAAAATTAAAAGAAAAAAGGGGAGTATTTATATTTAAAAAATATTTAAAAGAAAAAGAGCGGAATATTTATATATTTTAAAAATGTTAAAATACAAAGAGGGGAGTATTTATATTTTTTAAATTATTTTTTTAAAGGGGAGTATTTATATTTAAAAAAATAAAATAAAAATAGGGGAGTATTTATATATTTTTTTTAAATTAAACTAAAAAGACGGGAGTATTTATATCTAAAATAAAATATTTTTTTTTTAAATTAATCTCTAACTGACAAAAACTAACCCAAAACCTCCTCTCACCCCCACCCCTTTCTCAGCCAGAACTCCACCACCATGTGCTCCCGCGGCTCCTGCCACGACCTCGGCTCCTCCTGCCACGGCTCCGGGTCCTCGTGCCACGAGTCCCGCGGCTCCTCCTGCCACAGCTCGGGCTCCTCGTGCCACTTCACCCTCCCCAGGCAGAGATTCGGCTACGTCACCTCCTGCTGTCCCCCAGTGCAGAATTATTGTCCCCAAGTGCAGAATTATTATCCCCCAGTCCAGAATTATTGTCCCCCAATTCAACGTTATTGTCCCCCAGTGCAGCGTTATTGTCCCCCAGTGTGTCCCCAAGTCACCAAGAACATCTGCAAGATGCCACCAACTTACCCCAAGTTCTGAAGGTCAACATTTGGGATGAACCAATTTCTCCTCGACGGAAATTTCCAGATCTTTCCGGTGACGGTGCAGCTTTGTCGCTTCTCTCCAAGAAAAGCCTCCCGAAATTGAAGAGGATTTTGGGATGAAACCTCCAGATTTTGGGATGAAACTCTCCCGAGGCAGAGATTCGGCTACGTCACCTCCTGCTGTCCCCCAGTGCAGAATTATTGTCCCCAAGTGCAAAATTATTATCCCCCAGTCCAGAATTATTGTCCCCCAGTTCAGCGTTATTGTCCCCCAGTGTGTCCCCAAGTCACCAAGAACATCTGCAAGATGCCACCAACGTACCCCAAGTTCTGAAGGTCAAGATTTGGGATTTGCGCCAATTTCTCCTCGACGGAAATTTCCAGATCTTTCCGGTGACGGTGCAGCTTTGTCGCTTCTCTCCAAGAAAAGCCTCCCGAAATTGAAGAGGATTTTGGGATGAAACGTCCAGATTTTGGGATGAAACCTCCAGATTTTGGGATGAAACTCTCCCGAGGCAGAGATTCGGCTACGTCACCTCCTGCTGTCCCCCAGTGCAGAATTATTATCCCCCAGTTCAGCGTTATTGTCCCCCAGTGCAGAATTATTGTCCCCCAATTCAAAGTTATTGTCCCCCAGTGTGTCCCCAAGTCACCAAGAACATCTGCAAGATGCCACCAACGTACCCCAAGTTCTGAAGGTCAAGATTTGGGATGAACCAATTTCTCCTCGACGGAAATTTCCAGATCTTTCCGGTGACGGTGCAGCTTTGTCGCTTCTCTCCAAGAAAAGCCTCCCGAAATTGAAGAGGATTTTGGGATGAAACGTCCAGATTTTGGGATGAAACCTCCTGGTTTTGGGATGAAACCCTCGCAAGGCAGAGATTCAGCTACGTCACCTCCTGCTGTCCCCCAGTGCAGAATTATTGTCCCCAAGTGCAGAATTATTATCCCCCAGTCCAGAATTATTGTCCCCCAATTCAACGTTATTGTCCCCCAGTCCAGAATTATTGTCCCCCAGTCCAGCGTTATTGTCCCCCAGTGTGTCCCCAAGTCACCAAGAACATCTGCAAGATGCCACCAACGTACCCCAAGTTCTGAAGGTCAAGATTTGGGATGAACCAATTTCTCCTCGACGGAAATTTCCAGATCTTTCCGGTGACGGCGCAGCTTTGTCGCTTCTCTCCAAGAAAAGCCTCCCGAAATTGAAGAGGTTTTTGGGATGAAATGTCCTGGTTTTGGGATGAAACCTCCCAATTTTGGGATGAAATCTCCCAATTTTGGGATGAAACCTCCTGGTTTTGGGATGAAACCTCCTGGTTTTGGGATGAAACTTCCTGGTTTTGGGATGAAACCTCCCAGTTTTAGGAGCTCCAAGATGTTTTGTCTTTCCTCTGCCAATGATTCCTCTGCCAACAATTTCCTCTGCCAAAAATTCCTCTGGGAATTGTTCTCTTCTCGCTGCTTCGCTTCTCCAGCAAGGAAATAAAAATGGTTTTTGAGCCGAGCCAAAGGTGATTTCAGTCATTGCCTTGTTGAATGAGGGGCTGGAGAGGGGCCAGAGGAGGGAACTGAGGTGGGGAAGGGGATGGAGAAATCCTGGGGGAGATGGAGGAAAAGAATTTTGGGGAATTTGGGGGGAATTTGGGGGGAATTTTGGGGAATTTTGGGGAATTTTGGGGAATTTGGGGGTATTTTGGGGAATTTTGGGGAATTTTTGGTTCTGCACAAGTCCCTGACAAGAGGAATCAGGAATCAGGAGGAATTTCCTCATGGAAAGAGGGGTCAGGATTTGGCAGGGGCTGCCCAGGGAGGTTTGGAGAAATCCTGGGGGAGTTGGGAAAGGGGCTCAGCCTGGAGGAAAAAAAAATTGGGGAATTTGGGGGAAATTTTGGGAATTTTGGGCTCTACACAAGTCCCTGACAAGAGGAATCAGGAATCAGGAGGAATTTCCTCATGGAAAGAGGGGTCAGGGTTTGGCAGGGGCTGCCCAGGGAGGTTTGAAAAAATCCTGGGGGAGATGGGAAAGGGGCTCAGCCTGGGGGAAAAAGAATTTTGGGGAATTTTGGGGGATTTTGGGGGAATTTTGGGGAATTTTGGGGAATTTGAGGGAGGAGTGACCAAACCTGGAGGTGACCAGGGAAATCCTGGAGGTGACACTCAGAACTCTGGGGACAAATTGAGGATCAACCACAGATTGAATTTGAATTTGTTGTTTTGGGATCTCTTTTTTCAGAAATTCCATTCTGGTCTTGTGCCACCTCAATTTCCTTGTGGGTTTAGAATCATTATTTAATCCCTGAAGTTGGAAGAACTGCCAAAAAACCTGAAATCCATGAAAAACACCTCCAGGGCTGGGAGGAGGTGAATTCCTGGGGGAGATAAATCCTCCTGCAGATGTTGAAGAGTTTCAAATTTCCAACCCTGATCTGTCTGTTCATGTTTTCCCCAAGAGCCAAATTTGCTATTTTTGGGAATCGAAATAAAACCAAATCCCGCGGGCAGAATTTGGAAAGTGGAACAGCCTCAATTAACTCATTTTTTTGCTGTGTAAAAATAATAAATTAAAGGTTTTCTCCAGTGTGATTCACCCTTAATCAGTGTGAGGAATGAGCTGAGTGCTCAAATAACCAGTTGGTCAATAATGGATTGGAATTAATTATTTATAGGTGGTGGGAAAAGTGCTCATTAGGGAGGGATGGGTTAAAAAAAAGGAAAAGTTGGAGAGCGAGAAATTATTCACCTGCCCTGGGACAGTTCCTGGGAGGTGTCAGCATGAAAAAAATTGATTTTTTTACTTATTCCTACAATTCCTCCAAGTGGGAATTGAGTTATTCACAGGAGACTGAAAAAAAATTATTATCTTATTCATTCCTGCCCTTTCGCCAAGTAGAAATTGAGTTATTCACAGGAGACTGGAAAAAAATTGATTTTTTTACTCATTCCTGCAATTCCTCCAAATGGGAATTGAGTTATTTACAGGAGACTGAAAAAAAATTATTTTCTTATTAATTCCTGCCCTTTCTCCAAGTAGGAATTGAGTTATTTATAG
This sequence comes from Zosterops lateralis, assembly GCF_965231275.1. Classification (NCBI taxonomy): domain Eukaryota; kingdom Metazoa; phylum Chordata; class Aves; order Passeriformes; family Zosteropidae; genus Zosterops; species Zosterops lateralis. The sequence goes on from NC_139787.1 coordinate 743,367, forward strand.
GAGACTGAAAAAAAAATTGATTTTTTTTACTCATTCCTGCAATTCCTCCAAGTGGGAATTGAGTTATTCACAGAAGACTGAGAAAAAAATTGATTTTTTTACTCATTTCTGCTCTTGCTCCGAGTGGGAATTGAGTTATTTACAGGAGACTGAAAAAAAAATTGAATTTTTTACTCATTTCTGCTCTTTCTCCAAGTGGGATTTGAGTTATTCACAGGAAACTGAAAAAAAAAATGATTTTTTTACCCATTTCTGCTCTTTATCTAACTGGGATTTGAGTTACTCACAGGAGCCTGAAAAAAAAATGTTTTTTTTCCTCATTCCTACAATTCCTCTGAGTGAGAATTGAGTTATTTACAGGAGCCTGAAAAAAAATTTGATTTTTTTACTCATTCCTGCAATTCCTCCAAGTGGGAATTGAGTTATTTACAGGAGACTGAAAAAAAAAATGATTTTTTTTTACTCATTTCTGCTCTTTCTCCAAGTGGGATTTGAGTTACTCACAGGAGACTGAAAAAATTTTGATTTTTTTATTTATTCCTGCTCTTTCTCCAAGTAGGAATTTATTGTTTCCTGGTTTATTTTTCGAGCAGAAATTTTTCATTTTTCTGCCCCAAAATTTTCCAATTTTCTCCTCTTTCATTGACCCCCGGGCAGGTTTTATTTTCTTTTTCCCAAAAATCTAGAGAAGGTGGTGAAGTTGATAAAGAACATTTTCCCCTGGGAATTTTTGGGAATTTTTGGGAATTTTGGAAATGGATTTTTGGATTTTTGGGAGGTTTTTTTGGGATTTTTTGGGGAGCGGATTTTTTTTTTTTTTTTGTTTTGGGTTTTGTTTGTTTGTTTGGGGATTTTTTGGGGGGGTTTGTGGGGTTTTTTTTTTTGGTTTTATTTTATTTGGTTTCGGTTTTTTGGGAGGGTTTTTGTCTTTTTTGTTTTGTTTTGGGTTTTGTTGGGGTTTTTGGGGGGGTTTGGGGGTTTTTTGGTTTTGTGGGTTTTTTTGGTTTTATTTTGTTTTGGTTTTGGTTTTTTGGGAGGTTTTTTGTGATTTTTTTGTTTTGTTTTGTTTTGTTTTGTTTTTTGTGGGTTTTTTTGGTTTTATTTTCTTTGGTTTTGGGTTTTTGGGAGGTTTTTTGTCTTTTTTTTTTGGTTTGTTTTGGGTTTTGTTTGTTCCGGTTTTTTTTGTTGTTGTTGTTGTTTTTTTTGGGTTTTGTGGGATTTTTTTGTTTTTTTTTTTTGTTTTTTTTTCTTTGGTTGGTTTGGGGTTTTTTTGCACAAATCCACACACAAAATCTGTACAAAAATCACCATAAAATTCCCTCATTTTGACCAACCTCTCCTCCTTCACCTCAAAACCCAGGACATCCCTCATTTCCAACCAAATTTTCCTAATTTCCAACAAAATATCCAAAATTTCCAACAAAATATTCCTAATTTCCAACAAAATATCCAAAATTTCCAACAAAATATCCAAAATTTCCAACAAAATATCCAAAATTTCCAACAAAATATTCCTAATTTCCAACAAAATAATCCTCATTTCCAACAAAATATTCCAAAATTTCCAACAAAATATCCAAAATTTCCAACAAAATATTCCAAAATTTCCAACAAAATATCCAAAATTTCCAACAAAATATCCGGAATTTCTTTCCTGGCGTTTCCTTCCCTGGAATCCCTCCCGGGTTTGAATTTGAATTTGAATTTCCATCACTAATTAGACAATAATTGGGCTCGGGGTCATTAAATGGGAAATTGAGGAAATTAAATTCCGGGGGAACAGGAACGTTGACCTTGGGGTGACCTCGCCCCGAGAATCGATGACCTCACGGGCCTCAAAACCCAAAAATCACGAGAAAAAATGAGGAGAAATGGAAATTTTGTGTCAAATGGAAGGTTCTGGAGACCCAAAAGTGACAAAAACGAGCTTCATTTTCTTAAGAAAATAGATAATTTTAATTAATTTTTTTTTTTAAAAAAAAAGGCAATTAGGAGGCATTTAATTATTAAAAAAAAAAAAAAAAGGCAAAAATAGCAGCAGCCAGCCTAATTCAGAAAAATACTCCTTTAAATAGGAACATAAATAGTAAATAATATAATTTTTAATTACTAAATAAATAGTATTTACTTTAAATAGTAAATAAACATTCCTTTGTTACATATTCAAATTATCCTGATGTTTTAATCAAATATTTGCCTTGAGTTTGGATTTCTCTGTTCGGTTTCAGCCCCTCCCAACCTGTTTCACATTTAATATTTAAATTTAATATTTTTTTACTCTTTGTGGATAAATTTCTTGGTGGTTTCATGTAACAGAAAATCAATAAATTCCTCTTTTAGGGTTTTGGGGTCTGTCCTTGTTGTTTTCATTCAGATAATCCAAAAATGGGGGGGATTATATATAAATATTATATTTATATGTAAAAAAATTATTATATTATATTATATTATATTATATTATATTATATTGTATTGTATTGTATTGTATTGTATTGTATTATATTATATTATATTATATTATATCATATCATATCATATCATATCATATTATATTATATTACAATATATTACATTATATTATGTTATATTACATTATATTATATTAATATAAAATGCATTTATATATGTACATATGTATATATACAATCTAATACATATATTATATTTAATATGAATTATGTTTTATATAATATGTATAAAATAAAAATGTATTAAATATATATAAATAAAATATATGTCATAAAAATGTACATATGTATACAATCTAATATATATATTAAATTTTTATACATATTATATTTTATATATATATATGTATATGTATTAATCACACCACTATTTCTAGTCTCTTTTAATAGTAGAAAATAAATTAAACTATATTAATACAGCAAAAACTTCCATCATTATAAATATAGCACTCATTTTAATATTTGTGAAATATTTAATACTTGCAAATATTTTAACATTTGCGAAATATTTAATATTCGAAAATATAAATATGAATATGAATATAAATATAAATATGAATATAAATATAGATATAAATATAAATATAAGAATATAAATATAAATACAAATATAAATATAAATATAAATATAAATATAATTTTTTTTATATGTGTGTATATGTAAATAAATATTTAATATTAATGAGCCACCCTTCCCCGGGAGTGACCTCACCCACCAAACATTTCCCCTGACCAGAGACAAATCATCTTTTAATACAAACTCATCATTTAATTGGAGATTCCTCGACATCCCCAAGACATCGCAATTTTATGCAAATTTTATGCAAATCAGATATTAACACCCCTCATTAATGACTGATCATTACCTGAGCACGGGGGAGGATTTTTTTTTCCCCAGAATTTACATCCGTAGGTGACTCTTCCACATCTTGGGGCACCTGGAAAAAAAAATTGAAGAGGAATTTTGCCGATCGAGTTACGAAGAGGATGAAAAAAAAAATTTTTTTTGCATTTTGTTTTTATTTAAATAAATCGATTAGAAAAAACAATGAGCTCCCGTTTTGACCCGAAATCAATTCCAAATTCCAAATTCCCAATTCTGAATTTCAAATTTCAGCGAATTTATAGTGAAAATATTTGGTTTTGGCAAGACCTTGAGCCTGGCAGAGCTCAAGGAAAATTTGGATAACGACCTGAGGAATAAGGTGGGATTTTTTGGGATTTTTTCCGATCCTTCCAGCCTGGGATATTCCATAATCCCAGAATTCTGCTCCAAACGTGTTTTCCCGTGCAGGGATGGGGTGAGGGATGAGATGTCAGGAACTTTCTGGATTTCAGGAATTTTCTGGATTTGGGGAATTTTCTGGATATCAAGAACTTTCTGAATTTCAGGAATTTTTTGAATTTCAGGAACTTTCTGGATTTTGGGAATTTTCTGGATTTCAGGAACTTTCTGGATTTCAGGAACTTTCTGGATTTCAAGAACTTTCCGTGTCTCAGGAACTTTCTGGATTTCAGGAACTTTCTGGATTTTGGGAACTTTCTGGGTTTCAGGAATTTTCTGGATTTCAGGAACTTTCTGGATTTCAGGAACTTTCTGGATTTCAGGAACTTTCTGTGTCTCAGGAACTTTCTGGATTTCAAGAACTTTCAGGAACTTTCTGGATTTCAGGATTTTTTTTCTGGATTTCAGGAACTTTCCGGATTTTAGGAACTTTCTGGGTTTCAGAAACTTTTTGTGTTTTCCCTCTTGGCAACCCCAAAGAAAAACTTTTGGCTCCACCATTTCCGCCCTCAGACACAAAGCACAAAACTGTGGAATTTCACTTCCTGAAATTCCATTTTTAAAAACCCCATATCGAGCTGCAAAACCGACGTCCAGAATCTTCTGGAATCCACCGATCTTAATTAGGATTTTTATGTTAATTAATCACCTCCTCGGCCCTTATGCAAATCCAACGCAAGGGACAAACCCCCTCCGAAAAAAATTAACTCGACATTAAAAAATTGTAAAAAATTCACACGACAAATTGATAATGACCCCAAATTGAGGGGTTGGTCAAAAGCCACGAGGCAAAGAATAAACACATGAAAGGCCAGGGGGGTGAATAAGTAGAGGGTTGGTGCGTAAATCACGGATGGCTGGGGGGTACCTCATGTCCGGCAGGAAAATCCCGACCTCAATAAAAGCTCCGCGAGGTTCCTCAGCTCCTCACACAGCTCCGGCTCTCAGCAGCAATCAACCACTCAACTCAACCACCCAACGGTGAGTGTTTCCCTTCCCAGGAGTTCTCTTTTGGGCAGGGGGTGGGTTGAGGTTTTGACTTTTTGTCCGATCTCTGCAGGGTGTTGGGTTTGGATGGGAATTTAGAGGTGTTTTTTGACCCAAATTTTTCTTCTTTGATCCCGTGGATTTGTGATTTTATGATTCCATGGGTTGGCGGCTCTGAGGATTTGCAGTTCCGTGGTTTTGGTGTTCTGTGGGGTGTGAGTTCTGTGTTTTGGGTTTTGTTTTGGGTTCCGTGACCGGCAGCTCTCTCCGAGATCCTGATTTTTGATGGAAAAGGTGGAGAGGAAAAGGAGCTGCTGGAGGGGTGGAAATTCAAATTCAGGGAGGGAACATCCTGGATGAGCAGAGCGTGGGCAGCTCCCAGGAGAAGTTGGAATATCTCCGGGACAGAGCAAGAGTTGGTTCGGTTTCCTGAGAGGATCTTGGGTTTCCAGCTCAGGATAAAGAGATGGGGAGAGGGATGGGATGTGGGGCTGGGCAGCGTGGGGATGAATGGGATAAATCTCCAAGTCTTTTGGAGAAATGAGATGAATCTCCAAGTCCTTTGGAGAAATGGGGCGAATCTCCAAGTCCTTTGAAAGAATGGGATGAATCTCCAAGTCCTTTGGAGAAATGGGATGAATCTCCAAGTCCTTTGGAGGGATGAGATGAATCTCCAACCCCTTTGGTGGGATTGGACAAATCTCCAAGTCCTTTAGAGGAATGGATTGAATCACCAAGTCCTTTGGAGGGATTGGATGAATCTCCAAGCTCTTTGGAGGAATGGGACGAATCTCCAAGCTCTTTGGAGAAATGGGACGAATCTCCAAGCCCTTTGTCTTCCAGGTCCTCACTCCTCTCCCAACACCATGTGCTCCACCGGATGTTGTCCCACATCTTGCTGCTCCATCGTGAAGAGCAAGACCGTGTGTTGTAGCCCTTGTAAGAGCGTCTGCTGCAGTCCCTGCAAGTCTGTGTGTTGCAGCCCTTGCAAGACCGTCTGCTGTAGTCCCTGCAAGTCTGTCTGCTGCAGTCCCTGCAAGACCGTGTGCTGCAGCCCCTGCAAGTCTGTGTGCTGTGAGCCCTGCAAGACCGTGTGCTGCGACCCGTGCCAGAAGCCTTGTTGTGACCCGTGCCAGTCCTGCTGCGACCCGTGCCAGTCTTGCTGTGACCCCTGCCAGTCTTGCTGTGATCCATGCCAAAAGCCGTGCTGCGAGCCATGCAAGACTGTGTGCTGTGACCCGTGCCAGTCTTGCTGTGACCCCTGCCAGAAACCATGCTGTGAGCCCTGCAAGACCGTGTGCTGTGACCCGTGCCAGTCTTGCTGTGACCCGTGCCAGAAGCCGTGCTGTGACCCGTGCCAGTCCTGCTGCGACCCGTGCCAAAAGCCATGCTGTGAGCCGTGCCAGACTGTCTGCTGTGACCCCTGCCAGAAGCCGTGCTGCGAGCCATGCAAGACCGTGTGTTGTGACCCGTGCCAGAGCTGTTGCGACCCATGCCAGAAGCCCTGCTGTGATCCATGCCAGTCTTGCTGTGACCCGTGCCAGAAACCGTGTTGCGATCCATGCCAGACCGTGTGCTGTGACCCGTGCCAGAAGCCATGCTGTGACCCGTGCCAGTCTTGCTGTGACCCGTGCCAGAAACCATGTTGCGATCCATGCCAGACCGTCTGCTGCGACCCGTGCCAGAAGCCGTGCTGTGACCCATGTCAGACCGTCTGTTGCGACCCATGCCAGAAGCCATGCTGTGACCCGTGCCAGTCTTGCTGCGACCCCTGTCAGAAGCCGTGCTGTGACCCGTGCCAGACCGTGTGCTGTGACCCGTGCCAGAAACCATGCTGTGATCCTTGCCAGTCGTGCTGTGACCCATGCCAGAAGCCCTGCTGTGACCCGTGCCAGACCGTGTGCTGTGACCCGTGCCAGTCCTGCTGTGACCCGTGCCAGAAGCCGTGCTGTGACCCGTGCCAGTCGTGCTGTGACCCGTGCCAGCAGTCCGTCTGCTGTGACCCGTGCCAACAGTCCGTGTGCTGCACCAAAGTGAAATCCGTGTGCTGCGTGCCCCGGCCCTGCTGCAGCCCCTGCTGCACCTGCGTGGTCAGGAAGCCTGTTGTGGTTTGCTGCACCCCGGTGAGGAAATTCTGCACCCCCTGCATCCCCATCCAGCAGTGCTGCGCCAGCCTCAAGAAGAGCTGCTGAGCTGAGGTGAAAATCCGCTCCTTTGCGTCTGATTCTCGTCACGATTGATCCAATTTATACCAATTTTCTTTTTCTTTTCAAGCTCAAAATGTTGCTCTTTAATTATTGACCACACTTGAATTTATCACTCATTATTTAAGGGATTAGATTTTAGTGGGGTGTTAGTTCTCCTCTTGGTGTTTGGGAAATCTTTGGTGTCGTTGTGGTCGCCTTTTCTTTCCTTTCTTCTCTTTTTATTGTAGACAATAAAATTTAGCACCAAGCAAAACATAATGTTCGGTCTCTTGGTTGTTCTTACATGGTTTTGTCCAGAGTTTGTCACCTTGAATGGGGTTTGTCACCTTGACCAGGGTTTGTCACTTTGCCCAGAGTTTGTCACCTTGTCCAGAATTTGTCACTTTGCCCAAATTTTGTCCCTTTGCTCAGAATGTGTCACTTTGCCCATAGTTTATCTCCTCGACCAGAATTTGTCACCTTGTCCAGAGTTTGTCACTTGGCCAAGAATTTGTAATTTTGCTCAGAATCTGTCACCTGTCCAGAGTTTGTCACCTTGCCCAGAGTTTGTCACCGTGACCAGGATTTGTCATTTTGCCCAGAATGTCACCTTGACAAGGATTTGTCACCTTGCCCAAGATTTGTCACCTGCCCAGGGTTTGTCACCTTGACCAGGATTTGTCACTTTGCTCAGGATTTGTCACCTGCCCAGGGTTTGTCACCTTGACCAGGATTTGTCACCTTGTCCAGAATTTGTCACTTTGCCCAAATTTTGTCCCTTTGCTCAGAATTTGTCACTTTGCCCATAGTTTATCTCCTTGACCAGAATCTGTCACCTGTCCAGAGTTTGTCACCTTGCCCAGAGTTTGTCACCGTGACCAGGATTTGTCATTTTGCCCAGAATGTCACCTTGACAAGGATTTGTCACCTGCCCAAAATTTGTCACTTTGCCCAAAGTTTGTCACCTTGCCCAGAATTTGTCACCTGCACAAAGCTTGTCACTTTGCTCAGAATTTGTCACCTTGACCAGGATTTGTCACTTTGCTCAGAATTTGTCACCTGCCCAAAGTTTCTCACTTTGCCCAGAATTTGTCACTTTGCTCAGAATTTGTCACTTTGCCCATAGTTTATCTCCTTGCCCAAAATTTCTCTTCATTCCAGCACCATCCCCGCCTTTGCCCAAGGTCCTGGCTGTGTCCCCGTGTCACAGCAGAACATTTGTCACACAAAGAGGCTTTTGGCACCGATCCTAAAGAAAGTGAATAATTCCTGATCCTCTGGAATTGGTGCCTGGACCAGCTGTGGCTGTTCCTGGATCCCTCAGAGTGTCCAAGGCCAGGTGGGACGGGGCTTGGAGAAATTTGGGACACTCAGAAATATCTCATTGCAAAAAGAGGAACAAGATGAGCTTTAAAAATATTTCCACCCCCAAACATTCCTTGATCCCTTCTTGGCTCTGCTCAGATTCACCTCAGCTCGGATTTTACTAAAAAACTGAAAACTGAAGTAATTAAAGCTCAAAGGGCTGAGGAAACTGAAAACACAACATTCCATAAATCAAAAAAAAAAAAAAAATCCTGATATGGAAAGGATTCAACTCCTGTTCTTCCACAGACACCCCAAAATCCCACCCTGGGAGTTCTGTCCAAACATTCCTGGAGTTTTGGCACCTGGGGAGCCCCAGCACCCCCTGAGAGGGGCAGAACTTTCCAGAAATATCCAATTTACACCTTCCCTGACCTGGATCCAACCTGTCCTTGAGAGGAATTTGTGGAAAAATCCATGAGATGCACAAGAGTTCGTCCCTGACCTCAGGAAGAGATTTTTTTTTTTTAATAGGAATTTTAATAATTCGTTACTCACTGGACAGCAGGCGGCTTCTTCTTCCCACCACCGTCTTCCAAAAAAAATAACCAAAAGTTTAGACATGGCCTGAAATCCCAGAAAGATTTTTACAGAACCAGAACTTAGAAAAATCTTAGAAAATTAAAAATAATAATAAATAAATAAATAAATAAATAAATAAATAGGGTAAAAAGGCCCTGAAATCCTGGAAGGATTTTTACTGGAGCAGAACTTGGAAAAATCTTAGAAAATTAAAAAAAAATATAACAATAATAATAATAATAATAATAATAATAATAATAAATTTTTTAAAAAAGGAGGTAAAAAGGCCCTGAAATCCTGGAAATTTTTTTACAGGAGCAGAGAGTTTTCCCCCTCGAATTCCTGGCCTGCCGAGGCCGGGAATGAAACTCAGAGTTGGCATCCACTTTAAAATCCTCATTCCTAAAATACCAAAGCCGTGAGTCAACAAAACCTTCCCTCCCCACCTGGGACTTTCTTTGCCATTAAAATTCAGGAATTTTAATTGGGAATTGCAGGGCTGGAGAAAAGGCCTGGGGAGTTCTGCCTTGATTTGTTTCCTTCAACATTCACATCTGCATTAAAATCATTTTCTCTACCTGTTTGACTCCTCTGAAAACATTTTTTTTTTATTTCTGAAAACATTGGTTGGCTCTTCAGGAAGGTTTTTTATTTGTTTTTAAATCAGGCAGAGCAGAAGGAAATCCAGCATCGGAATGTTTTATAAATGTTTGGTTTTGTTTAGGGAATCTGGTGAATATTCATTTCGTCTTTGAATCACAGAGTTGTGGGATGGGCGGGGTTGGGAAGGGATGCAAAAAACCATCTGGTTCCAAAACTTCCAGCTGGATCAGAGCTCCAGAGCCTGGAAAAGCTGGATGGAAAAGATTCATGAAGTTCCTAAAGGTTCACAGAGTTCCTAAAGATTCACAAAGTTCCAAAATATTCATGAAGTTCCTAAAGATCCACGAAGTTCCAAAAGGTTCACGAAGTTCCAAAATATTCACAAAGTTCCAAAATATTCACAAAGTTCCCAAAGATCCACAAAGTTCCAAAATATTCACGAAGTTCCTAAAGATTCACAAAGTTCCCAAAGATTCATGAAGTTCCAAAAGATCCACAAAGTTCAAAAAGATTCACAGAGTTCCCAAAGATTCACAGAGTTCCCAAAGATTCACAAAGTTCCAAAAGATTCACAAAATTCCAAAAAATTCACAAAGTTCCTGCTGCTCAAACCCAAGGAAACACTGCGGAAATTTCCAAAAAAAACCATCACAGGGACGAAGTTTGGACCCTGTAAAAGGAACTTGGTGTAAAGATAAATATTTTTGTGTTATTTTTGACCCAAAACACCCTGGCACGGGATATTCCATGAGTGGAAATATCCAAGGCCAGGCTGGATGGGGCTTGAAAAAATCTGGGATAGTGGAAGGTGCCCCTGCCCATCCTTGGGCTTTGTCCCAACCCAAATAATTCCAAATTAATTCCGTATTTCTACGACTACGACACTGAGACAACAATAAAACCCAGAAATGTCCAAGGCCAGGCTTGGATGGGGATTGAAAAAATCTGGGATAGTTGAAGGTGTCCCTGCCCGTCCTTGGGCTTTGTCCCAATCCAAATAATTCCAAATTAATTCCAATGACATTATTTCTATGACTAATTCCGTATTTCTATGACTACGACACTAAGACAACAGTAAAACCCGATAAAAATGCAATGAGTGGTCGATTCAGGGGGAAGATGTTTGAGGTTTTACTCCAGCACAAAAATATAAACATTAAAAAGTTTAAAAAAATAAAAATAAAAATAAAAATAAAAATAAAAATAAAAATAAAAATAGCACCTTGGCACGGGATATTCCATGAGTGGAAACGTCCAAGGCCAGGCTTGGATGGGGCTTGAAAAAATCTGGGATAGTTGAAGGTGTCCCTGCCCATCCCAGGAGGGACTGGACGATCCTTTGGGCTTTGTCCCAACCCAAACAATTCCAAATTAATTCCAATGACATTATTTCTATGACTAATTCCGTATTTCTGTGACTGCGACACTAAGACAACAATGAAACCCGATAAAAATGCAATGAGTGGTCGATTCATGAGGGAAGATTTTTGAGGTTTTACTCCAGGAGGACGTTCCTTCCCTAAAGGCGACTCCTGGTGATTATTGAGCCACCCAAATTCCTCCCCCGGGGGACAATTCCAGACGGGAATTTCCACCCGGAAACGTCGCGTGAGGTCGCGGTCACATCCTGGAAGAGGCAGATCCTGTCCCACGTCATCGTCTCCTGAATCCTCGTTTTTTGCCGTGAATTGGTGCTGCCTCAGCATCCTGGAATTCCTAATTTTTTATCTGGAAGTCCCTCTCATCGCATGGAAATGTCATCAGCCAACGTTGAGTTGTCCTTGCTCTGCATCTTCTTCCAAATTTGATCACCACGAGTCTCCTCAGTCCAAAAAAAATCTTTGGGAAAATCCCAGAAAACGGAACTGACGTTGTTTTACATCGCAACGACGCAAAGATTCTGATTTCAGAAAGCTGGAAAAAAAATGACTTTTTGTTGTCATTTTTATTGTAATTTTCTTGGGATGTGTCTTCCTTTTATATTATTTTATACAGATAAATTTGATTGGTGGAAACAAAGACAAATCTCTTCGATCTCATTGGTCAGACCAGAGGAAAAAAATGTTAAAAATGTAAAAAATATTTAAAAAAAGCAGATTTACAGTTGCAGAAAAATTTCTCTTGTTCACAGAAAGTTCTTTGAGAGAGGAATTTCAGAAAACAAAACATCAACCCGTCCATTCAATGGATGGAAATGAAAAAATAAATCTTAATAATATGATAAAAATAAAAAAACCCACGTGTTTTTTTATTTATATTTATAATTTTATATTCATAATTTATATTTTATTTATTATAATATTTATTATATTTATAATTTAATTGCATATAATTATTATAATTTAATTACATATAATTTAATTATATATAATTTAATTTAGTTTATAATTTTATATTTATAATTTATTTTTATTTATATTTTGTTTATTATAATATTTATTATATTTATAATTTATTCATATCAATAAATTTATTTATATTTATAATTTTTATATTTATAAATCATTTATATTCATAATTTTTTATTTATAATTTATTTATACTTTATTAATTAAAATATTGATTGTATTTATAATTTAATTATATTTATATTTTATAATTATACTTTATTTATAATTTATTTATTATAATATTAATTATATTTATAATTTAACTATATCTATAATTTAATTATATTTATAATTTTATATTTATAATTTATTTATAATTTATATATTATAATATTAATTATATTTATAATTTAATTACATTTATAATTTATTCATATTTATATTTTGTTTATTATAATATTTATAATATCTATAATTTATTTATATTTATAATTTTATATTTATAATTTATTTATATTTTATTTATATTTTATAATATTAATTCATATTAATAATTTAATTATATTAATAATTTAATTATATTTATAATTTAATTATATTTATAATTTAACTATATTTATAATTTATTTATCTTTATAATTTTTAATTATAATTTACCTAACCCATCACCACGAAGGAAAACCCAAAACCAACACTGAGAAAAGCCAAATTTCCCCCTAAAATCCAACCACAGAGCCAAAAATAATAATAAAAAAATAATATCCCCATTGACCAAAAAATTTCCATTAAAGATCCTGATGGAGGCCAGAAGGGCCACGTGAACCGCGACAGCTCCGAGTTCCACTCGTGGTTCTCCCTCTGCTCCTTCCCCCCTCAGGCACATTTTTCACCCTCCCCAAGGTCATTCCTGGGGCAGGAAGGGATGGGAACACCCCAAACCTCCCTCCCATTAACCCAAACCCATTCGACAAAAAAATTTGCATCCGTTGTTTGAAATAATTACGGGGCACAATTTGATGAGCAAAGAGAAGAGAAGCAAAGATTAAACAGCCCCCAAAAGACACGTCAGGGGATCCCCCGGGTGAGCCGCGGAGTTGGAATTGCCGAGAGATGCCTCATTTCCAGGGGGAGGAGACTCTGCAGGGGATAAAAAGCTCCCCCCGGCCCCGAGATCTTCACTCCATCATCTCTCCACTCCTCCTCTCCTCCCTCCACTGCTCGGAAGGGTGAGTTGGGATTTGCTCATTTCTCTTTATTTTTGGGATTTTTTTTTTTTTTTTTTCTATGGGTTTCTCCAGGATTTTTTTTTTTTATTTTGGCCTGTCTGGTTTTTGGGGGGACTGGACGCTGCAGAAGATTTGGGAGTGCAGATTGGTTTTGGGACCAGAGATTGGTTTTGGGGACCAGAGATTGACTTTGGGACCAGAGATAAATTTTTGGGGACCAGAGATTGGGTTTTTAGGGACCATAGATTTATTTTTGGGACCAGAGATTGGTTTTTGGGGACCAGAGATTGGTTTTGGGGATTATAGATTGATTTTGGGGATCACAGATTGGTTTTTGGGGACCAGAGATTGGGTTTTGGGGATCAGAGATTGACTTTGGGACCAGAGATAAATTTTTGGGGACCAGAGATTAGTTTTTGAGGACCAGAAATTGGCTTTGGGACCAGAGATTGATTTTTGGGGCCAGAGATTGGTTTTTTGGGACCACAGATCAGTTTTTGGGGACCAGAGAATGGGTTTTTAGGGACCAGAGATCAATTTTTGAGGACCAGAGATCAGTTTTGGGACCCAGAGATTGGATTGGGGATCAGAGATTGGTTTTTGGAGATCATGGATTGGTTTTTAGGACCAGAGATTCATTTTGGGGGACCAGAGGTTGGATTTCGGGATCAGAGATTTTTTTTTTGGGGGGGATCATAGATTGGATTTTGGGACCAGAGATTGGTTTTTGGGACTCGAGACTGTTTTTTGGGGACCAGAGATTGGTTTTTTAGAGACCATAGATTGGTTTTTGGAGATCATAGAATGGTTTTTGGGGACCAGAGACTGTTTTTTTGGGGATCATAGGTTGGTTTTGGGCTGCACCCAGGCAGATCCTCTCTGGACTGGAAACCCCAGGACCACAAAAATCTATCCTGAGATCCAGAACACCGAGCACACCCCTGACAACTTTTCGATAATTTTGAGGATAAAAAACCCTCCCACCTCCCTCAACCCCCATCACACCCAACCACAGACAAACCCCAACCTTTTCTCTCTCTCTCTCTCTCTCTCTCTTCCAGCTCAGCCTCCACCCCTCAAAACCCACCAAGATGCCCAACGGATGCTGCGGCGGCGGGAGTAGCTACAACGTCTGCTGCTACAGCAGCCCCAAGACCTGCTGCAAGAGGCCCATGTGCTGCAGCCCCATGCAGTGCTGCAGCCCCTGCTGCACGCCCTGCTGCATGCCCATGCAGTCCTGCTGCATGCCCATGTCCTGCTGCTACACCATCAGCAGCAACAACAACGGCGGCTGCTGCGGCGGCGGCAACGGCGGCTGCTGCGGCGGCAATTGAGTTCCCTCCTCCAAAAAAATGGATAATTCTCCTCGTTAATTCCCGGTTTGGATGTGGATAACGCCTGGAATTCTTCTCCTTCTGGTGTTTGACGACTGAAGAATTCCTTTTTTTAGTCTTGTTTTCCTTCGTTTCGTGTTGGTGATGCGTCTTGCCGCCACGGCGAGTTTTTCGGTGACGGTTTTGGTTTTTTTCCTCTTTTTTGGTGTTTTCCCCCTTTTTTCTGTTTTTGCTTTGGTTTGTATGGATAAAAAACCCCAATAAAACTTGTAGTTTGTGATCCTGCAACTTCCTGGTGTTCTGAGGTGTTTGTTCCCTTGCTGGATCCTTTTCCTGAGGTGTTTTTTCCAGGTGTTATTGGGTGGAAGGGTTTTCACCTTTTCTGGTTTTTTTTCAGGTGTTTTTTGGGATTTTCCCGTCTCCGAGGAAAAAAAAAATTACCAGGGAATTAAATTAATGCCTGGGAAATTAATTAATTCAAACTGGAGTTTTTTTTCTGGCACCTCTGGGAGCGATTTTTGCCCTCTCAGGGTAAAACAATAAAGAAATCAGAGTAAAAATTGGTTGTGTGGAGACCTCAGGGCAAATTCCAGGGAAACTGGAGAGGGAATTTTTCACCAGGAATTGCAGGGACAGGACAAAGGGGAGGAAGGTCAGACTGAGAGAGGGGAAATTTGGGGTTGGATGTTGGGAAGAATTAATTCCCTGTGACAATAATGAGGACCTGGCACAGATTTTTCCAGGGAATTTCTGGTTGTGCCACCCCTGGAAGTGCCCAAGGTCAGGTTGGAGCCACCTGGGATAGTGGAAATTATCTCTGCCCATGGCTGGAAGTGGAATAAATGGATTTTTAAAGTCCATTCCAACCCAAACCACCCTCTGACTGTACAAAAATAATTCATAAAATCATAAAAAATGGGAATGTTTTCTCAAAGAGCCTGGCACAGACACAGACCATAAACTCGCCAAAAAATGGGAATATTTTCCCAAAAAATCTGACACAGATTGACACATCTTGGAAAACTCTGTGGATTCCAGGCAGCCAAAAAATTTGCCTCAGGACCCACGGACACTCAGGGCATGGAAGTTCTGACTCTGCCAGGCTGAGTTCCCAGATGGAGCTGTAAAATAAATAGTGAAATATTCTGGAGCTGTAAAATAAATGCTGGAGTTGTAAAAATAAAGTTGGAGTTGTAAAAATAAATGTTGGAGTTGTAAAAATAAATGCTGGGGCTGTAAAACAAATGGTGGGAAATGCTGGAGCTGTAAAATAAATGTTGGAGTTTAAAATAAATGCTGAGAAATCTCTGCTGCCTTCAAGGGTGGGTTGGGGTCGTGCCAAAATATGGAAATTCTGCCATTTTTGATGCTTTTAATTCATTTTTCTGACCCTGTTTCCATCCTGCTTCAGTCACTATTTTGGTTTATGATCCACATCCCTCTCCACAAAAATAATTTATATTTATTTTAATTAATTTGAGTGCCAAACACCCACCTGGACCTCCCCTCCAACAGCTTCAGGGGCTTCACCTGGAATGGAAAAATCCCCCTCAGGAGGCACCAAAAGCTCATCCTTTTCCTTCAGCCTCATTAATTCCTGCAAAATCCCCCAAATGGGTCAGTCCAGGTGTGTTTGTGTTTCCTGCCAGGTGGGAAATGCCCTTCACAGAAAACTCACCTCACCTGTGTTGATTCTCCAGAATTTCAGGAATTTTTTTCCCTTCTGGTGCCCAAGGAAGGAGCTGTTGGAATTTCCTGCAGGGATGAAACAAAATCCAAAATTTCCATCATCTCCCTGAGCGAGGCGGTTGTTGTCGCCGTCCTCGGGGTCACCTGGGCTGGGCCCTGTCCCCAAGAGCCCCGGGATTCCCTGGGGATGTCCCTGAGCAGCAGAGAACTGGCCAGGCAGGATCTTCCGTCCCTTCATTAGGGCAGCTCACAGGAGAATGTGGAGCTGGAGACCAGAGAGCTGCTATTTCAGGCCTTGAAAAGAATTCCTCCTGAAATTCCTCCTCTTGAAATTCCTCCTCCTGAAATTCCTCCTCTTGAAATTCCTCCTCCTGAAATTCCTTCTCCTGAAATTCCTCCTCTTAAAATTTCTCCTCCTTGTGAAAAAAAAAAATCCCTCTGAAATTCCTCCCCATGGAAAGGATTCCTCCTGAAATTCCTCCTTGTGAAAAAAATTCCTCCTGAAATTCCTCCTCCCTGTGAAAAGAATTCCTCCTGAAATTCCTCCAGAATTCCTCCTGAAATTCCTCCTTGTGAAAAGAATTCCTCCCGAAATTCCTTATCGTGAAAAGGATTCCTCCTGAAATTCCTCCTCCCTGTGAAAAGAATTCCTCCTGAAATTCCTCCCCATGAAAAGAATTCCTCCCGAAATTCCTTATCGTGAAAAGAATTTCTCCTGAAATTCCTCCTCAAGAAAAAAATTCCTCCCAAAATCCCTCCTAGTAAAAAAATTCCTCCCCGTGAAAAGAATTCCTCCTGAAATTCCTTCTCCTTGTGAAAAGAATTCCTCTCGAAATGAAAAGAATTCCTCCTGAAATTCCTTCTCCTTGTGAAAAGAATTCCTCTCGAAATGAAAAGAATTCCTCCTGAAATTACTCCTCCTGAAATTCCTCCCCATGGAAAGGATTCATCCTGAAATTCCTCCCCGTGAAAAGAATTCCTCCTGAAATTCCTCCAGAATTCCTCCCGAAATTCCTCCTCCTTGTGAAAAGAATTCCTCCTGAAATTCCTCCTCATGAAAAGAATTTCTCCTGAAATTCCTCCTCCTTGTGAAAAGAATTCCTCCTGAAATTCCTCCTCATGATAAAAATTCCTCCCGAAATTCCTCCTCCTGAAAATAATTCCTCCCGAAATTCCTCCCCGCCGTTCCCGCCCTGGCCTCAGCTGCCCAAGGCTCTTGACGTCCCTCCCTTCCTCTCCCACAAAAGTTTCACCTCAATAAAACTTCCTCAATTCCTTCCTCCCACTCATCAGCAGTTTCTGTGCCAGGCCTTTTTTTTTCTTCCACCTTAATTTTCTCACATTTTTGGTTCATTTTGGGCTCCCTTCCCCTTCCAACACCCTCAGAGGATCCTGAACCACCTCCAAACCCCTTCCATGACTGATGGGAGGGTCCTGCTCAGGATTCCAGGGATTTCCCAGGGAATTCCCAGCTGGACTTCAGGGAAATGTTGATTTGGGTGTCCCGGAACCGTCATCCCTTGGGTTGTGCCCCTTGCACAGGAAAATCTGCCCCCCTTTAACCTTTTAATTAAAATATCAATAAAAATACCACCAATTATAGAAATTAATAAATAAAATGAGAACTTCCCAAACCTGGAAGTGTCCAAGGGACAGGGGATGGATGGATGGATGGAGGGATGGATGGAGGGATGGATGGAGGGATGGATGGATGGAGGGATGGATGGATGGATGGAGGGATGGAGGGATGGATGGATGGATGGATGGATGGATGGATGGAGGGATGGAGGGAGGGATGGAGGGATGGAGGGATGGATGGATGGATGGATGGATCAATGGATGGATGGATCAATGGATGGATGGATCAATGGATGGAGGGAGGGATGGATGGAGCAGCCCTGGACGTGCCCACGCTGGAATCGGATGATCCTCTCCGGCCCTTCCCAACCCAAACCATCCCAGGACGGATTTTCACGGAGCCACGTGCGGGTGACCGAGCCCCAAACATCCCAAACACTCCCCACGTGCTCCTCCAGTCACCAGGAACAAACATTCCCATTTTTCCTGATGTTTTATCCCCAAACTTCATTCCAACAAAACCACCGGAGCGACGCCACGGGTTCAGTCCCATCTCCCGCTCTGATTCAGCACTCAACTGCTGCTGAGTCAATCCCAGAAAAATCTCCATCCAGCAGATTTTTTGGCTCCCTGGGAACGTTGTGGGAAGGAACAAATTCATCCAAATTCATGGGAACCCTCTGATTATCTCCCAGGCCCGACCGTGACGAGGCAAAACAAGGGTGGTGATCTCCGGGTTAATGAGGCAAAATGCAAATTCCAGGTGACACATGTGGCTTTAACAAAAACACGTCTTGGGACAGATAAACAGGGAAGTTGGAATGGTCCATGGCTGTCTCATTTCCAGGAGGAAGGATGGCCACGAGTATAAAAAGGCTCCGGGCCCAGCTCGCTTCATTCGCTCCTCTCCTCCTTCCTTCGGCTTCTTTTCGCTCTTCAGAAGGGTGAGTGAGGATTTCTGATCCTTCCTTCTCCTCCAAAAAGGGGATTTGGGGTATTCTACTGGGGGTCCAGGTGATGCTGGGGGTCTGGGATGGGCCTTGGACCACGGGGTTTTAGGGATTCTGCACAAGGAGTCCCAAAGATGAGCTGGGAGTCTCTGGGAGAAATCAACTCCCAAAAGGGAATTTTGGATATCCTACAGGGGGTCCAGGTATTGCTGGGGGTCTGGGACATTGGGGTTTTAGGGATTCTGCACGAGGAGTTCTGGGGATGAGCTGGGAGGCTCTGGGAGAATCAACTCCCAAAAGGGAATTTCGGATATCCTATAGGATATATCCTATATCCAGTCATTGCTGGGGGTCTGGGACCTTGGAGTTTTAGGGATTCTGCACAAGGAATCCCAAGGATGAGCTGGAAATGTTTGGGGAGGCTCTGGGAGAATCAACCCCCAAAAGGGAATTTGGGATATCCTATAGGATATATCCTATATCCAGGTATTGCTGGGGGTCTGGGATGGGGTTGGGACCCCGGGGTTTTAGGGATTCTGCACGAGGAGTTCCAGGGATGAGCTGGGAGGCTCCGGGAGAATCAACTCCCAAAAGGGAATTTTGGATATTCTATAGGATAGATCCTATACACAGGTATTGCTGGGGGTCTGGGACATTGGTGTTTTGGGGATTCTGCACAAGGAGTTCCAGGGATGAGCTGGAAATGTTCAGGGAGGCTCTGGGACAATCAACAATGGAGGAGGCTGGAGAACATTCCAGAAGGGCCCAGAATGAGGGCTCATTGCTCTTCCCAAGACACCAAGAATGACTCATCGTGCGGGACAAAAATCAGATTTGGCGCCACGATTTACAAACCAGACGCTCCTCCTCGAACTCCCGAATTTTAATACGAATTAATTAAATTCAAACTCTAAGGAATTAACTCCGAATTAACCCCAAAACCTCCTCACAGCCCCTTCTCTCCCCCTTCCAGCTCCACCACCACCACTCCCCAAGATGCCCAACGGATGCTGCGGCGGCGGCAATAACTACACGGTGTCCTGCTACAGCAGCCCCGGGTGCTGCAAGACGCCGATGTGCTGCAGCCCCATGCAGTGCTGCAGCCCCTGCTGCATGCCCCTGCAGTGCTGCATGCCCACCTCCTGCTGCTACACCGTCAGCTGCTGCAACAACAACAATGGCTGTTGTGGGGGCTGCTGCGGAGGCTGCTGCGGGAACTGAGCTTGGAGTGTTCCTGGAGCGGTCCTGGTTCGTTCCTGGATCGTTCCTGGATAGTTCCTGGATTGGTCCTGGATTGTTCCCGGTTCAATTCCTGGTTCATCCTCAGATCGTTCCCAGTTCATCTCCCGGTTCATTCTCGGCTTGTTCTCAGTTCGTCCCTGCATCGTTCCTGGTTCATCCCTGGATCGTTCCTGGTTCATCCCTGGATCGTTCCTGGTCTATTCCCAGCTCATCCCCAGTTGATTCCCGGTTCCATTCCTGGTTCATCCCCAGCTCATCCCTGGCTCATTCCTGGATTGCTCCTGGTTCATCTCTGGCTCATCCCTGGCTCATCCCCAGCTGATTCCCAGTTCCATTCCCAGATCATTCCTGGCTCATCCCCAGCTCACCCCTGGCTCATTCCCAGTTCCATTCCCAGTTCATCCCCAGCTGATTCCCGGTTCATTCCTGGCTCATTCCCAGTTCATCCCCGACTCATCCCCGGCTCATCCCCAGTTCATTCCTGGCTCACCCCTGGCTCATCCCCAGTTCACCTCCCACTCATTCCCGGCTCATCCCCAGCTCATCCCTGGTTCCATCCCCAGTTCATTCCCAGTTCCATTTCCAGTTCATCCCTGGCTCATCCCCGGTTCATTCCTGGCTCATCCCCAGTTCATCCCCAGCTCATTCCCAGTTCCATTCCCAGTTCATCCCTGGATCATTCCCAGTTCATCCCCGGCTCATTCCCGGCTCATTCCCAGTTCCATTCCCAGTTCCATTCCCAGTTCATCCCTGGCTCATTCCCAGTTCATCCCCAGATCATTCCTGACTCATTCCCGGCTCATTCCCATCTCGAACACGGATGTGGACACGGATATCACCCCAAATCTCTTCCTCCACTTAGAATTTCTCTCTTTTTTTCTGCCTTTTAGTCCCCGGGTGCTCTGAAACCCCGCGAGTTTCTGGTGCTGCTTTTCCTTTCCCCTCTGGGTGCGTGGGACGTTCGTCGCTGCCTTTTCCCTTCTCTTTATTTAATCCCTCAATTAGTCAATAGAAATAAAAATATGTGAGTTGTGATCCTGCAAACTCCCTGGTGATGTTTATTCATTTATTTTTATCCCTTTAAACGGCGGTTCCCCATTTGTGGGATGAGTTTAGTCGTTTGTCTAATTGATTAATGTTAATTAATTTTGCGTGTTTGTCACGTTAATTCTGGGTGAACTCACCTGGGAGGGGAAATGGGATTTGCAGGTGAAAAATGTCACCTCGGCAAGAGGAGCACCAGTTTTAATTCAATTTAATTTGATTTAATTCTATTTAATTCGATTTTAAGAATAATAATAAGATTTTAAGAGATGAGACCAGAAATTCAATATTCACACTTGGAGGTTTGTGAAATCCTCAAGGAGGGAAGTGGCTCTGAAAGTCCTCGAATGTGAAAATAAAATAAAATAAAATAACATATAAAATTAAGCAAAAATATTAAATAAAAATGTTAAATGAAATGCAATGAAATGAAAATATGAAATGGAATAAAAAATAAAATGAAATAAAAATATAAGATGAAATAAAAAATAAAATAAAATATAAAATGAAGTAAAGTAAAATAAAATAAAATTAAAATTAAAATAAAATAAATTTAAAATAAAATATAAAATGAGGTAAAGAAAAATAAAATTAAAATAAAATAAAAATAAAAATAAAATAAAATATAAAATTAAAATAAAATATAAAATGAAATAAAAATATAAAGTGAAATAAAATGAAATGAAATAAAATAAAATGAAATGAAATAAAATAAAATAAAATAAAATAAAATAAAATAAAAATAAAAATAAAATAAAAATAAAAATAAAATAAAATAAAATATAAAATAAATCCAAACCCAACATAAACTTATCACTCCATCAACAACTTCCAACCCTAAAATCCTTTTCGTCCCCGACATCTCCCGACGTGTTTTTCCTCTTCCCCCGCGGTTCCCGTGGCCAACCCCACCCCGAATTCTGCACATCCTTCCCCAGTGACTCAATCCCAATTCCCCTGGAATTCTCACTCCTGGAATTTTCCTGCTGCTTTAAAAATAAAATAAAATATATAAACCAGTCCGGGCAACAGAAATCAAAATAAAAAATGCCACAAAAGGAGGACACGGAGCAACTTGAAATTGTTGTTGAGTGAGGTCATCGTTGTTCTGGATTTTCTGGATTTTCCACATTTAAAAGGTTTTTTTCCACATTTAAAAGAGGTTTTTTAAACATTTAAAAGACTTTCCACATTCCCATTCCGGATTTTCCACGTTTAAAAGGTTTTTCCTTTCTGTTCATGCATTTGGGAGGGATTAAATTAATTTAAATCAGGGAATAAATTTGCAAATTTGTCATTTCCAGCTTGTCATTGTCCTCCCAATCCACAGGAATTCTGGATTTTCATCTCCCAGTTGTCCATAGGGAGACAGTGGACATATAATATATATATATATTTTATTTCTTTATATATTTTTTATTTATAATATATATATTATTTATTTGTTTATTGATTTATGTTTTATATTTTATATATTTATTTATAAATATAATTTATTTATATTTTATTTATATATATAAAATATATATTATATATAATATATATATTATATATAATGTAATGGACAGTGGATATTATATTACATTATATTACATTGCATTACATTACATTACATTATATTATATTATATTACATTACATTATATTATATTATATATATAATATATATAACATACATTTATAACCCCCTGTTATAAATGTATATTATATAATTTTATTTTGCAAATATTACATGAATATTCTATGTATAATAGTACAATATTATGTTTTATTAATAGAATTTAGAAAGGTAATTAATTTTTTTTTAAATTTTTATTATTTTACCAAAGAGTTAACAGTAAAATATTGGGTCATTTTGATTTTTTTTTTTTTTTTTGCTTTTTTGTAACATCTAAACTGACCAAGCCAAGTCATCACGTTGTGACCCTCCACAAAAGACTTTCTGGGTTTTTTATCCAAATAAAAATAAGCAAAAAAACCCCCCCTCAACAGACCCCAAACCCCCCTGGAAAAACCCCAAACCCCCTGGACTGACCCCAAACCCCTGGACTGACCTCAAACCCCTGGACTGACCCCAAACCCCCTGGACTGACCCCAGACCCCCTGGACTGACCCCAAACCCCCTGGACTGACCCCAGACCCCCTGGACTGACCCCAAACCCCCTGGACTGACCCCAGACCCCCTGGACTGACCCCAAACCCCCCTGGACTGACCCCAGACCCCCCTGGACTGACCCCAAACCCCCCCTGGACAGACCCCAAACCCCTGGACTGACCCCAGACCCCCCTGGACTGACCCCAAACCCCCCTGGACTGACCCCAAACCCCCTGGACTGACCCCAAACCCCCCCTGGACTGACCCCAGACCCCTGGACTGACCCCAGACCCCCCTGGACTGACCCCAAACCCCCCTGGACTGACCCCAAACCCCCTGGACTGACCCCAAACCCCTGGACTGACCCCAGACCCCCCTGGACTGACCACAGACCCCCCCCTGGACTGACCCCAACCCCCCCCTGGACTGACCCCAAACCCCCCCTGGACTGACCCCAAACCCCTGGACTGACCCCAAACCCCCTGGACTGACCCCAAACCCCTGGACTGACCCCAGACCCCCCTGGACTGACCACAGACCCCCCCCTGGACTGACCCCAACCCCCCCCTGGACTGACCCCAGACCCCCTGGACTGACCCCAGACCCCTGGACTGACCCCAAACCCCCTGGACTGACCCCAAACCCCCCTGGACTGACCCCAGACCCCCTGAACTGACCCCAAACCCCCTGGACTGACCCCAGACCCCTGGACTGACCCCAAACTGACCCCAGACCCCCTGGACTGACCCCAGACCCCCTGGACTGACCCCAAACCCTCCTGGACTGACCCCAGACCCCTGGACTGACCCCAAACTGACCCCAAACCCCTGGACTGACCCCAGACCCCCTGGACTGACCCCAAACCCCCCTGGACTGACCCCAAACCCTTTTTCTTGAGTCCCAAAAATCTCTGCTGAAATCCCTGACCCCTCAAGGTCCCCAAAAGGATTTTCTGGACTTTGACACAATTTCTCCACCCCATTCCCGAGCTGCAGGTGAAAGAACCTCCCAGGAGGAGTCGGGACCTGTTTTTCCTGCTCTGATCCCTCCCTTTATCCCGCAGGAATTTGGGATTTTGACATTCAGGTCCTGCTCCACCTTCCCCGCCCACGGTTGTGTTGAGTTGTCTGAATTTCCCCGGGGCAAATCCCAAACCCCAAATCCCAAATCCCAAACCCCAAATCCCAAACCCCAAATCCCAAAACTCAAACCCCAAACCTCAAATCCCAAATCTTGAATCCCAAAATCCGAAAACCCAAACCCCAAATCCCAAACCCCAAATCCCAAACCTCAAATCCCAAATCCCAAAACTCAAATCCCAAATCTCAAACCCCAAACCCCAAAACCCAAACCTCAAATCCCAAATCCAAAAACCCAAAACTCAAATCCCAAATCCCAAAACTCAAATCCCCAAACACAAAACCCAAATCCAAAAACCCAAACCCCAAATCCCAAACCCCAAATCCCAAAATCCCAAATCCCAAATCCCAATTCTCAAATCCCAAATCCCAAAATCCAAACCCCAAAACCCAAATCCCAAACCCCAAATCTCAAAACTCAAACCCCAAATCCAAAAACCCAAATCCCAATCCCAAAACTCAAACCTCAAAATCCAAAACCCAAATCCCAAATCCCCAAACCCAAATCCCAAACCCCAAACCCAAATACCAAATCCCCAATCCCAAATCTTGAATCCCAAAATCTGAAAACCCAAATCCCAAAACCCAAATCCCAAAATCCCGGAGACTCCAAGGGAGGGAGGGAGAAAACCCGGGGGAAATGTGGGGGGAATTTAATGTTAAAACTTCTTTAGGAAAAAAAAAATAAAAAAATAAAACAAATCTGTCACGTCCAGGCTGAACCAGCACTGTGTCCTCTGTCTGTCCGTCTGTCTGTCTGTCCTTCCGTCTGTCCCTCTGCCTGTTCCTCTGTCTGTCTCTCTGTCCCTCCATCTGTCCCTCTCTTTGTCCCTCTGTGTGTCTGTCCATCCCTCTGTTTGTCCCTCTGTCTGTTTGTCCTTTTGTCTGTCCCTCTGTCTGTCTATCTCTCTGCCTGTCCATCCCTGTCTGTCTGTCCCTCTGTTTGTCCCTCTCTATCTGTCCCTCTGTCTGTCCCTCCGTCAGTTCCTCTGTCTGTCTCTCTCTCTGGTCTGTCCCTCTGTCTGTCTGTCCTTCTGCCTGTTCCTCTGCCAGTCCCTCTGTCCATCCCTGTCTGTCTGTCCCTCTGTCTATCCCTTGGTCTGTCCCTCCGTCTGTCTTTTTGTCTATCCCAGTCTGTCCTTCTGTCTGTCTGTCCCTCTGCCTGTCCATCCCTGTCTGTTTGTCCCTCTCAGTCTGTCCCCCTGTCTGTCTGGCCCTCTGTCAGTCTGTCTGTCCCTCTGTGTCTGTCCCTCTGTCTGCCTGTCCCTCAGTTTGTCCCTCCATCTGTCTTTTTGTCTATTCCATTCTGTCCCTCTGTCTTTCTGTCCTTCTGTCTGTCTGTCCCTCTGTCAGTCCATTTCTCTGTCCCTCTCTCTGTCCTTCTGTCTGTCTGTCCCTCTGCCTGTCCATCCCTGTCTGTCTGTCCCTCTCTGTCCCTCTCTCTGTCTGTCCCTCTGTCTGTCTGTCCCTCTCAGTCTGTCCCCTGTCTGTCTTGGCCCTCTGTCAGTTTTTCTGCCTGTCCCTCTGTCTGTCTGTCCCTCTGCCTGTTTGTCCTTCTCTGTCCCTCTGTCTGTCTGTCCCTTTGGCCGTCCCTCTGCCTGTCCATCCCTGTCTGTCTGTCCCTCTGCCCGTTCCTCTGTCTGTCTCTCTGTCCCTCTGTCTGTCCGTCCCTCTCTGTTCTCCCTTTGTCTTTCCATTTGTCTCTTTGTCTCTCCATCTGCCCCTCTGTCTGTCTGTCCCTCCCTCTGTCTGTCTGTCTCCTCCTCCCCCCGCCCCTGACAATCACCGCAGCTCCTTTAATTAACTCGGCGTCTCTTTAATTATCCCCGGCCCATCCCAAACCCCCCCCGGGTAAATAAATGGGGCGGGAACATTCCGGACGCACCGAGCGGGGGCGGCCACAGGGGGGCGCTCTGGGACCGTGAAATAAAACATGGCTCAGCTCTGGGAAAATGGTAAAATAATAAAATAATTTTAATAGCAATAAAAAATAATGGAATATTTTTAGTAATAATTTTAATATTAATAAAAATAATGGAATAGTTTTAGTAATAGTAATGAATTAATAAAATAGTTTAAATGATAATTTTTTATTTTATATTTTTATTTTATTGTGTTTTATTACTTTATTATTTGATTTTACTTTATTTTTTTATTTTTTTCTGTATTTTTATTTTATTTTACTTTATTTTATTTTTTATTTGACTTTATTTTAAAATGTATTTATTTTATTTTATTTTATTTTATTTTATATTTTATTTTTTTGTACAGAATTTCTGGTTGTTTTGTACAGAATTTCTGGGGTTTTTTTTTTACAGAATTTCTAATTTTTTTTTACAGAATTTCTATTTTTTTAATACAGAATTTTTTTTTTTTTTTTACAGAATTTCTATTCTTTTTTGTACAGAATTTCTGGCGTTTTTTTGTATAGAATTTCTAATTTTTTTGTACAGAATTTATATTTTTTTTGTACAAAATTTCTATTTTTTTTTTTGTACAGAATCACAATCCTCGGATCCATGAGATGGGAAAATCTCTCCCAAACCCTCAACTCCCCATCCCAATTTCTTCACAAATTTCCCTCTGAAACAAAATCAGAAGCAGAAAAATAAAATAAAGTTTATTTTTAGTTTTCACATCTCCTTCCCACGGCCACGGAAAACTCCCCGAGCCACAAAAAGAGGAGGGAAAAGAGCGAAAAAAAACCCCAAACCTGATACAGAAAATTCTTGGAGAGGGTTAAAAACAAGGGCTGGGACCCTGAAGGTTCTGGAAGGTTCCAGAAGGAGCCAAAAGGTTTCTAAAGGTTTCAGAAGGTTCCAGAAGGTTCCTAAAGTTTCCTGAAGATTCCAGGAAGTTCCTAAAGGAGCCAAAAGGTTCCAGAAGGTTCCAGGAGGTGCCAGAAGGTTCCAGAAGGTTCCCAATGGAGCCTGAGGGTTCCTAAAGGGTCCAGAGGGTTCCTAAAGAAGCCAAAAGGTTCCAGAAGGTTCCTAAAGGTGCCAGAGGGTTCCCAAAGGTTCCAGAAGGTTCCAGAAGGTTCATAAAAGAGCCAAAAGGTTCCAGAAGGTTCCTAAAGGTGCCAGAGGGTTCCCAAAGGTTCCAGAAGGTTCCTAAAGGTTCCTAAAGGAGCCAAAAGGTTCCTAAAGGTTCCTAAAGGAGCCAGAAGGTTCCAGAAGGCACCCAAAGATTCCAGAAGGTTCCAGAAGGTTCCCAAAGATCCCCAAAGGCTCCAGAAGGTTCCTAAAGGTTCCAGAAGGTTCCCAAAGATCCCCAAAGGCTCCCAGAAGTTCCCAAAGGTCTCTAAAAGTCCCTAAAGGTTCCTAAAGGCTCCTAAAGGTTTTAGAAGGTTCCAGAAGGTTCCCAAAGATCCCCAAAGGCCCCCAGAGGTTCCTAAAGGTCCCTAAAGGTTCCTAAAGGCTCCTAAAGGTTTTAGAAGGTTCCAGAAGGTTCCCAAAGATCCCCAAAGGCTCCCAGAGGTTTCCAAAGGTTCCTAAAGGTCCCTAAAGGTTCCCAAAATTTCCCAGAGGTTCCAGAAGGTTCCCAAAGATCCCTAAAGGTTCCCAGAGGTTCCTAAAGGAGCCAGGAGGTTCCCAAAGGCTCCCAGAGGTACCTAAAGATTTTAGAAGGTTCCCAAAGATCCCCAAAGTCTTCCAGAGGTGTTCAACAGGAGAATCATTGTTTTTTTTCATCCCAAGGGAAAAAAAAATTGTTGGATCCTCTCCCGCCCCACCCCGGGGAGCCCAGAGGCCTCACTGCCCACAGCTGTACTGATAACTCTTGGACCACTGATAAGAGGAGAAAGGACAAGAAGAACCCTCCTGGTGGCACATCTGGGGACATTTCCCCATCACGGCCACCTCCCCTCCCTGGGCCGGGAAGGGCGCGGGGCACGAGCCCAAACACCGCGACGACGACGACGACGACGAAGAAGAAGAACAACAACGATGATGATGATGATGTCCTTCCACCAGATGGGTCTCCACGCAGTTTGGGGTGGGGAAAATTCTTCTGGTGGTGAAGGGTTTGGTCTCCAAGGGGGAACAGGAGGAGCAACAGGGTTGAGGGAAGGTTGAGGTTTTCATCCCGCACTGTCGGGTGTGTTGGGAGATGTGGTAGGACATCGGGGCTGTGGGGTGGAGGGGGAAAGAGTGAGAGGGTTTTTTGGGGGGAAAAGGGTTGGGGGGTTTAGGTGTTGGATTTGGAGATGAAGGGTGGAGTTTGGGTTTTTTAATTAAAAAAAAAAATAAAGCAAAAAAAAAGAAATAATTAAAAAAAAAAAGACTGAAAAAAGGAAAAATTCCCTCCCAAATCTCAAAAAACTAGACAAACAACAAAAAAAAAAATCACGAAAAACCCAAAAATCCCCTCCCAAAAAAACCCCCCAAAATAAAACAAAAAAAACCCCAAAAAAACCCCCTGAAAAGACCAAAAATTCCCCTCCCAAAAAACCTCCAGAAACAAACAAACAAAAAAACCCCAAAAATCCCAAACCAAACCAAACAAAAAACCCCAACATAAAACCGCCTCTCGAGTCTCAGTTTTCCCTAAAAACTCAGTGAAACCCCCCCAAAAAAACCCTGAAAAAACCAACCCCCCCAAAAAAACCCCAAAAAACAAAACAAAAAAAACCCCCCAAAAATCCCAAACCAACCAACCAAACAAAAAACACCCCCAAAAACTGGCTCTTGAGCCTCACATTTCCCTTAAAAAACCCATCTCTCCATCCAAACCACCCAGCCTGATTTTTCCATTAAAAAAAACCCACAAAAAAAACCCACCACACCCCCCCAAAAATATAAAATAAACAAGAAAAACACCCCCAAAAAACCCCCCAAAAACCACAGCCACCCCAAAAGAAACCAACTCAAAAAATCAGTTCTTGAACCTCATTTTTCCCTAAAAAAACCCCCAAGTCTCCAGCCTCACTTTTCCCTTAAAAATCCCAACTCTCCATCCAAACTATGCAGCCCGACTTTTCCATTAAAAAAAACCAAACAAACAAAAAACCACCCCAAAACCCCCCAAAAAAACTCCTAAAAAATCCCCCCCAAAAAAGAACCAAACCAAAAAATAAATAAAATAAAAATAAAAATAGAATAGAATAGAATAGAATAGAATAGAATAAAATTTAAAAAACCCAAGAGAGAACCTTTAACTCCTCTCAATTCCCACTTTCAGGATATTCCTACAGGATACAAATTCCTGCTCCAAATCCCAGAAAAATGACATTTTTCCCTAAATACAAACAGAGAAATAACTCACCGAGCTGAGAGTGGAGAGTCAGGACTGGCTGGAAAAGCCTGGAAATGAAAAGGGTTTTTATATGGAATTTTTATATGGAATTTTTATATGGAATTTTTTTATATGGAATTTTTTATGTGGAATTTTTATATGGATTTTTTTAAAAATAGAATTTTTATATGGAGTTTTTATATGGAATTTTTATATGGAATTTTATATGGATTTTTTTATGTGGAATTTTTATATGGAATTTTTTATATGGAATTTTTTTATATGGATTTTTTTATAATCCTTCAAAGCTTCGCGAAAAACCTGAGCCAAAAAATCCCAATAAAAACCACGACGGGGGAATTTAATTTGTTTATTTTTTTTTCATGGCTGTAATTATTTTACTCATTTGATCTCATTAAACGCCTTTTATCCCCCAAATCCCTTGGAAAAAAATAAAAATAAAATAAATCCACCTCACACCCCACAAGTTTTTTTTCCATTTATGGGGAGAAGGAAAAAAACGCCCCTTTTTTTATCCCCATGACCTCGTTTGGTGCCCCAAGAAATTCAAATCCAACCGTCCCCAAAAAAATAAAAATAAAAATAAAAATAAAAATATATAAAATAAAAATAAAATAAAGATAAAAATAAATATAAAAATTAAAAGTAAAAATAAAAATAAAAATCTCTTTTTGTTCAGAATAGGGAAGGAGAGGGAGTTGATGGTTCTGGGGTGGTTTTTATGTTAATCCTGAATTTTGTTTGTTGTTTTTTTGCCTTCAGGAGGTGGAATTTTGGAGAAATAAAAAGGTAAAACAGGTTCCAACTTAAGAAAAAACAGATTTTATTTACACACGTTAAGAAGAAGAAGAAGAAAATAAGAGAAAAAAAATGCCCCCAGAGATTAATTTTAGAAATTAATTTTAGAAATTTAATTTCGGAATGAATTTGATTTTAGACATTTAATCTCTGAACGAATTGATTTTTAGAAATTAATTTTAGAAATTTAATTTCTAAACAAATTGATTTGGGATCATCCCAATAGCCCTGGGACCATCCCAAAATCTCCAGGACCATTCCAAAAGCCCTGGGACCATCCCAATGGATTTGGGACCATCCCAATATCTCTGGGACCATCTCAACGGCTTTGGGACCATCCCAACAGGTTCAGGTTCATCCCAACAGCTCTGGGCCCATCCCAAAAACCCTGGGATCATCCCAAAAGCTCTGGAAACATTCCAACATCCCTGGAACCATTCCAAAAGCCCTGAGACCTCTGGGCCCATCCCAAAATCACCAGGACAATCCCAACATTTCTGGGACCATCCCAAAAGCCCTGAGACCACCCCAACACCTCTGGGACCATTCCAACAACTCTGGAACCATCCCAAAATCTCCAGGATCATCCCCAAAAGCCCTGGGACCATCCCAACATGCCTGAGACCACCCCAAATCTCTGGGACCATCCCAAAAGCCCTGGGACCATCCCAATATCTCTGGGACCATCTCAACGGCTTTGGGACCATCCCAACAGGTTCAGGTTCATCCCAACATCTCTGGGACCATCCCAACAGTTCTCGGACCATCCCAAAACCCCTGGAAAGATTCCAACACCTTCGGGACCATCCCAAAAGCCCTGGGATCATCCTAATATCCCTGAGACCACTCCAACAGCCCTGGGACCATTCCAAAAGCCCTGGGACCATCCCAACACCTCTGGGACCATCCCAATATCCCTGAGACCACCCCAACACCTCTGGGACCGTTCCAACAGCTCTGGAACCATCCCAAAATCTCTGGGATCATCCCAAAAGCCCTGGAAACATTTCAACATCCTTGGGACCATCCCAATGGATCTGGGACCACCCCAAAAGCCCTGGGACCATCCCAAAAGCCCTGGAAACATTCCAACATCTCTGGGACCATCCCAAAAGCCCTGGGACCATCCCAATGGATTTGGGACCATCCCAAAATCTCCAGGACCATCCCAAAAGCCCTGGGACCATCCCAATGGATTTGGGACCATCCGAATATATCTGGGACCATCCCAACAGCTTTGGGATCATCCCAAAACCCCTAAAAACATCCCAACAGCTCTGGAACCATCCCAATGGATTTGGGACCATCCCAAAATCTCCAGGACCACCCCAAAAGCCCTGGAACCATCCCAACACCCCTGGAACCATCCCAAAAAAATCTCATCCTGGCACCCAGAGCTCAGCTCCGTCCCCGTGCCAGGCCCTGGGAAGGGATGATGACGCCACGTGACGTCATCGGGGTAATTAACAGCCTTTGATGTTAATTGGGGGGGCCGGGGACGCGGCCCCGGAATCGGCGTCGCTCGTCACGGGAATTAATGAGCTCGTGTCGGGAATTAATGAGCGTTTTCTGAGGGGTTTTATGAGGTCCTGGGTTTTTATGAGATGGTGTCTAATGTTCTGTTCTTGCTCGGTGTAAACACGAGGAACGAGCTGGTTCAGCACCTTCCGGAGTTGTTTTTGGTAATTAGGAGTGTCTTCGTTAATCAGGAGCGTCTTCATTAATCAGCAGAGTCTTGGTTAGTCAGGAGTGTCTTCGTTAATCAGGAGTTTCTTTATTAATTAGGAGTGTCTTCGTTAATCAGGAGTGTCTTCGTTACTCAGCAGTTTCTTCATTAATCAGCAGAGTCTTCGTTAGTCAGGAGTGTCTTCATTAATCAGGAGTGTCTTTATTAATCAGTAGAGTCTTCGTTAATCAGGAGTGTCTTCATTAATCAGCAATGTCTTCATTAATCAGCAATGTCTTTATTAATGAACAGTGTCTTTATTAATCAACAGTATCTTTATTAATCAGCAATGTCTTCGTTAATCAGGAATGTCTTTAATAATCAACACTGTCTTCATTAATCAGCAATGTCTTTATTAATCAACAGTATCTTTATTAATCAGCAATGTCTTTATTAATGAGCAATGTCTTTATTGATCAGCAGTGTCTTTATTATTAATAGTGTCTTTATTAATCAACAGTATCTTCATTAATCAACAGTGTCTTCATTAATCAACAGTATCTTCATTAATCAACAGTGTCTTCATTAATCACCACAATGTCTTAATTTATCACCTCAAGGTCTTCATTTATCACTAAAATATCCTCGTGTGTCAACAAAGCAAAGCTGATTTTTGGAGTGAGAAAAGGTTCTGATAAAAGTGTTGTTTTTTTTCCTTTTTTCCAGCTCAGAGAATCGATTTAAAAATAATAAAAAAAATCCCGGTTGGATGATGTGGTTTTGTGTGATTAGTAAATATTAATTAATTTTTTTTTGTGTGTGTGTGTGTGTGTTGGAAAGGGGAACAGAGTTATCAGGGAATCAATGTGGATTTGTGTGATAATTAAATATTAATTTATTTTTTGTGTGTGTTGGAAAGGGGAGCAAAATTATCAAGGAATTGATGTGGTTTTGTGTGATTAGTAAATAATAATTTTATTTTTTTTTTTGTATTGGAAAGGGGAACAGAATTATCAGGGAATCTCTTATTTATCCTCAGAGATCCTGGAGTTCTGATTTTGGTGTTTGGATGGATTTGATCCCTGATTTTTTTTAAATTTCACCCACATTTTCTTCCTCCTCCTTGGCTCAACTCAATCCTCTCATATTTATCTTTACAAAATTCCCAATTTTTGTGTTTTGGAGGAGCTGGAATTGAATCCTCCAGCACAACTTGGAGCTCATTTTATCCTCAAGGATCTTTGGGTTCTGATTTTGGTGTTTGGATGGATTTGATCCCTGATTTTTTTAACATTTCACCCACATTTTCTTCCTCCTCCTTGGCCCAACTCAATCCTCTCATATTTATTTTACAAAATTCCCAATTTTTGTGTTTTGGAGGAGCTGGAATTGGATCCTCCAGCACAACCTGGAGCTCAATTTTATCCTCAAGGATCCAGATATTCTGATTTTGGTGTTTGGATGGATTTGATCCCTGATTTTTTTTAAAATTTCACCCACATTTTCTTCCTCCTCCTTGGCCCAACTCAATCCTTTCGTATTTATTTTACAAAATTCCCAATTTTTGTGTTTTGGAGGAGCTGGAATCGGATCCTCCACCCTTTCCTGACCTGCAGATCGAGCTGACACCGCTCCGAGTTTCGTCACCTCGTTGATTCATCACTTTTATTTCCCTGATCCTTGTTCCGACTCCTGTTAAACACGACGCGGTGACAACATCAGGGATTTAATGAGGGTTGTTTGGAAACACCCAAAAAAAAGCCTCGACATGATTTTTTTTTGTCTGATTTAATTAATGCCCTGCAGGGACAGGAACCTCGAGCAGAGGGAAAAAAAAAATCTCAGCAGGAAAGATCTGGACTTTTAATTATTATTAAATAGCTGAGATAAGACTCAATGTTTAATCTTCAGTTGGTTGAAACCGGTAATTAGGGATTAATTGTGATGGTTTTGGAGTTTGGGGATGGAGTGATGGGCAATTTAAGGGGAGGGGAAGGTGGGGGTTGGAATTCTTGTGGTTTTATTCCATTATTGTCCCACCCTTGGGATTGTCCAAGGTTGGGATGGACAAATGGACAAATGTCCCACACCCCTGGAAGTGACCAAGGCTGGGATGGACAAATGTCCAAGGTTGGGATGGACAAATGTCCAAGGTTGGGATGGACAAATGGATGGAAAAATGTCCCACACCCCTGGAATTGTCCAAAACTGGGATGGACAAATGTCCAAGGTTGGGATGGACAAATGGACAAATGTCCCACACCCCTGGAAGTGACCAAGGCTGGGATGGACAAATGTCCAAGGTTGGGATGGACAAATGTCCAAGGTTGGGATGGACAAATGGATGGAAAAATGTCCCACACCCCTGGAATTGTCCAAAACTGGGATGGACAAATGTCCAAGGTTGGGATGGACAAATGGACAAATGTCCCACACCCCTGGAAGTGACCAAGGTTGAGATGGACAAATGTCCAAGGTTGGGATGGACAAATGGACAAATGTCCCACACCCCTGGAAGTGACCAAAACTGGGATGGACAAATGTCCAAGCCCAGGATGGACAAATGTCCCACACTCCTGGAATGTCCAAGGTTGGGATGGACAAAATGTCAAAGGTTGGGACGGACAAATGTTCAGGGTTGGGATGGACAAATGGATGGACAAATGTCCCACACCACTGGAAGTGACCAAATCTGGGATGGACAAATGTCCCACAGCCCTGGGAGTAACCAAAACTGGGATGGACAAATGTCCCAACCCCTGGAAATGTCCAAAACTGGGATGGACAAATGTTCCACAGCCCTGGAAATGTCCAAAGTTGGATGGACAAATGTCCCACACCCCTGGAATTGTCCAAAGTTGGGATGGACAAATGTCCAAGGTTGGGATGGACAAATGGACAAATGTCCCACAGCCCTGGGAGTGACCAAGGTCAAGATGGACAAATGTCCCACACCCCTGGACGTGTCCAAGGGTGGGATGGACAAAGGGATGGACAAACGTCCCACACCCCTGGAAATGTCCAAATGTCCAAGGTTGGGATGGACAAACGGATGGACAAATATCCCAAACCCCTGGAATTGTCCAAGGTTGGGGTGGACAAAATGTCCCACACCCCTGGAAGTGTCCGAGGTTGGGATGGACAAATATCCAAGGTGGAGATGGACAAATGTCCCACACCCCTGGAAGTGTCCAAGGCTGGGATGGACAAATGTCTGAGGTTGGGATGGACAAATGTCCAAAGCTGGGATGGAGAAATGTCCCACACCCCTGGAATGTCCAAGGGTGGGATGGACAAATGTCCAAGCCCAGGATGGACAAATGTCCCACACCTCTGGAATGTCCAAAGTTGGGATGGACAAATGTCCAAGGTTGGGATGGACAAATGGACAAATGTCCCACAGCCCTGGAATGTCTGAGATGTGGATGGACAAATATCCCACCCCCCTGGAAGTGTAATTAACATTAATTATATTAAAATAATATTTATTTATTTAAAACATATATCTATGCTTCTATATAATTATATTTTTATCCTCGACTTTATAATATATTTTTATATATTAAAATATTTAAAATAAATTTTTATTCTTTAATATATATATTATATATATTTATATAATATATATTAATTTTAATATATATATTTACTATATATTATATTATATTATATTAAGTATTATATTTTAGTATAATATAATATAATATAATATATTTTAGATTAATTAATATAATATAATACAATGTAATATTATATTATTTTATATTGCATTACATTATATTATATTATATTATATTATATATTTTAGATTAATAAATATAATATAATAAATATAATATAATATAATATAATGTAATATTATATTATATTACATTACATTACATTACATTACATTATATTATATTATAATATATTATATTATATTATATTATATTATATATATAAAATATATTTTTATATATATATTTTTAAAATTTCTGCTTGTCCCCCTACCAAAAAACCAAACCCAACCACATAAAAAACCAACCCTAAACCCCATAAATATTTTTCCTTTTAGACTCACTCACAAAAAAAATCCCCTCCCCATAAATCAAACTAAAATTACAGAGTGGCCACAACAATAAAAGTTCAGGTCAAGCTGGACAAACCAACAATTACCAGGAGATGATTTATCAGAACCAATTAACGCTCGTTAATTGAGCTGGATCAGGGAAATAATTTGGGGTATTAATTGATGAAGAGTTTTGGGGAGGGGGTGATTCACCCCTGGGGTATAAAAAGACTCGAATTCGGATCTCGAATCAGAGTTTGTGTTGTGTCGTTTGTGCCGGTGCTGAGGTGAGTGAAATCTGGAGAAATAATTCCTGAGAAAGTGATTAATAGTTCCTGAGAAATTCCTGATAAATTACTGAATAGTTCCTGATAAACTCCTGATAAATTAATTAATAATTCCTGAAAAATTTCTGATAAGTTCCTGAATAATTCCTGAATAGTAATTCCTTAATAATTCCTGATAAATTCCTGATAAATTAATCAATAATTCCTGAATAATTCTTGAATAATTCCTGATAAATTTCTGATAAAGTAATTAATAATTCCTGAGAAATTCCTGATAAATTAATTAATAATTCCTGAGAAATTCCTGATAAATTCCTGATAAGTTCCTGATAAATTAATTAATAATTCCTGAATAATGTTCGAATAATTCCTGAATAATTCCTGAATTTAATTTAATTTCATTTTAATTTAATTTATTTGTACTTTATTTAATTTTATTTAATTTTATTTCATTATATTTCATTGTATTTGATTTTATTGAAATTTATTGAATTGAATTGAATTGAATTGAATTATATTTCATTGTATTTGATTTTATTGAATTTTATTGAATTTCATTTGTTTTATATTTAATTTAATTTAATTTAAATTTATTTCATTATGTTTTCATTGTATTTAATTTTTTTTGAATTTTATTGAATTTCATTTGTTTTACATTTAATTTATTTTAATTTCATTTAATTTAATTGTATTTGATTTTATTGAATTTTATTGAATTTTATTTGGTTTATATTTAATTTAATTTAATTTAATTATATTTCATTATATTTGATTTTATTAAATTTTATTAAATTTCACTTGTTTTATATTTAATTTAATTTAATTTAATTATATTTCATTATATTTTATTTTATTGAATTTCATTTTAATTTAATTTAATTTAATTTTTCTTCCCTCCCCTCTCTCACCCCCCAGAACCCCCTATTGCCCCCACCTCACCATGTCTCCGTCCCTGAGCCCCTGCACGGCCGGCAGCGCCTCCCCCTGCCCCGTGTCCATCCCGCAGCCCGTGGCCGAATCCTGCAACGAGCCGTGTGTCCGGCAGTGTCCGGACTCCACCGTGGTCATTTACCCTCCGCCGGTGGTGGTCACCATCCCCGGGCCCATCCTCAGCACCTTCCCCCAGCACAGCGTCGTGGGCTCTGCCGGAGCTCCCGCCGTCGCTGCCGGCCTCGGAGGAACCGCCGCTGGAACCAATTCTGGAGGAAGTTTTGGTGCCGCCAGAACTCCTGGAGCGTCTCAAGTTTGTGGTGGGGCCAGGTGGGCTCGGGGTTACCCCGTGGGGAGCTGCAGGCCCTGCTGTTAAATCCGCCACGGGACGCGGCTCCGCGACTCAGCTCCGGCCTTTGAGGATGTAAATAAAAGCATCTCTGAGAGTTTGAACGTCTCGAAAATCTGTTTCCATTCTTCTTCCACCTCAGAAATCCATTTCCATCCTTGTCCCATATCAAAAATCCATTTCCATTCTTCTTCCGCCTCAAAAATCCATTTCCATCCTTCTCCCACCTCAGAAATTTGTTGCCATCCTTGTCCCGCCTTAAAAATCCGTTCCCATCCTTCTTTCACCTCAAAAATCTGTTTCCATCCCTTCTTCCACCTCAAAAATCCTTTTAGATCCTTCTCCCATCTCAGAAATCAATTTCCATCCTTGTCCTGCCTGAAAAATCCATTTCCATCCTTTCTCCCACTTCAGAAATCCATTTCCATCCCTTTCCCACCTCAAAAATGTGTTTCCATCCCTTCTCTCACCTCAAAAAATCCATTTCCATCCTTCTCCCACCTCAGAAATCCATTTCCATCCCTTCTTCCACTTCAAAAAATCCTTTTCCATCTCCGCCGTTGCCGCCGGCTTCGGAGGAACCGCCGCCGCAACCAATTCTGGAGGAAGTTTTGGTGCTGCCAGAACTCCTGGAGCGTCTCAAGTTTGTGGTGGGGCCAGGTGGGCTCGGGGTTACCCCGTGGGGAGCTGCAGGCCCTGCTGTTAAATCTGGGACTCAGCTCCGGCCTTTGAGGATGTAAATAAAAGCATCTCTGAGAGTTTGAACGTCTCGAAAATCCATTTCCATTCTTCTTCCACCTCAGAAATTAATTTCCATTCGTGTCCCACCTCAGAAATCCATTTCCATCCTTCTCCCACCTCAGAAATTAATTTCCATTCTTGTCCCATTTCAGAAATCCATTTCCATCCCTTCTCTTGCCTCCAAAATCCATTTCCATCCTTCTTCCACCTCAAAAATCCTTTTACATCCTTCTCCCACCTCAGAAATTCGTTCCCATCCTTGTCCCACCTCAGAAATCCATTAAAATCCTTCTCCCCCCTTAAAAATCCATTTCCATCCTTCTCCCACCTCAGAAATCCATTTCCATCCCTTCTTCCACCTCAAAAATCCTTTTCCATCCCCGCGGTCGCCGCCGGCCTCGGAGGAACCGCCGGCACCAATTCTGGAGGAAGTTTTGGTGCTGCCAGAACTCCTGGAGCGTCTCAAGTTTGTGGTGGGGCCAGGTGGGCTCGGGGTTACCCCGTGGGGAGCTGCCGGCCCTGCTGTTAAATCCGCGACTCAGCTCCGGCCTTTGAGGATGTAAATAAAAGCATCTTTGGGTGTTTGAACGTCTCGAAAATCCGTTTCCATGTCAGAAATCTTTTTACATCCTTTCTCCCGCCTCAGAAATTTGTTTCCATTCTTGTCCCACCTCAGAAATCCTTTTACATCTTTCTCCCCACTCAAAAATCCATTTCCATCCCTTCTTCCACTTTAGAAATTCGTTTCCATCCTTCTCCTGCCTCAAAAATCCTTTTACATCCTTCTCCCCACTCAGAAATTAATTTCCATTCTTGTCCCACCTCAGAAATCCTTTTATATCCTTGTCCTGCCTCAAAAATTCATTCCCATCCTTCTCTCCCCTCAAAAATCCGTTTCCATCCTTGTCCCACCTCAGAAATCCTTTAAAATCCTTCTCCAACCTCAGAAATTAATTCCCATCCTTGTCCCACCTCAAAAATTCGTATCAATCATTCTTCGACCTCAAAAATCCTATTCCATCCTTGTCCTGCCTCAGAAATCTGTTCCCAACCTTTTCCTGCCTCAAAAATCCGTTTCTATCCCTTCTTTTACCTCAAAAATCCTTTTACATCCTTCTCCCGCCTCAGAAATTCTTTTAACGCCTTGTCCCACCTCGGAAATCCATTTCCATCCTTGTCCCACCTCAGAAATTTGTTTCCATTCTTGTTCCACCTCAAAAATCCTTTTCCATCCTTGTCCCACCTCAGAAATCCATTTACATCCTTCTCCCACTTCAGAAATCCATTTCCATCCTTCTCCCGCCTCAAAAATCCATTTCCATCCCTTCTTTGACCTCAAAAATCTGTTTACATCCTTTTCTCGCCTCACAAATTTGTTTCCATCCTTGTCCCATCTCAAAAATCCTTTTACATCTTTCTCCCCACTCAAAAATCCATTTCCATCCCTTCTTCAACCTCAAAAATCCATTTCCATCCTTGTTCCACCTCAAAAATCCTTTAAAATCCTTCTCCCACCTCAGAAATTAATTTCCATCCTTCTCCCACCTCAAAAATCCATTTCCATCCCTTCTCCCACAATTTTCCTTTTCTCTAAATCTTCCCCTTTTTTCCCAACCCTCCGCCTTCTCCTCATTCCCTGGGGGGATTTTATCGGGATATTTTTAATTTTAGATTCGATTTTTTGGGGATAAATTAGAAGAGAATTCTTTCCTCTGAGGCCTCGGCACGGGGGGTTTTCCAAATTTTGGAATTTTCCAGAATTTGGACAAATTTGGGAAATTGTGGAAATTCTCCAGACGATCCAATTGGTGGAACTGGATAATCCTCAAAACTCAAAATAATTCTGCGTTTTTGTGACTGTGACAACACCAAAAAATCATCTCCAGGATCAATTTTTTATCTCTTGCCGCATCTCCTGATGGATAAAAAATTGGATTTTTCAGTTTTCCAGCTCTGCTGAGTGACCAGGGCTGGGATTTTTTCCCTTTGAGTCACCCCGAGGGTGGATTTGTCACTCGTGTCTGTTTTTATTTCCTCATTAAACCAGAAATTGCAGATTTTGGTGTGTTTTGTGTGTTTTCCTTGGTTTGGTTTCTCCTCTCCCAGCCTGGTTTTTTCCGGGGGGGATTTTTTTCCCCAATTTTCCCATTTTTTCCCCCAAATTTCCAGATTTTTTTTCCCAATTTTCCCATTTTTTTCCCCCAAATTTCCCATTTTTTTCCCCAAATATCCCACCCTGAGCCAGCTGCCCCAACCTGGTTTTGTGGTTGGGAAAATGAAATTCCTGAATTATCTCTGGGTTTGTCTCTCTCCCTTTGCATGGCTCAGTTTGTCCTTCCCCAAAAATAAATTCACAACTTCTAACAATTCCCAAAAAAGAAAAATTTCAGAAATATTTTCCTTTGGAAAAAAAAAAAAAAAAATGTTTTTTAACAACTCCTAATAAACTAAAAATAAAAATCTCTCAATCCCAAAAGTCCCAAATTTGCCAAAAATAATTCAGGAAGTGCCTTTTTCCTGGTGAAATATTTGAGTAAAAATTTGAATTTTGGGGTGATTTAAGGTTTTTTTTTTCCTTCTGGGGGAAAAATGAGTCAGAAAAAGGAAGTTTTGAAATTTTAAATTTGGATTTTCCTGACCTTGAAAAGTCCCTTTGGGGTAAAGGGTGAGAGCAGATAAAAGGAAATAATTTAAATTGTTGAGTGAAATTATTTAAATGGGAATTATAGAGGCGGGAGGAAGGTAAAAAAAAAAAAGGGGGTTTTGATAATTGGGGAGTTTTACAGACTCAATGGGTTTGGTCAAGAATGGGAAGAAATCTCAAAAAAATCCTAAAAATTCTTGGAAAAAAATCCCCAAAATCCTAAAATTATTGGGGGAGAAATCCCAAAATAATCCCAAAATTCTTGGGAGAGAAATTCCCAAAAAATCTCAAATTTCTTGGGAGAATTCCCCAAATTCTTGGGAGAGAAATCTCCCAAATTCCAAAATTCTTGGGAGAGAATTCCCCAAAATTCTTGGGAAAAAAAATCCCCAAAAATTCCAAAATTATTGGGAGAGAATTCCCCAAATTCCCAAAATTCTTGGGAGAAAAATCCCCAAAAAATTCCAAAATTCACGGGAAAGAAATCCCAGAAATTCTTAGGAGAGAAATCCCCAAAATTCCAAAATTCTTGGGAGAAAAATTACTAAAATTCTTGGGAAAAAAAATCCCCAAAATCCAAAAATTCTTGGCAGAGAAATTCCCAAATTCCCAAAATTCTTGGGAGAGAAATCCCTAAAATTCTTGGGAAAAAAAAATCCCCCAAAATTCCAAATTTTTTGGGGAAGAAATCCCCAAAAATCCCAAAATTCTTGGGAAAGAAATTTTATGTCCCAAAATTTTATCTCCCAAATTTTATCTCCCAAAATTTTATTTTTCAAATTTTTTGTCCAAAATTTTATTTCCCAAATTTTGTGTCCCAAATTTTTTCTCCCAAATTTTTTTCTCTTTTTTAAACTGAATTTTTTCAATTTTTTTTTTTTACTTCAACCTTGAGCAAAGTCCTTGTTAATTAAACCCAGAGATTTCAAACCATTAATATTTAAATTATTGCAACACTTTGCGAATTTTAAAAAAATTAAATCGCCTTTAATTTCAAAATTAAAATCGCCTTTAATTTAAAAATGAAAATCGCCTTTAATTTAGAAATTAAAATCGCCTTTAATTTGGTGTTTGGGAAATGAAAGAGGAAACTCAACTTCCTGTTTGTTCTGCAGTTGAAATTCAAATTAAAAATTAAAAAAGGAGGAAAATGAGGTCAAGGTCACCCGAGGAGTTTCTGCCCCAAGAGGAAAATAAAATTTAAAAAAATAAGAATAAAAATTAATTTAATGGTTTTTTAGTGTTAATTCTGATGATTTTTCAATTC
Organism: Zosterops lateralis; assembly: GCF_965231275.1. Taxonomy (NCBI): domain Eukaryota; kingdom Metazoa; phylum Chordata; class Aves; order Passeriformes; family Zosteropidae; genus Zosterops; species Zosterops lateralis. The sequence goes on from NC_139787.1 coordinate 785,395, forward strand.
TAATTTAATTTTCAATTTTTCATTTTTAATTTTCTAATTTTTAATTTTTAATGTCGAATTTTTCATTTTTAATTTCCAATTTTTAATTTTTAACTTTTAATTTTTAATTCTTAAATCTTAATTTTTACTTTTTAATTTTCGATTTTCAATTTTTTAATTTTTAATTTTTAATTTTTAATTTTTAATTCTTAAATCTTAATTTTTAATTTTTAATTTTCAATTTTTAATTTTAAATTTTTAATTTTTAATTTTCAATTTTTAATTTTTAACTTTTAATTTTCAATTTCTAATTTCTTATTTTCAACTTTTAACTTTTAATTTTTAATTCTTAATTTCTATTTCTTAATTCTTAATTTTTAATTTTTAACTTTTAATTTTTAATTTTTAACTTTTAAGTTTCAATTTCAAATTTTTAGTTTCTAATTTCTAATTTTTAATTTCGAATTTTCAATTTTTAATTTTAATTTTTAACTTTTAATTTTCAATTTCTAATTTTTAATTTTTAATTTTTAACTTCTAATTTTTAACTTTTAATTTTTAATTTCTAATTTTTAACTTTTAATTTTTAATTTTGAACTTTTAATTTTTAATTTTCAGTTAAAAATCCCTTCAAATAAACATTAAAAAATCTTATTTTTTTTTTAAACAAAAAAACCTCCTCTCACCCCAACGACCTTGACCCAAAAAACAAATAAATTAAAATAAAAAAATAAATAATTCCAAACAACAAACCCAGCTCAGGAATGTCACCGAGCCAGAAAAAAAAAAAATCAAATTAAAGATTCCAAACCAACGTTGGAATTCAAAGAACAAAATAATAATCCCAACCAAGAGGAAAATGAGATTTAATTGCGGATTAACGACTCCCACGGGCAAAGTTGAAATTTTATTTTTATTTATTTTTCCACCAATCAGGTTCCAGAATTTTAAATTCCAAATAAACCACGAGGGGAAATCTGGGATATAAAAAGGGGCAGAAAATTCCAGGTTTTTATCGGCTCCTCCTTTGCTGGGATTTGTTCTTTGACTCAAAGGGAATTTGGTGAGTTTTTGTTGGTTTTTTTTTTAGTTTTGGAGTTTGAGGTTTTTGTTGTGGTTATTCTGGGTTTGGCAGGGTTATGTGGATTTATTTTTTTAATATAGATTTATTTTTTTATAGATATTTATTTTTTATATTTATTTATATTTTTATATATATTTATTTTAATATATATTTATTTTTTAAAAATGTATTTATATTTTATACAGATTTATTTTTTATATATATTTTAATATATATTTATTTTATATATATATTTATTTTTATTATATATTTTATATATATTTTTTTAATATATATTTATATATTTTTAATTTTTAATATAGATTTATTTTTATATAGATTTATTTTTAAAATATATATTTATTTTTAAAACATATATTTATTTTTAATATATATTTATTTTATATATACATTTATTTTTATAGATATATTTATTTTTATAGATATATTTATTTTTATAGATATATATTTATGTATTTATTTTTATATAGATTTATTTTTATATAGATTTATTTTTATATATTTAAAATATATATTTATTTTTAATATATATTTATTTTTATATAGATTTACTTTTTATATAGATTTTTTTTAATATTATTTTTATATAGATTTTTTTATATGTATTTATTTATATATATATTTATTTTTATATATATTTATTTGTATATATATTGGTTATATATATATTTATTTTATATATATATATGTATTTACTTTATATTTATTATATTTTTTTTTAAGCTGGGTTTGAGTTTTAAAGTTTTCAGGGGGAATTTTTTTGGTCTTGGACTTCCCTGATAAGGGATTCTTTGGGACATAAAATAATTTAAAGACACATATAGAACATAAAATAACTTAAAGGTCGAATGAGGAGATTTATTATACAAATGACTATAAAATAAAGGCAAATATAGAACATAAAATAATTTTAAAAGGCAAATGCAGAACAAAAAATAACTTAAAGGTCGAATGAGGAGATTTATTATACAAATGACTATAAAATAAAGGCAAATATTGGACATAAAATAATTTAAAGGCAAATACAGAACAAAAAATAATTTAAAGGCAGTGGATGAATGAGGAGATTTATTATACAAATGACTATAAAATAAATTCAAATATAGAACATAAAATATTTTAAAGGCAAATACAGAACATAAAATATTTTAAAGACAAATATAGAACATAAAACAATTTAAAGGCAAATACAGAACATCATTTAGAGTCAAATACAGAGCACACGATAATTGAAATGCAGCGGGTGAATTACGGGCTGCAATGAGGAGTCGAGGCCGTAATTTTCCTTCTGCCCTTGACCTTGAGAGGAAAACTTGGAGACCTCTGAGGTCGTTGTTACTCCTTGGAGTACTCACTACTCCTCCTCTCCTCCCTGTTGTAGGTTTTTACCTCCAAATTTTGAAGGTTAGATAAGAAATAATAACAAAAAAAAAAAAAAAAAACAAAAAAAAAAACAGAGAAAAAAAAAATAAGATCTTGAGATCTTCATTCTCACACCAAGCACAGACTCAAAACCTTCAGAAGAGACTGAAGGTTTCTCAGAGAGAAAAAACCAAACCTAAAACTCCTCCTTGGAGTTTTCACTACTCCTCCTTTCCTCCTCATTGCAGGATTTTACCTCCAAATTTTGAGGGTTAGATAAGAAATAATAACAAAAGAAACCAAGAAAAAAAATAAGATCTTGAGATCTTCATTCTCTCACCAAGCCCAGACTCAAAACCTTCAGAAGACACTGAAGGTTTCTCAGAGAGAAAAAACCAAACCCAAAACTACTCAGAGTATTCACTACTCCTCCTCTCCTCCCTGTTGTAGGTTTTTACCTCCAAATGTTGAGGGTTAGAAAAGAAATAATAACAAAAGAAACCAAGAAAAAAAATAAGATCTTGAGATCTTCATTCTCACACCAAGCACAGACTCAAAACCTTCAGAAGAGACTGAAGGTTTCTCAGAGAGAAAAAACCAAACCCGAAACTCCTCCTTGTAGTACTCACTACTCTCCTTTTTCTCCCTGTTGTAGGTTTTTATCTCCATCTTTTGAGGGTCAGATAAGAAATAATAACAAAAAAAAACCAAGAAAAAAGATAAGATCTTGATATTTTCATTCTCGCACCAACCACAAACTCAAAGTTTTCAAAAGAGACTTGAACCACCAGCCTGAAACCTTGGGGAGAAAAAAACCGAACTCAAAATTACTCCTTGTAGTACTCACTACTCCTCCTTTCCTCCCCATTTCAGGTTTTAACCTCCACCTCTCCACCATGACCTTCATCCAGAGCCAGTGCGACGACGACTGCTACTCCCCCTGCGGCAGCGGCTACTACGGCAATTCCTACCGCGGCTACGACTGCGGCAGCCCCTGCGGCTACCGCGGCTACGGGAGCCTCTTCGGGGGCCTCTACGGCTCCAGGAGCCTCTTCGGCTGCGGTTACGGCACTTTGTTCGGTTCTCGCAGCCTCTTCGGCGCCGGGGATTGCTATGGGGGCTATAGGGGATCGTACGGGGATTGTTACGGGTCCCCGGCGTTCTCCTACGGCCGGTACGGCTACGGATCCCGCTACGGGCAGAGGTTTGGCTATGGAGGGTGTTATGGCTATTGAAGAGCCCAAAATTCCTCGGTTGGGTTGGGTTGGTTGAGTGTGGGAGCGAAGATGGAAGATTTTGGGGGTGTGAGGAGGTTGTGGGATGATCTGAGATGTTGTTGAAGGGTTCGAGATGTTCCTCCTCCATCCCTGATCTTCTCTCCACCAAGATCTTCTCCAAGAAAACCCAACTCAGCACTTTTGTCTGTACAAAAACTTCATTTTTTCCCCCTTTTCTGATTGGATGATGTGGGTGTAGCGTGACTTTGGGTGTGTGGTCTTCATGTCCCCTTCGAGTTCTGTAATTCCCTTTAAAATCGTCTCTACCTCTGGTTTCCTATTAAAGATTTTCTTGGTTTTTCTGCATCAATTCAGCGTTTTTGGGGTATTTTACGGGGATCGTTACGGGTCCCCGGCGTTCTCCTACGGCCGCTACGGCTACGGATCCCGCTACGGGCAGAGGTTTGGCTATGGAGGGTGTTATGGGTATTGAAGAGCCCAAAATGTGTTGGTTGAGTTGGTTGATGGGGAGTGTGGAGATGATTCCTGGGTTGGGTTGGGTTGGGTTGGGTTGGGTTGGGCTGGTTGAGTGTGACAGTGGAGATGAAGGATTTTGGGGCTGTGAGGAGGTTGTGGGATGATCTGAGATGTTGTTGAAGAGTTCGAGATGTTCCTCCTCCATCCCTGATCTTCTCTCCACCGAGATCTTCTCCAAGAAAACCCAACTCCTTCTCTCCACCAAGATCTTCTCCTCAAGTCTCCAAAAAAACCCAACTTTGTGCTTTTGTCTGTACAAAACTTTCATTTTTTCCCCTTTTTCTGATTGGATGATGTGGGTGTAGCGTGACTTTGGGTGTGTGGTCTTCGTGTCTCCTTCGAGTTCTGTAATTCCCTTTAAAATTGTCTCTACCTCTGGTTTCCTATTAAAGATTTTCTTGGTTTTTCTGCATCAATTCAGCGTTTTTGGGGTATTTTACGGGGATCGTTACGGGTCCCCGGCGTTCTCCTATGGCCGGTACGGCTACGGATCCCGCTACGGGCAGAGGTTTGGCTATGGAGGGTGTTATGGGTATTGAAGAGCCCAAAATGTGTTGGTTGAGTTGGTTGATGGGGAGTGTGGAGATGATTCCTCGGTTGGGTTGCGTTGGGTTGGGTTGGGTTGGGCTGGTTGAGTGTGGGAGCGAAGATGAAGGATTTTGGGGCTGTGAGGAGGTTGTGGGATGATCTGAGATGTTGTTGAAGGATTTGAGATGTTCCTTCTCCATCCCTGATCTTCTCTCCACCGAGATCTTCTCCAAGAAAACCCAACTCCTTCTCTCCACAGAGATCTTCTCCTCAAGTCTTCAAAAAATCCCAACTCAGCACTTTTGTCTGTACAAAAACTTCATTTTTTCCCCCTTTTCTGATTGGATGATGTGGGTGTAGCGTGACTTTGGGTGTTTGGTCTTTGAGTTCTGTAATTCCCTTTAAAATCGTCTCCACCTCTGGTTTCCTATTAAAGATTTTCTTGTTTTTTCTGCATCAATTCAGCGTTTTTTTGGGTTTAGTTGTTGTCGCCAGATTTGAAAAATAAGTGAAATTTCTTAGTCAGAGTCAGGGCAGGAAAAGGAAAAGGTTTATTTTGAGATTTTGATTTAAGGATCCCAAATCCCCCTGGAATATCCCAAATCCCCCCTGGAATATCCCAAAATCCCCCTGGAGGATCTCAAATTTCCTTTTCCAGCTCCTCATTCCCATCCCTGGATCATCTCCAGCCCCTCAATTTCTCCCTTTTCCATGAGCTGGAAACAAATTTGAGGACAAAAAAAAAAAAAAAAAAATCCCTCATCTCCTGGAATATCCACACAAACCAAAGACAGAGAAACCAAAAAAACCCCCAAAAAACCCAAAAACCCAAAAAACAAAAAACAAAAACCAAAAAAAACCCCCAAAACCCCAAAAACCCAAAAAACAAAACAAACAAAAAAACCCCACAAAAAAACCCCAAAAAACCCCCAAAACCCCAAAAAACAAAACAAAAAAAAACCAAACAAACCCCCCCCCAAAAAAACCCCCAAAAAACCCCAAAACCCCCCAAAAAACCCAAAAAACAAAACAAAAAAACAAACAAAAAACCCCACAAAAACCCCACAAAAAACCCCAAAAAAACCCAAAAAAACCCCCAAAAAAATCCAGATTTTTTTTTTCTTTCAAATGCAGACAGTATTTAATAGAACAAGAAATACAAACAAACAAACAAACAAAAAAAAGAACTTGGCACAGACACAGAAAAGATTAAAATCCTGTTGATGCTGGAAGCGGCTCCGGGAGCTGAGTCAGAAAATTCAAATTCCTTTTTGTTGTTCCTCCTTTTCCTCCGGGTCCTCGTAAAAAAAAATAAAATAAAAATCCAGATCAAAGGGCCAGACAAGCCCTGAAATGTTCCCTCCCTCCCTGGGAGGGCTCCTTGGAAATGCAGATGGAACAAAAATCTCATTTCATGGAGCTGCTCCAACCTTATTGCGGCAACTTTTAAAAATATTCACATGAATTGCAGATTTGTCCCTCCCATCACCGAGGGGGATCTGGGAGGGTTTAAATCCAAAATATCAGGAGAGTTGAGATAACAAGGAGAGGAAGGACAAAAAAAAGAGAAATTTCAGGAAGTTTTGGAGCACAGAAATGACACCAAATCTCATTTCATGGAGCTTTTCCAACCCTGTTGCAGCAACTTTTAAAAATATTCACATGAATTGCAAATTCATCACTCCCATCACCGAGGGGGATCTGGGAGGGTTTAAATTTGGGGTTTCAGGAGAACTGAGACAGAAAAAAGGACAAAAAAGGAGAAATTCTGAGAGGTTTTGGAGCACAGAAATGACACCAAATCTCATTTCACGGAACTTCTCCAACTCTATTGCGGCAACTTTTAAAAATATTCACATTAATTACAGATCTGTCCCTCTGGGGGATCTGGGAGGGTTCAAATCCAAAATATCAGGAGAGTTGAGATAACAAGGAGAGGAAGGACAAAAAAAAAGTGAAATTCCAAGAGGTTTTGGAGCACAGAAATGACACCAAATCTCATTTCATGGAGCAACCATCAAAAAATTTCACACGAATTACGGATCCGTCGCTCCCATCACCGAGGGGGATCTGGGAGGGCTTAAATCTGAGATATCAGAAGAGCTGAGACAGAAAAAAGAACAAAAAAAGAGAAATTCCGAGAGGTTTTGGAGCACAGAAATGACACCAAATCTCATTTCATGGAGCAACCCTCAAAAAATTTCACACGAATTACGGATCCGTCGCTCCCATCACCGAGGGGGATCTGGGAGGGTTCAAAACTGAGATATCAGAAGAGCTGAGACAGAAAAAAGGACAAAAAAGAGAGAAATTTTTGCAACACATTAAATCATTAAATCCCCCACCCGTGACAACTTGGGGAGAAAAATTCTTCACTTGCGCAAACATCGACAACGAGCTCGGACATTATTTCCTTCCGTCAATTCCTTCGTGAATTCCTTGAGTATTTTCCAATGAGGATCAACAACAGGAGGAGTAACAGCAGGGGTAGGAGCAGGAGTAGGAACAGCACAAGGGGTAACAGTAACGGGTGGTGCAGCTCCTGGAGGTCAGGCAGGCGCCGTAGGAGCGGCGGCAGCAGCTCAGGGTGCGCGACACGGCCGGGCCGCAGCGGAACGTGCGCGTCGTGGTGTAGCACGGGGAGCAGCAGAGGCTGTAGCAACACGGGGAGTAGCAGCAGGACATTTTTTTGGAGGTTTGGTTGGGGTTGAGGAGGTGGAGGTGAGGCTGGAAGAGGGTTTGGAGGAAAGAAGGAGGAGGGAAAGAAAAATTAGGAGTTTGTGGGAGTGGAGGGGTGGGGTTGTGGGGTGGGGTGAATTCTCTTTAAGGTTGAGTGGGGTTTTAATGTCATAGATTGGTAGAATTGTATGAATCCAGGATTCCAGAACCCCCAAACCCCCAGAATTCCAGAATTCCAAAACCCCAGAATCCCAGAACCCCAGGATTCCAGGATCCCAAAATCCCAGAACCCCAAACCCCCATAATCCTGGATTCCAGGACCTCAGAATCCCAAAATCCCAGAACCCCCCAAACCCCAGAATCCCAGGATTCCAAAACCCCAGAATCCCAGAATCCCAGAACCCCCAAACCCTATAATCCAGGATTCTGGAATCCCAGGATCCCAGAACCTCAGAATCCCCAGAATCCCAGAACCCCAAAACCCCAGAACCCCAAAACTCCAAAATTCCAGGATTCCAAACCCCCATAATCCCAGATTCCAGAACCCAGAACCTCAAAATTCCAGAACCCCAAAACCCCAGAATTCCAAACCCCCAAAATTCCAAACCCCCAAAATTCCAAAACCCCAGAATCCTAAAATTCCAAACCCCCAGAACCCCAAAATCCCAAAATTCCAGAACCCCAAAACCCCGAAAATCCCAAAAATCCCCAAAATCCCAGGACCTCAAAACCCCCAAAATCCCAAAAATCCCAAGACCCCAAACCCCCAGGCTCCCAAAATCTGACTGGGATCCCTCAGAGCGTTTCCTGGAATTCTTAGAAATGCTCAAGGAATTAATTAAAGTCTCCCAGACTTTAAAATGTTTTAAACATAAATGCTTATAATATTTTAAATATAAAATAAGGTTTATAATGTTTTAAATTTAAATTATTTCTCCTCCTGGGTAACTCTTGGCTTTGTTAGTGTTTAAATCCTGCGGCTCAGAGGGATGAAAAAAATCCCAAAAATTTCTGGGATTTTTACGTGTTTTCCCTGTTGTGACATTCCTGACATAAAAATCCATTTCTTCCTTCGGTAATGGCTCTGAAAATTCCAGGGGTGACCATAAGAAATAAAAAAAAAACACCCAAAAAAAGAAATCCAGGAGTTGTAATTAAGAATTTCTCTTTTTTTCCAAAAATGTCCATAAATTGAGGTCCAAAAATAATAATAAAAAAAGAAATCCAGGACTTCAAACTCAGAATTTCCCATATTTTCCAAAAATATCCATAAATTGAGGTCCAAAAATAAATAAATAAAAAATAAAAATAAATAAAAATAAATAAAAATAAAAACTCCCCAACCCCAGGACTTCAAACTCAGAACTTCCCATATTTTCCAAAAATAATAATAAAAAAACAACAAAAAAACACAAAACAGGAAAAAAAAAAAAAAGAAATTCAGGATTTCAAACTCAGAATTTCCCATTTTTTCCAAAAATGTCCATAAATTGAGGTCCAAAAATAAAAAAAATCAAAAACAAAACCCCAGGACTTGTAACCCAGGACTTCAAACTCAAAAATGTTTTTTTTTCCAAAATAATTTTGGATTTTGGACAATCTTTTCCAAAAATGTCCATAAATTGAAGTTCCAAACCAAAACCCCAAAACTTTTAACCCAAAATTTCCCATTTTTCCCAAAAAACACGGAACCACCCACGACTCAAAACCCCCCCAGATTAAAAAACCACCCCCCGATCAAACCATTTCCCACCCAAATCCCAAAAATTCTCCACAAAACCAAAATCAAAACTCACCGAAATCAACGGGAAGACGGAGGCGAGAGCCGGAGCCGTGTGAGGATCGTCAAATCCGGGAGGATTTTTATATCCCAATTTTGGAACTCGGGGCGGCTCCTCCTCAACCACGGCAGGAATTCGGGGTGGAAATTCATCAGCAAATTCCAATTGTCGTAAATTATTCGGGACAATTTTGGAATTTGGGGTGGAAATTCCTCAGCAAACCCCAATTATTGTAATTTATTCAGGACAATTTTGGAATTTGGGGTGGAAATTCCTCAGCAAACCCCAATTGTCGTAATTTATTCGGGGCAATTTTGGAATTCCTGAGGTTTTTGAGGAGCTCTAATTACAACCCTGGAGATCAAAGGAATCTCAAAGACTTTCCAGGAATTTTTTGAGGAGAACTGGAGACGACACAAAACCTCCAAACCACAATTCCTGCTCAGTTTTGGAGAACTTGGATTGGTTTTTTTTTTATCCCCAAAGGGGAGATTGAGGTTGTAAAATTTTGGGATAAATTTTGGAATTCCTGAAGATTTTGAAGGAATCTCCGGGACTTTCCAGGAATTTTTTGAGGAGAACTGGAGAGGACACAAAACCAACTCCAACCACAATTCCTGGTCAGTTTTGGAGAACTTGGATTGGTTTATTTTTTTTCCCCAAGGGGAGATTGAAGTTGTAAAATTTTGGGATGAATTCTGGAATTTCTGGGATTTTGAGGAGCTGTAATTACAACCCTGGAGACAGAAGGAATTTCCAGGAATTTTTTGAGGAGAACTGGAGACGACACAAAACCAACTCCAACCACAATTCCTGGTCAGTTTTGGAGAACTTGGATTGGTTTATTTTTTATCCCCAAAGGGGAGGTTGAGGTTGCAAATTTTTGGAATAAATTTTGGAATTCCTGGGATTTTTGAGGAGCTCTTGACCAAATGAATCTCCAGGAATTTCCAGGAATTTTTTGAGGAGAACTGGAGACGATACAAAACCAACTCCAACCACAATTCCTGCTCAGTTTTGGAGAACTTGGATCGGTTTATTTTTTTTCCCCAAGGGGAGGTTGAGGTGGCAAATTTTGGGATAAATTTTGGAATTCCTGAAGGTTTTGAGGAGCTGTTGACAAAAGGAATCTCCAGGAATTTTTTGAGGAGAACTGGAGACGACACAAAAAAAATTCCAACCACAATTCCTGGTCAGTTTTGGAGAACTTGAATTGGTTTATTTATTTCCCCAAGGGGACTTTGAGGTTATAAATTTTTGTGGTGACGTAAAGAGGGCACCGGGACGGCCTCGAGCGTTTTGGGATTTTCGTCACAATTAATGACGGGTCGTTCCATCGATTCCTCCAGGTCTTTCCTCAAAGTCTGTAATTTGTGCCGGGAGAGGCGCGAAGGGATCAATTAACGCGGCGTCTGCGAAATGTTGGGGAGGTTTGGGGTGTGGTGGGGTTTTTTGGGGTTTTTTGGGGTTTTTGGGGTTTTTTTGGGGGTTTTTGGGTTTTTTCTTGGGGGTTCCTGGTTTGTTCTTTGGTGGGGTTTTTTTGGTTTTTGGTTTGGTTTGGTTTTTTGGGTTTTTTTGGGGTTTTTTTTGGGGAGGGGTTTGGTTTAGCGTTTTTGTTGTTGTTTTTTGTGGGGGTTTTTTGTCTTGGTTTTGGGTTTTTTGGGGTTTTTTTTGTAGTTTGGGTGTTTTTTTTGTTTTTGCTTTTTTGGTTTTTGGGGGGTTTTTTTGGGTTTTGCTTTTAGGTTTTGGGGTTTTTTGTGGGTTTTTTTAGGGGATTTGGGGGTTTTTGGGGTTTTTTGGGATTTTTTTGGGGTTTTTCTATGGTTTTGGTTTTGGTTTTGGTTTTGGGGTTTTTTTCTTGTTTGTGTGTGTTTGAACATAAAGGAAATCACCAGGCAAGTCAAATAAAATATTAAATATTTGTTGGGGTTTTTTTGCTTTTTTGGGGGATTTTTTTTTTTTTTTGTTTTGTTTTCTTTTGTTTTCCTTTGTTTTTGTTTCGTGTGTGTTTGAGTGTGAAGGAAATAACCAGGCAAGTTTAGGGCTTGTTTTTTGATTTTTAGGGGTTTTTTTTTGGTTGATTGGTTGGGTTTTCTGTGGGTTTTTTTTTGTTTGCTTGGGGTTTTTTTGTTTGTTTTTTTGTTTTGTTTTGTTTTGTTTTTTGTTTTGTTTTGTTGTTTTTTTGTTTTTTTTTTTTTTATTTTGGTTTTGGTTTTGGTTTTTGGGGGTTTTTTTTTGTGTGTGTTTGAATGGGAAGGAAATCACCATCCAATTCAAATCCAACATTAAAAAAACAACATTAAAACACAACCAGAAAGGCAGAAACGTGATGCAAAACCTTTTAATGACACCAAGAGGAAGTTACACCTTGTAGCAGCACCGAGGCTCGCGCCGCCCTACACCGAGGAGCAGCTACACCTGGGAGTAAACCCAGAGTTGGGGAGGAGGAGACCCAGAGCAGGCTCCTCCTCCTCCTGCCCCACCCTCACACCTCAGAGCACACACAAACCTCATCCCCAAACACCCAGAAACAACAAAACCAACCAACTAAATCTTGAACGAACGAGAAGAAGAGCGGGGCCGTGGCGGAGCCGCGGCCAAACCCCGGCAGGAGGATTTTGGGGGGTCTCTCCCGGCACGGGCCGCGCTCAGCACTGGTAGCAGGGGGAGCAGCTGCCGTAGGAGTATCTCTGGAAGTAGCGGGGCCAAGAGCAGGAGGAGGAGGAGGAGGAGAAGGGCGAGCAGTAGCGGGAGCTGAAGGACGGGCAGCACTCGCGGTAGCCACAGAACCGCCCGGAGTAGCCCAGGGAGCCGCAGGGGCCGGAGCCGCAGTCGAAGGCGCGGGAGCTGAACACGAGGCCGGAGGCGCACGGGGAGTAGCAGGAATCCTCACACTGGCGCTGGTAGCAGAAAGTCATGGCTGGGGGTCCTGGGGAGGCAAAGGCCGCACGGGCTGGGAATGGAGAGAGAGACAAAAATGAGCCCGGGAGGGGTTGGGGAAGGTGGGACAGGAATTGTTTATGGGTTTGATTGAATGGTAAAAAATACTGGAGATGTAAAAGCTGGGAGTGAAATAGAAATGAAATCCAGCTTTGAGATGTGATCATGAATCTGTGTTCCCGTCTCTCCATCAATCGTCGATAGAGGGCGAGATGTTGGGAATGATGGGACAGGAAAGACTTATGGATATGATTGAATGGTAAAAAAATACTAAAAATATAAATCCTGTGAGTGAAATAAAAGTGAAATCCAGCTTGGAGATGTGATCATGGATCCACCTTCCCATCTCTCCATCAGTCGCCAATAGAGGGCGAGATGTTGGGGAAGGTGGGACAGGAATCGTTTATGGATGTGATTGAATGGTAAAAAATGCTAAAAAATATAAAATCTGTGAGTGAAAATAGAAATTAAATTCAGCTTTGAGATGTGATCATGGCAGGGAGGAAGATGGTGATTAACTGGGGTCAGGTTGAAGGACAGAAAACAAAATGACCCAAGGATGTCGCCCCTCTCCACCCTGCCAAGGGATCAGGGAAAAAGTGGATAAGAAAAGTCTCTTTGGAGTTTAGAATACAGGATGAATATAGAATATAGAATATAGAATATAGAATATAGAATACAGGATGATGTGGTGATAGAGCAGAAAGTCATGGCTGGGGATCCTGGGGAGGCAAAGGCTGCACGGGCTGGGAATGGAGAGAGAGACAAAAATGAGCCCGGGAGGGGTTGGGGAAGGTGGGACAGGAAGGGCTTGTGGATATGATTGGTAAAAAATACAAAGAATAAAATAAAAGAGGGAAAAAAGAAAAAAAAAGAGAAAAAGAGAAAAAAGGGAAAAAGATGAGGAGAAAGAAAGGAGAAAAAAGAGAATAAAAGAAGAGAAGAAAATGAAAAAAAGACAGAAAATAAGTTAAAAAAGAGGAAAAAAGAGAAGAAAAGACCAAAAAAAAGAGGAAAAAAAGGAGGGGAAAAAAAGAGTATAAAAGAAAAGAAAAAAAGTGAATAAAAATGAAATGAAATAAAATGAAATGAAATGAACTGAAATTAAATAAAATGAAGTGAAATGAAATGAAATAAAAATGAGATGAAATGAAATGAAATAAAAATGAAATGAAATGAAATAAAATAAAAATGAAATGAACTGAAATGAAATAAAATGAAGTGAAATGAAATGAAATAAAAATGAAAGGAAATGAAATGAAATAAAATAAAATAAAAATGAAATAAAATGAAATGAAATGAAATAAAAATGAAATGAAATGAAATGAAATAAAATGAAGTGAAATGAAATAAAATAAAATGAAATAAAAATGAAATGAAATGAAATTAAATGAAATAAAAAAAAAATAAAATAAAATAAAATAAAAATAAAATAACATAAAAAAAAATAAAATAAAATAAAATAAAATAAAATAAAATAAAATAAAATAAAATAAAATAAATAAAGGAGGAACATCCCCAAACCCGCCCGTCCCCCCCTCCCTGGCCTGTCCCACCCTCCGCACTCACCTGCTGTTCCAATGGGCCAAAGGCGGGTCCGGGGTTGGTCCCTTTGGGGATTTGGGGTTTTTATTTCTGGAGCTCCAGTCCCGCCCCGACACGGCTCCAGCTCATCCCAAATGTCATTTCATTTCATTTCCATCCCAAATTTAATTTAATTTAATTTTTGTCCCTTTTCCTCCCCATGGAGATCCCGAGTTCCTGATGAGTGTCCGGCGGCTCCGCCCGTTGGGCCTTTGATCCCCAAAACCTCAACGGGGCAATTAAAGCTCGGGATCATCGCGGGGATTCGGGATCAGCAAAGTCACCCAGGAATGCCCAGACGTGGCGGCTTCGGGCCCTCAATGGGCTTTGTCATCATTTTTATTTTTATTTTTATTTTTATTTTTATTTCTATTTTTGTTTTTTTTTTTTTTTTTAATTTTTATTTCTATTTTTATTTTATTTTTGTTTATTTTATTTTATTTTATTTTATTTTATTTATTTTTATTTTAATTTTTATTTTTATTTTTATTTTTATTTATTTTTATTTTTATTTTAATGTATTTTTTATTTTTATTTTTATTTTTATGTATTTTTATTTTTATTTTTTATTTTAATTTTTAATTTTTTCTTTTTATTTTCATTTATTTTCATTTATTTTATTTTAATTTTTTAAATTTAATTTTTTAATTCTTATTTATTTTTCTTTTTATTTTCTTTTTATTTTCTTTTTATTTTTATATATTTATATTTATATTTATATTTATGTTTTGCTTTTGTTTTTATTTTTATTTTTATTTCGATTTTATATTTAAATTTTTATTTTTATTTATTTTAATTTAAATATTAATTTAAATATTAATTTAAATATTTATTTTTATTTTTATTTTTATTTTTGTTCATATTTATATATTTATTTATATTTATTTATTTATTTTCATTTTCATTTTAATTTTCATTTTTATTTTCATTTTCAAATTTTAATTTTAATTTTAATTTTAATTTAATTTATTTTTATTTTTATTTTTTATTTATTTATTTATTTTAAAATCCTAATTTTAATTAATTTTTCTTTTTATTTTCCCCCTAGACTAATCACAGAAACAACACAAACCTCTGATTTTTTTGGTGAATTTCACAACTCTTTAATCACCCCCCGAACATCCCAAAAACTTCCCGTGACCTTCAAAAGAACCGGGAAAAAACAACTCTTTGATTTGCAAAGGGAAATATTATTATTATTGATTCAGAAAATTGGCTGAACACCAGAACTGCCACGTCCAGGGTGTATTTTTAGAGCAGATAAATAATAATAATAATAATAATAATAATAATAATAAATCTCCCCAATCCCCCAGTTCTAAATTATAACTTTACTAAAGGCAGGAAACAGGACACACATTTGGGACGTTACATAACAAAGGGTGGAACGACATTGAAATAATAAATCTCTTTGTGCCTGAAAATATTTAATAATAAATCTCTTTGTGCCTGAAAATATTTAATAAAGTCTTAATGAAGGGTTGGGTTTGTTCCCGATGGCGGAGAAAGGGCCGGGAGGGGCTCATTGTCCCGGGGACGGGAAGGACTTGTGCGCCTTCAGTAGGGGAATTAAATACAGCAGCAAGATGGAAATAAAATAAAATAAAATAAAATAAAATAAAATAAAATAAAATAAAATAGTTGTTTGAATTTTGGGGGGTTTCGCGGGAAAAGTGTGGTTGTTACAGGGGTAAATTATTGGGATTTTTGTTTATTTTATTATTATTATTATTATATTTTATTTTATTTTATTATTTTATTTAATTTATTTATTTTTATTTTATTTTTTTTTTATATTTTATATTTTATATTTTATTTTATTTTTATTTTATTTTATTTTATTTTTCTTTATTTATTTTATTTTATTTTATTTTTTTTATATTTTCATTTTATTTTTTTTTTTTTTTGTTATTTTTGGTTATTTTATATTTTATTTTATTTTATTTTAATTTTTTATTTTATATTTTATTCTTATTTTACATTTTTATTTTATATTTTATTTTATTTTATGGCATTTTATGTTATATTTTATTTTATTTTTATTTCGAAATTAACCAACGAATCATCTCCAGGGGATTTTCGAATATAAATATTCTGGCCTAAAAAACTATATTTTTTAATATAAATAAAAATAATATAAATATTCCGGCCTAAAAAAAAATTCCATTTCAAAATTAAACAACAAATCATCTCCAGGGAATTTTCCAATATAAATATTCCAGCCTAAAAAAAGGTGATTTCAAAATTAAACAACAAATCATCTCCAGGGAATTTTCATTTTGAAAACCAATTGAGACGAACCCGGCGTCATCGCGCGTTGACGTCCCAAATTGGGATTATGACCTTCCATTAAATCTCTCCTTCCCTTTCCTGCCGCGGCCGGGATTTCGCCATCCTTAATTTCCCCCAGATGATAATTTGACCCAGGAAGTTTCGGACATGAAAGGGGAGAACTCACCTTTTTGGCAGCCCAGAGCTGAGTAAGGATCCCCAAACAGCCCCATCGGCTGCCGGGGGATGACGCCAGCGCGGTGAGCTCAGAAATTAAAAAAAGGAGTTGGAAAAAAAATAAGAATAAATAAACGACGCGGGGCCGGGGATGATAAAGGTATAAAAGGGTGAGAATTCCACAGCTCGGCACTCGCAGCTCCAGCCTTGGATCGTTCTCAGCTTGGTGAGTCGTGACTTTCTGCTCTATCACCGTATCATCCTATATTCTATATCTATATTCTATATTCTATATCTATATTCTATATTCTATATTCTATATTCTAAACTCCAAAAAGACTTCTCTTATCCACTTTTTCCCTGATCCCTTGGCAGGGTGGAGAGGGGCCAAACTTCGGGGTCATTTTGTTTTCTGTCCTTCAACCTGACCCCAGTTAATCACCATCTTCCTCCCTGCCATGATCACATCTCAAACCTGGATTTAATTTCTATTTTCACTCACAGGTTTTATATTTTTAGCATTTTTTACCATTCAATCACATCCATAAACGATTCCTGTCCCACCTTCCCCAACATCTCGCCCTCTATTGGCGATTGATGGAGAGACGGGAAGACGGAATTTCATTTCTATTTCACTCTCAGGTTTTACATCTCCAGTATTTCTTACCATTCAATCAAACCCATAAACGATTCCTGTCCCACCTTCCCCAACCCCTCACGGGCTCATTTTTGTCTCCTCTCTCTCCACTCCCACTCTAAAGAGACTTTTCTTATCCACTTTTTCCCTGATCCCTTGGCAGGGTGGAGAGGGGCCAAACCATTGGGTCATTTTGTTTTCTGTCCTTCAACCCATCTCCAGCTCATCACCGTCGTCCTCCCTGCCATGGTCACATCTCCAAGCTGAATTTCATTTCTATTTCACTCACAGGTTTTTATTATTTTTAGCATTTTTTACCAGCCAATCATATCCATAATTCTTTCCCATCTTCCCCAACATCTCGCCCTCTATTGGCGACTGATGGAGAGATGGGAAGACGGAATTTCATTTCTATTTCACTCACAGCTTTTACATTTTTAGCATTTCTTACAAGTCAATGATATCCATAAACGATTCCTGTCCCACTTTCCCCAACCCCTCCCGGGCTCATTTTTGTCTCTCTCTCCATTCCCAGCCCGTGCGGCCTTTGCCTCCCCAGGACCCCCAGCCATGACTTTCTGCTACCAGCGCCAGTGTGAGGATTCCTGCTACTCCCCGTGCGCCTCCGGCCTCGTGTTCAGCTCCCGCGCCTTTGACTGCGGCTCCGGCCCCTGCGGCTCCCTGGGCTACTCCGGGCGGTTCTGTGGCTACCGCGAGTGCTGCCCGTCCTTCAGCTCCCGCTACTGCTCGCCCTTCTCCTCCTCCTCCTCCTCCTGCTCTTGGCCCCGCTACTTCCAGAGATACTCCTACGGCAGCTGCTCCCCCTGCTACCAGTGCTGAGCGCGGCCCGTGCCGGGAGAGACCCCCCAAAATCCTCCTGCCGGGGTTTGGCCACGGCTCCGCCACGGCCCCGCTCTTCTTCTCGTTCGTTCAAGATTTAGTTGGTTGGTTTTGTTGTTTCTCGGTGTTTGGGGATGAGGTTTGTGTGTGCTCTGAGGTGTGAGGGTGGGGCAGGAGGAGGAGGAGCCTGCTCTGGGTCTCCTCCTCCCCAACTCTGGGTTTACTCCCAGGTGTAGCTGCTCCTCGGTGCTGCTACAAGGTGTAACTTCCTCTTGGTGTCATTAAAAGGTTTTGCATCACGTTTTTGGCTTTTTGGTTGTGTTTTAACGTTGTTTTTTAATGTTTTAATGAGCCGGTTTTGCTCCGGCTCTGCGACGGCTCCGCTCTTGTTCTGATTCATTCAAGATTTATTTGGTTTATTTGGTTGTTTTGGTTTATTTGGGTTTTGTTGTTTCTGGGTGTTTGGGGATGAGGTTTGTGTGTGCTCTGAGGTGTGAGGGTGGGGCAGGAGGAGGAGGAGCCTGCTCTGGGTCTCCTCCTCCCCAACTCTGGGTTTACTCCCAGGTGTAGCTGCTCCTCGGTGTTGCTACAAGGTGTAACTTCCTCTTGGTGTCATTAAAAGGTTTTGCATCACGTTTCTGCCTTTCTGGTTGTGTTTTAATGTTGTTTTTTAGTGTTGGGTTTGGTTTTGGATGGTGATTTCTTTTACATTCAACATACACACAAAAAAACCCAAAAAACAAAACAAAACAGAAACAAAAAAATCAAATCAAAACAAAACAAAACAAAAAAAAGCACCCCAAAAACAAAACCAAAAATCCAAAAACGAAACCAAAAATCTGAAAACAAAACCAAAACCAATCAAAAACCCACAAAACTCAAAAAAACTCAAAACCAAAAAAACACAAACAAAAAAAACTCCCAAAAATACAAAACCAAAAAAACTCAAAACAAACAAGCACAAACAAAAAAACCCCAAAATACAAACCCAAAAAAACTCAAAACCAAACAAACACAAATGAAAAAAACCCCAAAAAATCAAAAACAAAAAAATGAAAAAAAACCCCCAAACAAACAACAAAACCCCCCCCCAAAAAAACAAACAAAAAAATACCCCAAAAAACCCCCCAAAAACCCCCAAAACAAAAACAAAACCAAACCCAACCAACCAACAAACAAAAAACTCCCCAAAAAATCACAAAAAAAAACCCACAAAAAAAACCCACAAAAAAAACCCCAAACAAAAACCCCCAATAAACCCAAAAAGACCCCAAAACCTCCCAATACATAAATTAATACATTAAAAAATAAATTTTATCTTTTAAAAATTTACATTCACATTTAAAATAAAATAAATTCTGCTGCCTCAGCCCCTCGAAACTGGTTTAGCTGCTTTTTAATAAGGCTGTAATTAAAGAAAAAAAAAATTACTTGAATTTTAACACGTATTTTGTTCACTAAATATAAAACTGGAAATAAATCCAGATTTGGAGGATGAGGAGACAAAGCTGTTAATTGGAATTTTTATTGGAATTGGAATTTCTCCTGTAGAGCCACATTGGAATGAAAAACCTGAAAGGTGTAAAATGAATGTTAAATAAATATAAAATTAATATATTATATATTATATATTATATATTATACATTATATATTATATTATTCTATATTATACAGAATATAAAATGAATGTTAAATATTAAAAGGTATAAAATTAATTCTGATTAAAACACCTTTAAAGTGACTCTTCTTTTCTTCTGAGAAGAAAATTAAGCTTTAAATAGAGAAGAAAATTAAACTTTAAATAGAGAAGAAAATTAAACTTTAAATAGAGAAGAAAATTAAACTTTAAATAGAGAAGAAAATTAAACTTTAAATACAGAAGAAAATTAAACTTTAAATATAGAAGAAAATTAAACTTTAAATACAGAAGAAAATGAAGTTTAAATAGAAAAGAAAATTAAACTTTAAATAGAAAAGAAAATTAAACTTTAAATAGACTAATAACAACCTATAAATACATAAAACCACTTTATTTATTTAAACTGAGAGTTGCTTTGAACTGCTGAAATTATCAAAAAAAAATAAAGACATTGAAACTTTTTTTGTTGAAGGAGCACAAAGGAATAAATGAATTAATTAATTTTTTTTTTTTCCTTCAAGCCTTGGAATGAGAATAATAATTTATTTCCATTTTTTATGTGCTGGAAAAGGAAAATGTCTGAGATGTTGAACATCTCAAAGGTTCTGATCATTTCTGGGTGATGAATTTTGGGGTTTGAGGTTCAATTTGGGGCAGAATTTCTCCCCTGGAAGGTGCTCAGGACTTTTTTTCTTTTTGTTATATTTTTGTTATTTTTTTTCTTTTTTTTTTTTTTCCTTTTTTTTTCTTTTTTTTCTTTTTTTTCTTTTTTTAAAATTTCTTTTTCCTGGCTCTGTGCTTAGAGAAATGACTTTAAACTGGGAATTGCACAAGGCGACGCTGCCAAAAAGGGAAATTCCCCATAAATTTTTTCCAAATAAATTTTCTGTACTTGAAATGAGTTTTTTTCTGTTTTCCTTAATTTAATGACACACACACAAAAATAAAACCCAAACCAAACCAAACCAAACCGAAAAAAACCAAAACCAAAAACAAAAACCAAAACCAAAACCAAAAACACACTGCTGCCCCCCAAAAATAAAAGATAAATTAAACAAAAAAAAAAAAAAAAAAAAAAAGGAAAGAAAGAGGGGAAAAAAACCCCAAAAAAATGATTCACACCCAGGATGAAGAAATCCATAATAACAGAAATGGTTCATGAAATTGAGATTCTCCACTGGGGATGGAAAAGGCCACGGCCCCTCTTCATCTGGGGCAGAATTTCTCCCCTGGAAGGGGCTCAGGGCTGGAAGGGGCTGCCCAGGGAGGTTTGGGGTCCCCACCCTTGGAATTGGCCACGGAACAAACTGGACACAAACTGGAGGAGGATCTTGGAGGTTTCTCCAACCTGAATTATTCTGGGATTGCAGTGGACACAATCAGTGACCAGAATGTTCTGCCCAACCCAAGGCAGAGGAGAAAACCCATAAAAACCAACCAAAACCCAAAAGGGATTTCACACCATTGCTCACTCAGACTCTGATTCACACCCAGGATGAAGAAATCCATCAAAGCAGGAGGGGTTCATGCAATGCAGATTGTTTATTGTGCACAGAAAAGGCCCCGGGCGGCGTCAGCCAGAGACAAACCCAGCAGAGCCCCAAGGGCCTGGGGAAAACACAGAAATCCCAAAGGCAGCAGCAGCAGCAGCAGCAGCAGCAGCAGCAGCCAGGCCCAGCCCGGGGCTCCAGCCCAGACAATTCCCCCTGGCCAGGCCAGGCCAGGCCGGGCTGGGGGCTCGGGGCTGCCCAGGGCAGGGCAGAAGCTCAGGCCAGGCTCAGCACAGGCTGCCTGGGCTGGCACAGAGGGGACAGGGCTGGGGGCAGCAGCCCCAAAAGGCACCGGGGACAGGCCTCTGCAGGGTCACCCTGGCCAAGGTGACCAGGAGCGTCCCGGGGCTGTGCCCAGGCCAGCCCTGAGCAGGGGCTGCAGCTCCAGCCCGGCTCAGGGGGCACCAGGGGCTGCCCCGAGCTCCAGGGGGGGATTTGGGCTTTAGCAGGGCCCGCAGGACCCTCCCCTGGAACCGCGGCCGCAGCTGCCCCCGTAACCCCCAGAGCCTCCATAGCCCCCAAAGCCTCCATAGCCCCCAAATCCCCCAGAGCCCCCAAATCCCCCGTAGCCCCCACGGCCCCCAAAGGAGCCCCCGGAGCCCCCGGAGACGTAGGGAGCTCCTGCCGAGCCCACGGCGCTCTGCTGGGGGAAGGAGCTGAGGATGGGCCCGGGGAAGGTGACCACCGAGGCCGGGGGCTGGATGACCACCGTGGAGTCGGGGCACTGCCGGACACAGGGCTCGTTGCAGGTGTCAGCCAGAGGGGCCGGGGTGGCCACCCCGCAGCTGGGGACACACAGGCTGGAGCAGGACATCCTTGGGCAAGGCAGAAAGTTCTGGAAAACAACCCAAGAAAGAAGGAAAGGTGTGAGCAAGAAGTTGCTTCTGGGACAATCAAAGGTGTGAGGAAAGAGTCTCTTGGACGAGGCCGGGAAAGCTGCAAGACAAGGCACAGCCAAGGCTCACACCAAGAACTCATCCCAAACCCATCCTGGCTCTGTCCCACATGGGCCCAGCTGGGCCAGGACGGGCTCTGGGTCATCCCAGGCGTTCCCAGCAAATCCCTGGCGCAGCTGGAATGGTTCCTGAGATCCCTCACTGCCCTCACCAGCCCCGGGTCTCTGCTGGCCGTGGAAATGGAGAAATGGAGAAAATCTCCCACCCCTAAATGACCCCTTGGCAATGGAGAAAATCCCCCAGACCCAAATCACCCCATGGCAATAGAGAAAATCTCCTTCTCCCAAATGACCCCATGGCGATGGAAAAAATCCCCCAGACTCAAATCCCCCCATGGAAATGGAGAAAATCTCTGACACCCAAATCATCCCATGGAAATGGAGAAAATCTTCAATACCCAAATCATCCCATGGCAATGGAGAAAATCTCCCAGACCCAAATCACCCCATGGAAATGGGGAAAATCCCCCAGACCCAAATCACCCCATGGAAATGGAGGAAATCTCCCACATCCCAGAGGCTCCCAGAGAACTCCAGTCCAGGGCTCCAAGCCCAACCACCCCAGCCCTGCCCTGGCAGAGCTGCTGGAGCTCAGGGGACAAAGATTCCCGGGGAAATCCAGAGACTCCCGGGGAAAGGAGCAGCTGAGGAGGGAGGGAGGGAAGGCTGGGACTCACCACAAGGATCAATGAGCTGAGTCGAGTGCAGGGAGCTGGATGATGCCCTGTGGATCCCCAGGACCTTTTATACACCCCACAGTGCCCGGGGCACCATCCAGGGGGTGGGGGCAAAGCCCCTTCCTTCCCCCCCATTGGGAATGAGCAATTCCAGCTGACAAGTGCAATGCCCCAGCTAATGATGGGGGACGGCTCTTTGTCATCGCCCACTGGAGATATTGGTGTGGGAACGTGCCCGGCACCCGCGGGAGGTGACGGGAGGGATCGGCCCTGGCCCATCATTACATGACAGACTCGCTGCTGCTGCAGCTCAGTCACAGCCCCAATAAACCCGGGGCTGGCCCTAATCCCTCACTTGGCTCACACACCAGCCCAGAGCGTCCTTTGGGAGCCGGGGCTGGCCTGGGGCCGGGCTGGCTCTGGGGGGGCTGGGCCGACACCCCCCGGGCAGTGCAGACCCTCCAGGAGGGCTGGGCCAGCCCCCAGAGCTCACAGCCAGGGGGCTGCAGGAGCCTCAGCCCTGCCCTGCTGCTCCTGCCGTGCTGTGCCCTCTGTCACTGCTGCCCCACTGCTCTCCCGGGGCCCTAAATCTTTTTTTTTTTTTACTGTTTTTGTTGTATTCTCACACAGCTTCCAGAAAACTATGTGTATTTTTGGAATTCACCTATTTTATTGACCTATTTCTCCTCTGGGAGAGGATTGATGGTGATGTTCAACCAAGGAGGTCAAAGAGGTGGAAACCTGTGTGGCCAATCCTTTGCCTTCTGATCGAAGTGTGGCCCTAAATCTGCTGTTTTTTTAGTGTTTGAATTATATTCTCCCACACCTTCAAGAAAATTCTGTATATTTTTAGAATTTATATATTTTATTGACATATTTCTCCTCTGGGAGAGGATTGATGGAGATGTTCAACCAAGGAGATCAAAGAGGTGGAAACCTGTGGAGCCAATCTTTTGGCCTTTGATCAAAGTGTCGATAAGATGGGCTCAGAAAATTAAAATAGAGTTTTCCTGCCTGGTTTCTGCTGTCTGCCTCATCCTTTGTGTGTCCAAAATAGTGGAACTCTCCCTTTTTCCTGTTTTGGGCTTTGCCCACCCCTGGGATCAGCCCCCTCTGCTCTTGGCGTGGCCATCAAGGCAAACTTTGGGACGTGGAAATCCTAAAATCCATCAGAACCTCAAAGGGGAGAAATCCACAGACGTGTCAGAACACCCCAAAAAACCTTGACACAGGTGGGAAATGGATTTGTAGAGAATTTTCAAATCCTGACAGAAATCTCAATACATAATGTTCATTTGTCTGAAAACCTGGAGATAAGAAATGCTGACCTAAAAACCACCACGGATTAGGATGGACATCACTGAGAACGTTTTGCTGTCGCTGGGAGTTGGTGGGATTTGGGAAGAGACGCGCCAAGAGCGGCCCAAAAGCTCCTCTGTTTACCAGCCCGTAAAAGGCAGCTAATGACAGGGGTGAGGGCTGGGGCAGCGTTTTCAAAGAGCTGCTGCAAGATGCCTGGGATTGTTCTGGCTGAGCAAAGTCAGGGATTAGGGCCAGATCAGCCTTTATTGGGGCTCTGAGTGAAGCTCCAGCAGCGCCCTGTCTGTCGTGTCACCACGGCCCAGGGCTCTCCCTGCCAGCGCCTCTCTCTTGGCCACTCATCCCCTCCACGCCGACGGCCACAATGGGGGGATGACAGATTGTTCCTGCGTCCCCTTGGCTTGGGGAAGCTTTGCCGGAGTGTTGAGTTCCCCATGACCGGGGGGTCTGTGCCGTGCCCGGGATGATGCCCCAGGCTCTCGGGGCTGTATAAAAGAGCCCGAGCTCCCTGCACAGCCCCATCCACATCCTGCACTTCACTCCTCTCATCGCCCGGGTAAGAGCAGCTCTGCAAGGGCTCCTGGGGATCTCTTGGTGTCTCCTGCTCTGCAGCTCCTGCCTCACACCTTTGCCTCTTACAGAAACAATTCCTTCCTAACTCCTTTGTTTCTCTCAGAAGAAATTCCTGTCTCACACCTTTGTCTCTTCCAGAAACAATTCCTGCCTCACACCTTTGCTTCTCCCAGAAGAAATTCCTTCCTCACATTTTTACTTCTCCCAGAAGCAATTCCCTCCTCACACCTTTGCTTTGTACAGAAACAATTCCTTCTTCACACCTTTGAGTCTCTCAGAAGAAATTCCTTCCTCAAACCTTTGATTCTCTCAGAATCAATTCCTTCCTCACACCTTTGCTTCTCCCAGAAGAAATTCCTTTGTCACACTTTGTTTCTTCCAGAATCAATTCCTTCTTCACACCTTTGCTTCTCCTAATAGAAATTCCCTCCTCACACCTTCGCCTTTTCCAGAAACAATTCCTTCCTCACACCTTTGCCTATTCTAGAAGAAATTCCTCTCTCACACCTTTGATTCTCCCAGAAGCCATTCCTTCCTCACCCCTTTGCCTCTCCTGGGGTTCTTTTCCAGAACTCTCAGCCTTGCCCAAGGATGTCCTGCTGCAGCCCGTGTGTCCCCAGCTGCGGGGTGGCCACCCCGGCCCCTCTGGCTGACACCTGCAACCAGCCCTGTGTCCGGCAGTGCCCCGACTCCACGGTGGTCATCCAGCCCCCGGCCTCGGTGGTCACCTTCCCCGGGCCCATCCTCAGCTCCTTCCCCCAGCAGAGCGCCGTGGGCTCGGCAGGAGCTCCCTACGTCTCTGCAGGCTTCGGTGGCTCTGCTGGACGCCGTGGGGGCTCTGGGGGTGGCTTTGGGGGCTCTGGGGGCTCTGGGGGTTATGGAGGCTTTGGGGGCTATGGAGGTTTTGGAGGTTTTGGCGGCAGCTGCGGTGGCGGCTCCTCCAGATCCTGCGGGCCCTGCTGAGCTCCGGCCCCAGCGCGGCCACGACCCCGGCCCAGCTCCGGGCACGGCCCCGGCACATCCCCGCACGCCTGGGCCTGAAGGAAGGACATCCCTGCCCGCTCTGCCGCCTTCCTGCCCCTCCTGGAGCCCCAAAGGAGCCGCTGCCCCGGCTCCCGGCACGGCCCCGGCGCGGCTCCGGCTGCCGCGGCTCTGCCCAGCCCCGGGACACGCGGGGAGCGCTCGGCCAGGGCCCCGCTCTCCTGCCCGGCCTCGCCTCCTCCTCCTCCTCCTCCTCCTCCTGCCCCCCGCACGACAATAAAAGCTCCTGGCATTGCAAATGTTCACCCGCCTCTCGTTTTGCTCTTTGCTCCGCGCTCGATGCCCCGAGACACAGGGGGGGTTTGAAACCCGGGAGGGTTCGGGGCAGTTCCGCTGGGACAAGGTGGAGGAGAAGGGATAGAACAGGGTTTGAATGATTTCTGAGGCAGCAGGGCCTGGAGAACGGGACATTGGGTTCAGGGCAACCAGGATGTTGTTCTGCGTTATTGTTTTAACCAAATCAAGTATAACTTTGCTCAGGGAATGGGGGACAAAGGTGATTCTTAAAGTCCACAGGCCTTGAGGATAAAGTGAGGTCAGGAGGAGCTGTGCCTGTGCAATCATCAGTCCCATAAATGATATTATTGTTAATTGTAATGTCAGTTTGGTAACTAAATATGGTTATTCTCTCAAACCGGGATTTTAAGCAGGAATCACGGGGATCGCTGTTCCTTGGGTAGAACCAATGGCACAAGGGGGTTTGATGATGAACAGAAGGGCTGGAAGGTGCCGGGGCTCGTCCTGCCCGTGCTGGGCCAGCCCAGGCCGGCAGCGGAGCCCCCTGAGCCGGGCCCTGCTCTGCTGCTCTGCCCGGGCTGTCCTTGTGTCCCTGCCCGGGGCTGTCCCCGTGTCCCCACCCAGGGCTGTCCCTGTGTCCTGCCCGGGGCTGTCCCTGTGTCCTGCCCAGGGCTGTCCCTGTGTCCTGCCCGGGGCTGTCCCTGTGTCCCTGCCTGTCTCCTGCCGCTCTGGGCTCCTGCTCTGTGGCCCCTCAGAGCCCCGGGCTAATTTCCAGCTCCCTTTCCACCCCTGGGCATTCCCCTGGACCCCTCGGACCCATTTCCACCTCCTTCCCACCCTGGGCTTTCATTCCCCAGGGTCTCCCCCAAGTCCCGGGCCCCATTTTCAGGTCTCTTCCTCATCTGGGCATTCATTCCCCTGGATCTGGCCAGAGCCCAGGGCCCCATTTCTAGCTCCTTCTCACCCTGGACATTCCCCTGGAGCCCCAGGCCCATTTCCCGCTTCCTTCCCACCCTGGGCATTCATTCCCCAAGGTCTGCCCAGAGCCCCAGGCCCCATTTCCAGCTCCTTTCCCACCCTGGGCATTCATTCCCCAGGAGCCCCAGGCCCATTTCCCACTTCCTTCCCACCTCAATTATTCATTCCCCAGGACTGCCCAGAGCCCTGGGCTCCATTTCCAGCTCCTATCCCATCCCAGGAATTCATTCCCCAGGAGCCTGGAGCCCCTGGCCCCATTTCCAGTTCCTTTCCCACCCTGGGCATTCATTCCCCAGGGTCTGCCTGGACCCTCGGACCCATTTCCAGCTCCTTCCCACCCTGGCCATTCTGCTGGAGCCCCCAGCCCCATTTCGAGCTCTTTTCCCACCCTGGGCCTTCATTCCCCAGGAGGTGCCAGAGCCCCAGGCTTTATTTCCAGCTCCTTTCCCACCACAGTTATTCATTCCCCATGGGCTGCCTGGAGCCCTGGGCCCTATTTCCATTTCCTTCCCACCCTGGGCATTCCCCTGGAGCTCCGGCTCCATTTCCAGCTCCTTCTCACCCTGGGCATTCCCCTGGAGCCCCCAGCCCCATTTCCATCTCCCTTCCCACCCCGGGCACCAACCCCAGCCCCAGAGGTGCTGTCAGCTTTGCTGCTTGGCCTGAGCCCTTGGAGGAGTTTCTGCCAGACCCTCTTGGGTGGCCCTTTCCCCGTCCCCAGCCCGGGCTTTGGGGGTGTCCTGCCTTTCCTGCAGCCGGGAGAACACGGGGCAGCCTCTGCCCAGGATGTGACAGCCCCAGCTGGGACACGCGGAGCCAAAGCATCCCCAGGCTCCCGGGGCACTGCCAGGGCCACCCCAACAGCCCAAGACACCCCCAGGAGATCGGGGAGGGTGGGGAGAGCGGGGAGAAGGAAAACCAGGAGTCAACATTGCGATGCAAGACGGGTTTTATTGCAGGGGGAGGGCAGGAGGGGCTGGGCAGAGGAGCAGGGCCGCGGCCAAGGGCTGCCCGTGCCCCGGCCCTGGGCAGAGCCGGGTCAGCAGCAGCAGGAGCAGCAGCCCCGGCAGAGTCTCTGGGGCACCAGGAGCCCCGTGGGGCTGCTCAGGCGGGGCAGGGACAGGGCACAGGGGCTTCCCAAGCTGGCACCTTTGGGGCTCCCAAGGCGCGGAGCCCGGCGGTGCCGGAGGCGTTTCTTGCGCGGAGCGTCGGGTCGGGACGTGCCGGGGATTCTCCTGGAGCTCTCCTTGGTCCGAGGCCGCGCCGGGCCCGGGCCTTAGCAGGGCCCGCAGTTGCCGTTCAGGTACCGGTGGCCGCTGCTCCAGCCCCCGTAGCCACAGCCCCCAAGGCCCCCATAGCCCCCATAGCCCCCATAGCCCCCATAACCTCCACAGCCCCAACCCCCGTAGCCCCCACGGCTTCCATAGCCCCAACCCCCGTAGCCACCACGGCCTCCATATCCCCAACCTCCATAACCTCCATAACCCCCATAACCCCCATATCCACCATAGCCCCAGCCCCCGTAGCCTCCGCGGCTTCCGAAGGCGCCACCGGAGCCGGAGCCGACGTAGGGAGCTCCTGCCGAGCCCACGGCGCTCTGCTGGGGGAAGGAGCTGAGGATGGGCCCGGGGAAGGTGACCACCGAGGCCGGGGGCTGGATGACCACCGTGGAGTCGGGGCACTGCCGGACACAGGGCTCGTTGCAGGTGTCAGCCAGAGGGGCCGGGGTGGCCACCCCGCAGCTGGGGACACACAGGCTGGAGCAGGACATCCTTGGGCAAGGCTGAGAGTTCTGGAAAACAACCCCAAGAAAGAAGGAAAGGTGTGAGGAAGGAATTGATTCTGGGAGAAGTAAAAATGTGAGGAAGGAATTGGTTCTGGGAGAAGCAAAGTTGTGAGGAAGGACGTTCTTCTGGAAGAAGCAAAGGTGTGAAGAAGGAATTGCTTCTGGAGGAAGCAAAGGTGTGAGCAAGGAATTACTTTGGGAGAAGGCAAAGGTGTGAGGAAGGAACTTCTTCCGGTAGAAGTCAAAATATGAGGAAGGAATTTCTTCTGGAAGAAGCAAAGGTGTGAGGAAGGAATTTGTTCAGGGGCAGGCAAAGGTTTGGGGAAGGAATTTCTTCTGGGAGAGCCAAAGGTGTGAGGAAGGAACTTCTTCTGGGAGAAGTCAAAATATGAGGAAGGAATTTCTTCTGGAAGAAGCAAAGGTGTCAGGCAGGAATTACTTTGGGAGAAGCAAAGATTTGAGGAAGGAATTGATTATGGGAGAAGTCAAAATATGAGAAAGGAATTTCTTCTGGAAGAAGCAAAGGTATGAGGAAGGAGTTTATTCTGGAAGAGACAAAGTCCGAGGAAAGAATTTCTTGGACCAGGCAAGGAAAGATGCAAGACAAGGCACAGCCAAGGCTCACACCAAGAACTCATCCCAAATCCATCCTGGCTCTGTCCCACCTCATCCCTGTGTCCCAGGACATGCTCTGGGACATCTCAGTCATTCCTAACTCATCCCCACTCCATTAAAATCCCTGCTCACATCCCTTGCTGCCTTCACCATCCCCGAGTCTTCCTTGCCCAAAGAAGCTCAGAAAACTTTGACACCCAAAGCGGATGAAAAATCCTGAACAATCCAAAATCCCTCAGCCCACGGGTCTAATACCAACCCTCCTAACTCTGCACTAAGAGAACAAAGAGGAGCCAAAGAAAAATCCCTGGACAAAAATTCCTTCAAAAAGCCAAAAGATGAAGGAGGAAAGAGCAGGACTTACCAAGTTGATAAGAGGAGTCAAGCTGTGGAAAGGTGGATAGAGCTCTGTGAAAACCCTGGGACCTTTTATACATCCCTGAAAGGGCCTGGGGGCATCAGGAAAGGGAGCGGTGGCCAAAAAAAAAAAAAAAAAAAATAAAACCCCACGTAATTAGGAATTCAAGCTGACAAGCTTCATCAAAGAGATAATGTTGCAATACAATTATACACCTAAACATTTCAGGGAGATATTGGTGTGGAAACGTGCCCTGCGCTGATGGGAGGGGAACGGCTCTGGCCCATCATTACATGACAGGACAAGGTGCTGCTGCAGCCCCAATAAACCCCGATCTGCCCCTAATCCCTCAAAGAAATCCCAAACATCTTTTGGGATTTGGTTGGGCCGCCCTGAGCCTCAGAAAGGACTTGGCCTCATTGCTCTCCTGTCACCCTAAATCTGCTTTTTTTTAGTGTTTTATTCTCACGCGGCTTCAAGAAAATTATGTGTATTTTTAGAATTTATCTATTTTGTTTTAATATTTCTCCTCTGGGAAAGGATTGATGGGGATGTTCAAACAACGAGGTCAAAGAGGTGGAAACCTGTGTAGCCAATCTTTTGGCCTTTGATCAAAAATTTCCTGTTTTTCTTAGTGTTTGTATTTTATTTTCCTAAATCTGCTGGTTTTTTTAGTGTTTGTATTTTATTCTCACACAGCATCAAGAAAATTCTGTATATTTTTAGAATTTATCTATTTTGTTGACATATTTCATCTCTGGGAAAGGATTGATGGGGATGTTCAACCAAGGAGGTCAAAGAGGTGGAGCCAATTTTTGCCTTCTGATCGAAGTTTCTAGAAAATGGACACAGAAAATTAAAATAGAGTTTTCCTGCTTGACCTTTTGCTGTCTGCCTCGTCCTCTGTGTGTCCAAAATAGTGAAATAGTGACACTCTCCCCTTCCCAACGTGTTTGGGTCTTGTCCACCATTGTCATCAGCCCCCTCTGCTCTTGGCGTGGCCATCAAGCCAAACTTTGGGACGTGGAAATCCCAAACTCCTCCAGAACCTCAGAGGGGGGAAATCCACAGACGTGTCAGGGCACCCCAAAAAAACCTTGACACGGGTGGGAAAATGAATTTGTAGAGAATTTTTAAAACCCGACGAAAAGCTCACATAATGTTCATTTGTATAAAAACCTGGAGATAAGAAACGCTGACCTAAAAAACGCCACGGATTAGGACGGACATCACTGAGAGCGTTTTGCTGTCGCTGGGAGTTGGTGGGATTTGGGAAGAGACGCGCCGAGAGCGGCCCAAAAGCTCCTCTGTTTACCAGCCCGTAAAAGGCAGCTAATGACAGGGGTGAGGGCTGGGGCAGCGTTTTCAAAGAGCTGCTGCAAGATGCCTGGGATTGTTCTGGCTGAGCAAAGTCAGGGATTAGGGCCAGATCAGCCTTTATTGGGGTTCCGGCACCGTGTCTGTCACGCAATGATTGGCCACGGGCTGTTCCTCCCATCACTTCCCTTCACATCCAGGACACGTTTTCACACCTGTGTCCCCAGTTAGGGGATGCCGTGGAATTAATTATCTTGCGACATTATCTCTCTGATGAAGCTTGTCAGCATGAATTGTTAATTATTGAGGTGGTTTGTTTTTTTTTTTTTGTCGCCACCACCCCCTTTCCTATGGCCCCAGGCGATTTTGGGGTGTATAAAAGAGCCCGAGTTTCCTGCAGATCTCCATCAACGACTCCTCCACTTCACTCCTCTCATCACCTGGGTAAGTGCAGCTCTCCAAAGCCTCTTGGGGATCTCTTTCTGTCTCCTCTTCAACACCTTCCTCTCACCTTTGCCTCTCCCAGAAGAAATTCCTTCCACACACCTTTGCTTCTTCCAGAATCAACTCCTTCCTCACACCTTTGCTTCTCCCAGAAGAAATTCCTTCACACCTTTTCCTCCTCCAGAAGGAATTCCTTGCTTACATCTTTTCTTCTCCCAGAATCAATTCCTCCTTCACACCTTTGATTCTTCCAGAAGAAATTCCTTCCTCATATTTTGACTTCTCTCAGAAGCAATTCCTTCCTCTCACCTTTGATTCTCCCAGAGAGAATTCCTTTCTATCACCTTTGCTTCTCCCAGAAGCAATTCCTTCTTCACAACTTTGCTTCTCCCAGCAGCAGTTTTGTCCTCACACCTTTGCTTGTCCCAAAAGAAATTCCTTCCTCACACCTCTTCCTCCTCCAGAAGAAACCATTCCTCACATCTTTCCTTCTTTTTTGGGTTGTTTTCCAGAACTCTCAGCCTTGCCCAAGGATGTCCTGCTCCAGCCTGTGTGTCCCCAGCTGCGGGGTGGCCACCCCGGCCCCTCTGGCTGACACCTGCAACGAGCCCTGTGTGCGGCAGTGCCCCGACTCCACGGTGGTCATCCAGCCCCCGGCCTCGGTGGTCACCTTCCCCGGGCCCATCCTCAGCTCCTTCCCCCAGCAGAGCGCCGTGGGCTCGGCAGGAGCTCCCTACGTCGGCTCCGGCTCCGGTGGCGCCTTCGGAAGCCGCGGAGGCTACGGGGGCTGGGGCTATGGTGGTTATGGGGGTTATGGGGGTTATGGAGGTTATGGAGGTTATGGGGGCTATGGGAGTTATGGGGGTTGGGGCTATGGAAGCCGTGGGGGCTACGGGGGTTGGGGCTGTGGAGGTTATGGGGGCTATGGGGGCTATGGGGGCTATGGGGGCCTTGGGGGCTGTGGCTACGGGGGCTGGAGCAGCGGCCACCGGTACCTGAACGGCAACTGCGGGCCCTGCTAAGGCCCGGGCCCGGCGCGGCCTCGGACCAAGGAGAGCTCCAGGAGAACCCCCGGCACGTCCCGACCCGACGCTCTGCGCAAGGAAACGCCTCCGGCACCGCCGGGCTCCGCGCCTTGGGAGCCCCAAAGGTGCCAGCTTGGGAAGCCCCTGTGCCCTGTCCCTGCCCCGCCTGAGCAGCCCCACGGGGCTCCTGGTGCCCCAGAGACTCTGCCGGGGCTGCTGCTCCTGCTGCTGCTGACCCGGCTCTGCCCAGGGCCGGGGCACGGGCAGCCCTTGGCCGTGGCCCTGCTCCTCTGCCCAGCCCCTCCTGCCCTCCCCCTGCAATAAAACCCGTCTTGCATCGCAATGTTGACTCCTGGTTTTCCTTCTCCCCGCTCTCCCCACCCTCCCCGATCTCCTGGGGGTGTGTTGGGCTGTTGGGGTGGCCCTGGCAGTGCCCCGGGAGCCTGGGGACACTTTGGCTCCGCGTGTCCCAGCTGGGGCTGTCACATCCCGGGCAGAGGCCGCCCCGTGTTCTCCCGGCTGCAGGAAAGGCAGGACACCCCCAAAGCCCGGGCTGGGGACGGGGAAAGGGCCACCCAAGAGGGTCTGGCAGAAACTCCTCCAAGGGCTCGGGCCAAGCAGCAAAGCTGAGATCACCTCTGGGGCTGGGGTTGGTGCCCGGGGTGGGAAGGGAGATGGAAATGGGGCTGGGGGCTCCTGGGGAATGAATGTCCAGAGTGGGAAAAGAGCTGGAAATGGGGCCCAGGACTCTGGGCAGACTCTGGGGAATGAATGCCCAGGGTGGACAGCAGCTGGAAATGGGGCTGGAGGCTCCAGGGCAGTGCCCAGGGTGGGAAGGAGCTGGAAATGGTGCCCAGGGCTCCAGGGGAATGTCCAGGGTGGGAAGGGAGTTGGAAATGGGGCCCAGGGCTCTGGGCAGTCCATGGGGAATGAATGAACAGGGTGGGAAGGGAGATGGAAATGGGGCCTGGAGCTCCAGGCATTCCCTGAGGAATGAATGCCCAGAGTGGTAATTGGAGCTGGAAATGGGGCCTGGGGCTCTGGGCAGCCCCTGGGGAATGAATAATTGAGGTGGGAAAGGAGCTGGTAATGGGGCTGGGGGCTTGGGGTGGCCCTTGGGGAATGAATGTCCAGGGTGGAAAGGAGCTGGAAATGGGCCCGGGACTCTGGCCCGAGCCAGGAGAATGAATGACCACAGTGGGAAGGGAGCTGGAAATGTGGCCCGGGGCTTTGGGGAATGAATGTCCAGGGTGGTAATTGGAGCTGGAAATGGAGCCCAGGGCTCCAGGTGAATGAATGTCCAGGGTGAGAAGGAGCTGGAAATGGGGCCTGGGGCTCTGGGGAGCCCCTGGGGAATGAATGCCCAGGGTGGGAAAGGAGCAGGAGATGCGGCCTTGGGCTCCAGGGGAATGAATGCCCAGGGTGGGAATGGAGCTGGAAATGGGGCCTGGGGCTCCAGGGCAATTCTCAGGGTGGGAACGGAGATAGAAATTTGGCCTGGGGGCACTGAGGGGCACAGAACAGGAGCCTGGAGCAGCAGGAGCCAGGCAGGGACACAGGGACAGCCCCGGGCAGGGACACAGGGACAGCCCCGGGCAGGACACAGGGACACCCCTGGGCAGGACACAGGGACACCCCGGGCAGGGACACAGGGACACCCCGGGCAGAGCAGCAGAGCAGAGCCCGGCTCAGGGGGCTCCACTGCCGGCCTGGGCTGGCCCAGCACGGGCAGGACGAGCCCCGGCACCTTCCAGCCCTTCTGTCCATCATCAAACCCACTTGTGCCATTGGTTCTACCCAAGGAACAACAATCCCCGTGATTCTTGCTTAAGATTCAGGTTTGAGAGAATAATCACATTTAGTTATCAAACTGACATTACAATTAACAATAATATCATTTATGGTACTGATGATTGCACAGGCACAGCTCCTCCTGACCTCACTTTATCCTCAAGGCCTGTGGACTTTAAGAATCACCTTTGTCCCCCATTCCCTGAGCAAAGTTATACTTGATTTGGTTAAAACAATAACGCAGAACAACATCCTGGTTGCCCTGAACCCAATGTCCCATTCTCCGGGCCCTGCTGCCTCAGAAATCATTTAAACCCTGTTCTATCGCTTCTCCTCCACCTTGTCCCAGCGGAACTGCCCCGAACCCTCCCGGGTTTCAAACCCCCCCTGTGTCTCGGGGCATCGAGCACGGAGCAAAGAGCAAAACGAGAGGCGGGTGAACATTTGCAATGCCAGGAGCTTTTATTGTCGTGCAGGGGGCAGGAGGAGGAGGAGGAGGAGGAGGAGGAGGAGGCGAGGCTGGGCAGGAGAGCGGGGCCCTGGCCGAGTGCTCCCCGCGTGTCCCGGGGCTGGGCAGAGCCGCGGCAGCCGGAGCCGCGCCGGGGCCGTGCCGGGAGCCGGGGCAGCGGCTCCTTTGGGGCTCCAGGAGGGGCAGGAAGGCGGCAGAGCGGGCAGGGATGTCCTTCCTTCAGGCCCAGGCGTGCGGGGATGTGCCGGGGCCGTGCCCGGAGCTGGGCCGGGGTCGTGGCCGCGCTGGGGCCGGAGCTCAGCAGGGCCCGCAGGATCTGGAGGAGCCGCCGCCGCAGCTGCCGCCAAAACCTCCAAAACCTCCATAGCCCCCAAAGCCTCCATAACCCCCAGAGCCCCCAGAGCCCCCAAAGCCACCCCCAGAGCCCCCACGGCGTCCAGCGGAGCCACCGAAGCCTGCAGAGACGTAGGGAGCTCCTGCCGAGCCCACGGCGCTCTGCTGGGGGAAGGAGCTGAGGATGGGCCCGGGGAAGGTGACCACCGAGGCCGGGGGCTGGATGACCACCGTGGAGTCGGGGCACTGCCGGACACAGGGCTGGTTGCAGGTGTCAGCCAGAGGGGCCGGGGTGGCCACCCCGCAGCTGGGGACACACGGGCTGCAGCAGGACATCCTTGGGCAAGGCTGAGAGTTCTGGAAAACAACCCCAGGAGAGGCAAAGGGGTGAGGAAGGAATGGCTTCTGGGAGAATCAAAGGCATGAGGAAGGACGTTCTTCTGGAAGAAGCAAAGATGTGAGGAAGGAATTTCTTCTGGGAGAAGCAAAGGTGTGAGGAAGGAATTGATTCTGAGAGAATCAAAGGTGTGAAGTAGGAATTGTTTCTGGAAGAGGCAAAGGTGTGAGGCAGGAATTTCTTCTGAGAGAAACAAAGGAGTTAGGAAGGAATCCTGGAAGAGGCAAAGGTGTGAGGCAGGAATTGCTCCTGGAAGAGGCAAAGGTGTGAGGCAGGAATTGCTCCTGGGAGAATCAAAGGTGTGAGGCAGGAATTGTTTCTGGAAGAGACAAAGGTGTGAGGCAGGAATTGCTCCTGGGAGAATCAAAGGTGTGAGGCAGGAGTTGCAGAGCAGGAGACACCAAGAGATCCCCAGGAGCCCTTGCAGAGCTGCTCTTACCCGGGCGATGAGAGGAGTGAAGTGCAGGATGTGGATGGGGCTGTGCAGGGAGCTCGGGCTCTTTTATACAGCCCCGAGAGCCTGGGGCATCATCCCGGGCACGGCACAGACCCCCCGGTCATGGGGAACTCAACACTCCGGCAAAGCTTCCCCAAGCCAAGGGGACGCAGGAACAATCTGTCATCCCCCCATTGTGGCCGTCGGCGTGGAGGGGATGAGTGGCCAAGAGAGAGGCGCTGGCAGGGAGAGCCCTGGGCCGTGGTGACACGACAGACAGGGCGCTGCTGGAGCTTCACTCAGAGCCCCAATAAAGGCTGATCTGGCCCTAATCCCTGACTTTGCTCAGCCAGAACAATCCCAGGCATCTTGCAGCAGCTCTTTGAAAACGCTGCCCCAGCCCTCACCCCTGTCATTAGCTGCCTTTTACGGGCTGGTAAACAGAGGAGCTTTTGGGCCGCTCTCGGCGCGTCTCTTCCCAAATCCCACCAACTCCCAGCGACAGCAAAACGCTCTCAGTGATGTCCATCCTAATCCGTGGCGTTTTTAGGTCAGCATTTCTTATCTCCAGGTTTTCACACAAATGAACATTATGTATTGAGATTTCTGTCAGGATTTGAAAATTCTCTACAAAACCATTTCCCACCCGTGCCAAGGTTTTTGGGGTGTTCTGACACGTCTGTGGATTTCTCCCCTTTGAGGTTCTGGAGGAGTTTGGGATTTCCATGTCCCAGTTTGCCTTGATGGCCACGCCAAGAGCAGAGGGGGCTGATCCCAGGGGTGGGCAAAGCCCAAAACAGGGAAAAGGAAGAGTTCCACTATTTTGGACACACAAAGGATGAGGCAGACAGCAGAAAGTCAGACAGGAAAACTATTTTAATTTTCTGAGCCCATCTTATCGACACTTTGATCAAAGGCCAAAATATTGGCTCCACAGGTTTCCACCTCTTTGACCTCCTTGGTTGAACATCCCCATCAATCCTCTCCCAGAGGAGAAATGTGTCAACAAAATAGATAAATTCTAAAAATATACAGAATTTTCCTGAAGGTGTGGGAGAATATAATTCAAACACTAAAGAACCAGCAGGTTTAGGGCCCCGGGAGAGCAGTGGGGCAGCTGTGACAGAGGGCACAGCACGGCAGGAGCAGCAGGGCAGGGCTGAGGCTCCTGCAGCCCCCTGGCTGTGAGCTCTGGGGGCTGGCCCAGCCCTCCTGGAGGGTCTGCACTGCCCGGGGGGTGTCGGCCCAGCCCCCCCAGAGCCAGCCCGGCCCCAGGCCAGCCCCGGCTCCCAAAGGACGCTCTGGGCTGGTGTGTGAGCCAAGTGAGGGATTAGGGCCAGCCCCGGGTTTATTGGGGCTGTGACTGAGCTGCAGCAGCAGCGAGTCTGTCATGTAATGATGGGCCAGGGCCGATCCCTCCCGTCACCTCCCGCGGGTGCCGGGCACGTTCCCACACCAATATCTCCAGTGGGCGATGACAAAGAGCTGTCCCCCATCATTAGCTGGGGCATTGCACTTGTCAGCTGGAATTGCTCATTCCCAATGGGGGGGAAGGAAGGGGCTTTGCCCCCACCCCCTGGACGGTGCCCCGGGCACTGTGGGGTGTATAAAAGGGCCTGGGGATCCACAGGGCAGCATCCAGCTCCCTCCACTCGACTCAGCTCATTGATCCTTGTGGTGAGTCCCAGCCTTCCCTCCCTCCCTCCTCAGCTGCTCCTTTCCCCGGGAGTCTCTGGATTTCCCCGGGAATCTTTGTCCCCTGAGCTCCAGCAGCTCTGCCAGGGCAGGCCTGGGGTGGTTGGGCTTGGAGCCCTGGACTGGAGTTCTCTGGGGGCCTCTTGGGTGTGGGAGATTTCCTCCATTGCCATGGGGTGATTTGGGTCTGGGGGATTTTCTCTATTGCCATGGGGTGATTTGGGTCTGGGGCATTTTCTCCATTTCCATGGGGTGATTTGGGTCTGGGGGATTTTCTCCATTTCCATGGGGTGATTTGGGTCTGGGGGATTTTCTCCATTTCCATGGGGGTATTTGGATAAGGGGGATTTTCTCCATTTCCATGGGATGATTTGTTTGTCAGAGATTTTCTCCATTGCCATGGGGTGAATTGGGTATTGAATATTTTCTCCATTGCCATGGGGTGATTTGGGTCTGGGGGATTTTCCCCATTTCCATGGGGTGATTTGGGTGATGGAGATTTTCCCCATTTCCATGGGGTGATTTGGGTGATGGAGATTTTCCCCATTTCCATGGGGTGATTTGGGTCTGGGGGATTTTCTCCATTGCCATGGGGTGATTTGGGCATTGAAGATTTTCTCCATTTCCATGGGGTGATTTGATATGGGAGATTTTCTCCATTTCCATGGGGTGATTTTGATCTGGGGAATTTTCTCCATTGCCATGGGGCCATTTGGGGGTGAGGGAGATTTTCTCCATTTCCACGGGGTGATTTGGGTTTGGGGGATTTTTTCATTTCCATGGAGTGATTTGGGTATTGAAGAATTTCTCCATTTCCATGGGGTGATTTGGGTCTGGGGGATTTTCCCCATTTCCATGGGGTGATTTGGGTCTGGGGGATTTTCTCCATTTCCACGGCCAGCAGAGACCCGGGGCTGGTGAGGGGCAGTGAGGGATCTCAGGAACCATTCCAGCTGCGCCAGGGATTTGCTGGGAACGCCTGGGATGACCCAGAGCCCGTCCTGGCCCAGCTGGGCCCATGTGGGACAGAGCCAGGATGGGTTTGGGATGAGTTCTTGGTGTGAGCCTTGGCTGTGCCTTGTCTTGCAGCTTTCCCGGCCTCGTCCAAGAAACTCTTTCCTCACACCTTTGATTGTCCCGGAAGCAACTTCTTGCTCACACCTTTCCTTCTTTCTTGGGGTTGTTTTCCAGAACTCTCAGCCTTGCCCAAGGATGTCCTGCTCCAGCCTGTGTGTCCCCAGCTGCGGGGTGGCCACCCCGGCCCCTCTGGCTGACACCTGCAACGAGCCCTGTGTGCGGCAGTGCCCCGACTCCACGGTGGTCATCCAGCCCCCGGCCTCGGTGGTCACCTTCCCCGGGCCCATCCTCAGCTCCTTCCCCCAGCAGAGCGCCGTGGGCTCGGCAGGAGCTCCCTACGTCTCCGGGGGCTCCGGGGGCTCCTTTGGGGGCCGTGGGGGCTACGGGGGATTTGGGGGCTCTGGGGGATTTGGGGGCTATGGAGGCTTTGGGGGCTATGGAGGCTCTGGGGGTTACGGGGGCAGCTGCGGCCGCGGTTCCAGGGGAGGGTCCTGCGGGCCCTGCTAAAGCCCAAATCCCCCCCTGGAGCTCGGGGCAGCCCCTGGTGCCCCCTGAGCCGGGCTGGAGCTGCAGCCCCTGCTCAGGGCTGGCCTGGGCACAGCCCCGGGACACTCCTGGTCACCTTGGCCAGGGTGACCCTGCAGAGGCCTGTCCCCGGTGCCTTTTGGGGCTGCTGCCCCCAGCCCTGTCCCCTCTGTGCCAGCCCAGGCAGCCTGTGCTGAGCCTGGCCTGAGCTTCTGCCCTGCCCTGGGCAGCCCCGAGCCCCCAGCCCGGCCTGGCCTGGCCTGGCCAGGGGGAATTGTCTGGGCTGGAGCCCCGGGCTGGGCCTGGCTGCTGCTGCTGCTGCTGCTGCTGCTGCTGCTGCTGCCTTTGGGATTTCTGTGTTTTCCCCAGGCCCTTGGGGCTCTGCTGGGTTTGTCTCTGGCTGACGCCGCCCGGGGCCTTTTCTGTGCACAATAAACAATCTGCATTGCATGAACCCCTCCTGCTTTGATGGATTTCTTCATCTCGGGTGTGAATCAGAGTCTGACTGAGCAATGGGGTGAAATCCCTTTGGGTTTTGGTTGGTTTTTATGGGTTTTCTCCTCTGTGTTGGGTTGGGCAGAACATTCTGGTCACTGATTCTTCTTCACCAAATTCAGGTTGGAGAAACCCCCAAGATCCTCCTCCAGTTTGTGTCCAGTTTGTTCCTTGGCCAATTCCAAGGGTGGGGACCCCAAACCTCCCTGGGCAGCCCCTTCCAGCCCTGAGCCCCTTCCAGGGGAGAAATTCTGCCCCAGATGAAGACGGGTTGTCCCCTTTTCCATCCTCAATAAAGAATCTCCATTTCATGAACCATTTCTGTTATTATGGATTTCTTTATCCTGGCTGTGAATATTTTTTTTTGTTTTTTTTTCCTCTTTCTTTCCTTTTTTTTTTTTTTTTTTTTTTTTTTTTTTTTTTTTTTAATATTATTTTTTTTGGTTTGGTTTGGTTTGGTTTTTTTTTGTGTGTGTCATTAAGGAAAACAGAAAAAAAAAAACCACGTTTCAAGTACAGAAAATTTATTCGGAAAAATTTATCGGGAAATTTCCCTTTTCGGCAGCGTCGCCTTGTGCAATTCCCAGTTTAAAGTCATTTCTCTAAGCTCAGAGCCAGGAAAAAACAATTTAGAGTAAGAAAAAATAGAAAGAAAAAAAAAAAAAAGAAAAACAAGGAAAAAAAAAGAAAAAAAAAAAGAGAAAAAAGAAAAAAAGGAAGAAAAAAAAGAAAGAAATTAAGGGAAATTAAGAGAAAATAAAGGAAATGAGGGGAAAATAAGGGAAATTAAGGAATAATTGCAAATATGAATCTGCCCATCCCGGGGCTGAGCTCCCAGAGCTTTAAATTTAGGGAAAATAAAGAAAAATTGCAAATACGAGGCTGCTCCTCCTCAGGGGCTGAGCCTGAGGAAAATTAAGGGAAAATAAGGGAAATGAGGGGAAAATAAAGGAAATTAGGGGGAAAAAAAGGAAATTAGGGGGAAAAAAAGGAAATTAGGGGGAAATAAGGGAAATTAGGGGAAAATAAGGGAGAATAAGTGAAATCAAGGGAAAATAAGGGAAATTAGGGGGAAATAAGGTAAATTAAGGGAAAAATAAGGGAAATTAGGGGAAAATAAGGGAAATTAAGGAAAATTTAGGAAAATTTGCAAATATGAAGCTGCCTCCATCCTAAACTAAGGGAACACGAGGAGAAATTGGAAAAACGAGTCTGCCCATCCCAGGACTGAGTTCCTGAAACTCTAAAATAAGGAAAACGAGGAGAAATAAATTGCAAACACGACTCTGCTCCTCCTCAGGGGCTGAGCCCGAGGGAAATTAGGGGAAATTAGGGGAAAATAAGAGAAATTAAGGGAAATTAAGGGAAAATAAGGAAAATTTGCAAATATGAGGCTTTCTCCGCTCTGAATTAAGGGAAAATAAGGAAAAATTGCAAAAACGAGCCTGCCTGACCCAGGACTGAGATCCTGAATCTCTAAACTAAGGGAAAATAAGGAAATGAGCTCCCAAAGCTCTAAACTAAAGGAAAACGAGGAGAAATAAATTGCAAACACGACTCTGTTCCTCCTCCTTGAGGGCTGAGCTTCACCCCCAAACCAAAATTAGAATTTATTCTGGATTTTTTTTTTTTTTTTTGCCATTTCCCATCTCCCTCCTTCCTCTACCAACGTTTCCCAGCACGGTAGGAATTACAAGGATGAGTCCATTGGGAGGAATAAGTGTAGGAATATTTGGGAGCACAGCGAGGCTCGGGACGGGCCAAGGCCGGAGCCGCCGTCACTTTGTCCCCGTCCGGCCTGGGGGTGACATCGGTGCCCAGCGACGTCGGGGTCACCTCCGGTGTCTCCGAGGAGCCCACCACGGTTTGTTGGGGGAAGGTGGTGAGGATGGGCCCGGGGAAGGTGACGACCACCGGGGGAGGGAAGATGATGACGCGCGAGTCGGGACAGGCCACCACGCAGGGCTCGTTGGAGCTGGCGGCCACCGGTTGGGGACATTTGGGGTCGCAGGGGGTGGCGCAGGTGAGTTGGGTGGAGGTCATGGCTGGAAGAGGAAAGAGAGGAAAGAGGGTGTGAAGGGTTAAAAAAAAAAACCCCAAAAAAACACATAAAAACAAAACAAAACTAAACAAACGGACAAAAAGCCGACAAAAATCAAATCGAAACGCGCCGCCAAAAAAAACCAACACAGAAACAAAGAAACGAATGAAGAAACCCACAAAAAACCAAAAAACTCAACAAAAAAAAACCAAACCCAAAACCAAATCAAACAACCCCACAAAAAAACCCACAAAAACTCAAACCAAAACATCCCCCCAAAAACCCCAAAACTAAACTAAAAAACCCCAAAACCAAATCAAACAACCCCACAAAAAGCCCACAAAAATCAAACCAAAACACACCCCCCAAAAAAATCCCAACCCAGAAACAAAGAAACCCACAAAAAATATAAAAAAACCACAAAAAACCCCCACAAAAACCCAAACCAAAACACCCCCCATAAAAACCCCTCAAAACCCCCAAAAAAACGCCCAAAAAAACCCCAGAAAAATCAAACCAAAACACCCCCCCAAAAACCAAAACTAAACAAAAAAACCCCCACAAAACTCCAAAAAAACCCCCACAAAAAACCATAAAAACCCAGACCAAAACACACCCCCAAAAAACCCAAAACTAAACAAAAAAAAACCCCACAAAAAATAAAAAAAACCCCCACAAAAACCCCACAAAAATCAAACCAAAACATCCCCCCAAAAAAACCACAAAACAAACCAAAACCAAACCAAAAAACTCCAGAAAAAAACCCCAAAAACCCACAAAAATTCAAACCAAAACAACCCCCCAATAAATCTCTCAGTTATTGACATTTGGTTTTAATTAATGAATTAATTTAATTAAAAGACAGGAATTGATCTCTCTCAGTTATTGACAAATAATTTAGATAAAGTCAGGAACTGATCTCAGTTATTGACATTTGGTATTAATTAATTAATTTAATTAAAAGACAAGAATTGATCTCAGTTACTGGCAGATAATTTAGAGATAATTTAGATAAAGGCAGGAATTGATCTCTCTCAGTTATTGGCAGATAATTAAATTGATCTTTCTCAGTTATTGACATTTGGCTTTAATTAATGAATTTAATTAAAAAACAGGAATTGATCTCTCTCAGTTATTGACATTTGGTTTTAAATTAATTAATAACTTAATTAAAAGACAAGAATTGATCTCTCTCGGTAATTGACAAATAATTTAGATAAAGAGAAGAATCAATCTCTTGGTTATTGCCAGATAATTAAATTGATCTCTCTCAGTCACTGACATTTGTTTTTAATTAATTAATTAATTAATTAAATTAACTTAGGTGCATTTTTATCTCTCACCTTCAACTCCCTGGCACGGATTCCTTCTGAATTCCTGCCTTAAACTTTCTCCTTTTTTCTCCTCCTCCCCTGGAGCAGAAACTCCTCCTTTTCCCTTCCCCAAATCCTGACCCCGCCCTAAACCCGGCCCCAAATCCTGACCCCACCCCAAATCCTGTCCCCACCCCAAATCCTGACCCCAAATCCTGACCCTGCCCCAAATCCTGTCCCCACCCCAAATCCTGACCCCAAATCCTGACCCCACCCCAAATCCTGACCCCGCCCCAAATCCTGACCCCAAATCCTGACCCCACCCCAAATCCTGACCCCACCCCAAATCCTGACCCCACCCCAAATCCTGACCCCAAATCCTGACCCTGCCCCAAATCCTGTCCCCACCCCAAATCCTGACCCCGCCCCAAATCCTGTCCCCACCCCAAATCCTGACCCCACCCCAAATCCTGTCCCCAAATCCTGTCCCCACCCCAAATCCTGACCCCAAATCCTGACCCCAAATCCTGATCCCAAATCCCGGCCCCACCCCAAATCCTGACCCCAAATCCTGACCCCACCCCAAATCCTGACCCCGCCCCAAATCCTGACCCCACCCCAAATCCCAACCCCAAATCCTGTCCCCACCCCAAATCCTGACCCCACCCCAAATCCTGACCCCACCCCAAATCCTGACCCCAAATCCTGACCCCACCCCAAATCCTGACCCCACCCCAAATCCTGACCCCACCCCAATTCTGGCCCCAAATCCCGGCCCCAAATCCGGCCGTTCCTGTTCCCTCAGTTCCGCCCACGCGGGGAGATAAATAACCCAAAAATCCGGTTTTTCTGCGTGTTTTAGGGTGGGATAATCAGCTTGGGGCCCTGCGGGGTTTTTTCTTTTTAATTTTTTTTCTTTTCTTTGTTTTAATTTTTTTAAAATTTTATGTTATTTTTTTCTTTTTTTAAAATTATTTTTTCTTTTTCTTTTCTTTTCTTTTCTTTTCTTTTCTTTTCTTTTCTTTTCTTTTCTTTTCTTTTCTTTTCTTTTCTTTTCTTTTCTTTTTTATTATTTTTCTTTTTATTCTCTTTTATTTTTATTTTTTCTTATTTTTTCTTATTCTTTTCTTTTCTTTTCTTTTCTTTTCTTTTCTTTTCTTTTTTCTTTTCTTTCCTTTTATTTTCTTTTTAATTTTTTCTTTTTATTTTCTTTTTTTTTTTTTTTTTTTATTTTTCCTTTCCTTCCCTTTCCTTTCCTTTCCAATTTATTTTTATTTTAATTTTTTTTTATATTTTCCTTTTTTCCCTTTGTATTTTCCTCCAAATCCCCTCCAGTCAAACCCCAACCCTGCCCTACAAAAACACTGAATTTAAACTCCGAAACAAAGTTTTAAAATCAATTTTAAACCTTAAAAATGAAAGTTCTCGGTGCAGTTCCATTAATAATCCATAATCATCACTTGGTGCGGCTTTAATTAAATATAATTAAATATAATTAAATTAAAGAATTTAATTTTAACCTTTAATTAAACAAAAGAATTTAATTTTAATCCAAACAGAGTCGGAGCTGCACCAAATTCAGTTTCAAGAAGAATTTTCTAGAATTTTCCACCTTTAAATCTCTCCCTGATTTTGCTGCACAATTAAATATGAAATTTAATTTAATTTTTTTCAGGATTAAGAGACTGAAATTCTTTTTTTTCCCCCATAAATTTAAACGCCTTAGAAAAAAAATAAATTGATTTTTGCAGGTTTTTTTTTAAGGGAAATGCAGCAGCAGGAAAAAAAAAAGGTTTTAAATTTTAAACCATTTAAGGAATAGAAATATAATAAATAAAGAATAGAAATATCCT
This sequence comes from Zosterops lateralis, assembly GCF_965231275.1. Lineage (NCBI taxonomy): Eukaryota > Metazoa > Chordata > Aves > Passeriformes > Zosteropidae > Zosterops > Zosterops lateralis. The sequence goes on from NC_139787.1 coordinate 829,952, forward strand.
GAATATAAATATAATAAATAAAGAATATAAATGTCCTAAATAAAGAATTTAAATATAATAAATAAAAAATATAAATATCTTAAAAAAATTACTATAAATATCCCTAAATAAAGAACAAAAATATCCTAAATAAAGAATTTAAAATATTCTAAATAAAGACTGTAAATATTCTAAAAAAAGAATATAAAATATCTTAAATAAAGAATATAAAATATCTCAAATAAAGAATATAAAGGTCTTAAACAAAAATATAAAATATCTTAAATAAAGAATATAAAATATCCCAAATAAAGAATATAAAATATCCCAAATAAAAACTATAAATATCCTAAATAAAGTCTATAAATATAATAAATAAAAAATATAAAATATCCTAAAAATCCTCTAGAAATATCCCAAAATAAACAATATAAATACCCCAAATAAAAACCATAAATACCCCAAATTAAACCCATAAATACCCCAAATAAAAACCATTTCAAGACGATTTTAAAGCACAAACCCACTCAAAAAAACCCCAAAAAATTCAATTTTTTTAAAGTCAAAAACTTACCGAGAAAAAAACTCCGAGGACTCGGTTGAGACGGAGAGAAAAAAACCCAAAACTTTCTGAAGATTTTTGAGAAAAAATCAAAATATTCTGAAGTTTTTTGATGAAAAATAAAAACTTTTTGAGGATTTTTGAGGAAAAATCAAAATATTCTGAAGATTTTTGAGGAAAAATCAAAATATTCTGAAGATTTTTGAGGAAAAATCAAAACTCTCTGAAGATTTTTGAGGAAAAACAAAAACCCTTTGAGGATTTTGGAGAAAAATCAAAATATTCTGATTTTTTTTCGAGAAAAAAAATAAAAACCTTTTGAGGACTTTTGAGGAAAATAAAAATCTCTGAGGATTTTGGAGAAAAACCTTCTGAAGATTTTTTTGAGGAAAAATCAAAATATTCTGAAGTTTTTTGAGGAAAAAATCAAAACCCTTTGAGGATTTTTGGAGAAAAACCTTCTGAGGATTTTCCAGGCGCGTTGAGGGTTTTTATTTCCTCCCTTTGTTTTTAAATCCCTCCCCTGATTTTTTAAATCCCTCCCATGAATTTTTAAATCCCTCCCCTGGTTTTATTTTCTCTCCTGGTTTTTATTTTATTTTCTCTCCTGGTTTTTATTTTTTCTCTGCTGAGTTTTTAAAATCCACCCCCTGGATGCCCCAGGGGAGGTTGAGATGTTTTTTTTTCTGTAAGGGGATTTAATTGTTTGGTGGCGGGGAAATTGCTGATGGAGGTGTGGAAATTAATTTAGTTTATTTTGTTTTGTTTTATTTTATTTTATTTTGGTTTTTGTTTTGTTTTATTTTGTTTTGTTTTATTTTAATTTAATTTAATTTAATTTTGTTTTGTTTTATTTTATTTGTTTTGGGGTTTTTTTTGTTTTATTTTGTTTTGTTTTGTTTTATTATTTTATTTTATTTTATTTTATTTCAGTTTCTTTCAGTTTATTCTTATCTTATCTTGTTTTATTTAATTTTATTTTTGATTTTATATTTCATGTTATTTTATTTTTTATTTTTTAATTTATATTTTCTTTTCTTTTTTTTTTTATTTTCCTTTCCTTTCCTTTCCTTTCCTTTCCTTTCCTTTCCTTTCCTTTCCTTTCCTTTCCTTTCCTTTCCTTTCCTTTCCTTTCCTTTCCTTTCCTTTCCTTTCCTTTCCTTTCCTTTCCTTTCCTTTCCTTTCCTTTCCTTTCCTTTCCTTTCCTTTCCTTTCCTTTCCTTTCCTTTCCTTTCCTTTCCTTTCCTTTCCTTTCCTTTCCTTTCCTTTCCTTTCCTTTCCTTTCCTTTCCTTTCCTTTCCTTTCCCTTTTTTATTTTTGTATTTTCCTTGCACATTCCTGTAGTTTACAGGCAGGAAAATATTATTTTTAAACACTTTTTCTTCTTTTTCTTTTTTTCTTTTTCTTTTTCTTTTTCTTTTTCTTTTTCTTTTTCTTCTCCTTTTTCTTCTCCTTTTTCACTTTTTCTTTTCCTTTTTCTTCTTATTTTTCTTCTTCTTTTCCTTTTTTTCTTTTCCTTTTCCTTTTCCTTTTCCTTCTTATTTTCCTTCTCCTTCTCCTCCTTTTTATTTTCCTTTTCCTTCTCCTTTTTTCCCAGAATTAAAACTCCCAAATCCTCCTCCCATAAACTCAAACCCCCCTCGAAAAATCCCCTTTAATTTTTTTGCACCTTTTTATTTGGGGCACAAAAAAAAAGCAAAAAAAAAAAAATCGCTCCTAAATCCTAAAACCCACAAAATTTTGGCAAAATTTTAAATAAAAAATCCACCAAAATAAAGAAAATATCCAAGACCAGACAAGGGACAGACCTGGGTGAGATTTAAAATTTTAAAGTGAATTTTAAAGTGATTTTTAAAGTGAATTTTAAAGCGAATTTTAAAGTGAATTTTAAAGTGAATTTTAAAGTGAATTTTTAATTGAATTTTAAAGCGAATTTTAAAGTGAATTAATTTTAAAAGTGAATTTTAAAGCGAATTTTAAAGTGAATTTTAAAGTGAATTTAAAGTGAATTTAAAGTGAATTTTAAAGTGAATTTTAAAGTGAATTAATTTTAAAGTGAATTTTAAAGTGAATTTTAAAGCGAAATTTAAAGTGAATTAATTTTAAAAGTGAATTTTAAAGCGAATTTTAAAGCGAATTTTAAAAACTTTAATATCTCTTTAAACCCATTAAAACCTTAAATTGTTTTTTTTGCAAAATTCCATCCCTGGGCAGGGCAAGGGACGCCTTTTAAATGAGAAATAATTTAATTTATTTATTTTTTTTTTTCTCTTTGTGGTTGAACCGGTTCAGGAAAAGCTTCAAAAGCTCCTGAGGCAAAACTGAGTCAGGAATAAAATCAAAGGGGAAAATTTTATTTATTTATTTTTTTTTTTTTTCCAAACCTTCAAAGGGTTTTTTTTTTTTTGTTCTCGTTGAGATCCGAGTCAGCAGAAATTCCCTAATTAAGGTAATTAAGGTAATTTAGGTAATTAACGCCATCAGCTCAAAATTTCAATATTTAAATCCCCTCAAAATTTTCCTAAAAATTTGTTTATTAAGAGTTTATTTTAAGAAAGTTTTATTCTATTAAGAATTTATTTTATTAAGTATTTTTTAAAGAAAATTTTATTTTATTAAGAGTTTATTTATTAAGAATTTATTTTAAGAAAATTTTATTTTTTTTGAGAATTTATTTGTTAAGAATTTATTCGAAGAAAATTTTCTTTTATTAGGAATTTATTTATTAAGAATTTATTTATTAAGGATTTATTTTAAGAAAATTTTATTTTATTGAGAATTTATTTGTTAAGAATTTATTTTTAAAGGAAATTTTATTTTATTGAGAATTTATTTGTTCAGAATGTATTTTAAGGAAATTTTATTTTATTAAGAATTTATTTGAATAAAATGATATTTTATTAAGAATTTATTTTATTAAGAATTTGTTTGAAGAAAATTTTATTTTATTAAGAATTTGTTTATTAAGAATTTATTTGAAGAAAATTTTATTTTCCATTCCATTCCCTCCCATCCTACTTCCATCCCATTCCATTTCCATCCCATCCCAATTTCAATCCCATTTCCATCCCAATCTCCATCCCACTCCACTCTAGTCCACCCCATTTCCATCCCATCCCCATTCCATCCCATTCTATTCTATCCCATCCCATCCCATCCCATCCCATCCCATCCCATCCCATCCCATCCCATCCCATCCCATCCCATCCCATCCCATCCCATCCCATCCCATCCCATCCCATCCTATCCCATTCCATTCCATTCCATTCCATTCCATTCCATTCCATTCTCCATCCCCATCTCCATCTCATCCCATCCCATTCTATCCCATTCCAGTCCATTCTATCCCATCCCATTCCATTCTCCATCCCATCCCCATCTCCATCTCATTTCCTTCCCAATCTTCATCCCATTTCCATCCCATCCCATCCCACCCCACTCCATCCCATTTCTGTCCCATCCCATCCCAATTTCAATCCCATTTCCATCCCAATCTCCATCCCACCTCACTCTAGCTCACCCCATTTCCATCCCACCCCACTCCATCCCATTCCATCCCATTCTATCCCATCCCATCCCATCCCATCCCATCCCATCCCATCCCATCCCATCCCATCCCATCCCATCCCATCCCATCCCATCCCATCCCATCCCATCCCATCCTAATCTCCATCCCCATCCCAATCTCCATCCCATTTCTGTCCCATCCCAATCTCCATCCCACCCCACTTCCTTCTCGTCCCAATCTCCATCCCATTTCCATCCCATTTCCATCCCATCCCAATCTCCATCCCAATCTCCATCTCATTTCCATCCCATCCCATCCCATCCCATCCCAATCTCCATCCCAATCTCTATCCCACTTCCCTCCCATCCCAATCTTCATCCCAATCTTCATCCCATCCCATCCCATTTCTGTCCCATCCCAATCTCCATCCCATTTCCATCCCATCCCACCCCATCCCATCCCAAATCCCATCCCATCCCGTTCCATGGGCAGGGAGATCTCCCTCCATCCCCAAACCCCAAACCCCGACCTGGGCTCAGCCTCCCTCGGCTCCCAAAACTTTGTTTGTGACCAAACAATTCCCAGGGCTGATCGCTGATAATTTCCCGGGATAACCTGACCTGGAAAAAGGGGCTGGAGGAGCTTTTGGAACCATCGGGGCAGGAATGGACGGGCAAAAATAAAATAAAATAAAAGGTTGAGTTGTGATGGCCATGGGTTGTGATGCGGGGCCTGAAAATGCCAAAGTTCCGTGGAATTTTTCCTGAAATTCCTTGGAATTATTCCCAAAATTCCCTGGAATTATTCCCACTCAGGTTTGGAATTATTCCCAAAATTCCTTGGAATTATTCCCACTCGAGTTTGGAATTATTCCCACTTGGTTTCGGAATTATGCCCCCTGGACTTCAGAATTATTCCCATTTGGTTTTGGAATTATTTCCCCTGGGTTTTGGAATTATTTCCCCTGGGTTTTGGAATTATTATTCCCAAAGCAATTTGGAATTATTCCCCCTGGACTTTGGAATTATTCCCAAAACTCTTTGGAATTATTCCCATTTGGTTTTGGAATTTAAAAAAAAAAAAATTAAAAAATTAAAAAAATTTAAGAAAAAATTTTTTAAACATTTTAAATTAAAAAAAAAGTTAAACAAAATTTTAAAGAATTTAAAAAAAAATTTAAAAATTTTAAAAAATTAAAAAAAATTTAAAATTTAAAATTAAAAAAATTAGAAAAAAATTTAAAAAATTTAAAAAAAATTAAAAATCTTTTAAAAATTAAAAAAATTAAAAATAAAAAAAAATTAAAAATTTTAAAAATTAAAAAATTTAAAAAAATTTAAAAAAATTAAACTAAATTTTAAAAATTTAAAAAAGTAAAAAATTTAGAAATTAAATAAAAATAAAAATAAAAATAAAAATAAAAATAAAAATAAATCCTGGAAAATGCTGATCCTCCTATTTCTGAGCTGCATCTGTTGCCCAACACCTGGATGTCCAAACCCCAGCGTCGCGTTTCGCAAAATAATTACGCACAAAAATTTAATTATTATTTTCTTGGAGCCTTTCCCAACCTCCCTCATTACCTGGAAGGATCATCCGGGGCCGGGAGGAGGAAAAAAAGCAAATTTTGCAGATTTTCTGGAGGATTAAAGGAGTTTAAGGGGATTTGGGAGGAGGGAAAAGGCCCCAAGGGAGGGAAACGGGAATTCCTGGAAATTCTGGTTTAGGGAATGGGACGTGGAGGATTTTCGGGTTAATCAGTTGTGACTTGGCAAATGTTGGGTAATAAATACATGATATAAAATATTTATATTTGTATTTATAGTTTTATTTATATTTGTATTTGTATTTATGTTTGTATTTATATTTATATTTGTATTTGTATTTATATTTGTATTTATATTTGTATTTATAATAATTATTTTGTACTTTTTATTTTTTATTTTGAGAGAAATTGATAATAAAACATCTGCCTTGGCATAAAAACGAATTTATTGAGACACAAAACTTTTGAGCAAAAACCAAACCAAACCAAACAAAACAAACAAACAAACAAAAATTATTATTTTTTTTTAAAAAATCTGATTTCTTGGAAAATTCTTGACTTTTGATTCATCCTAATTTTAAATGAGATCAATAGAGAGAAAATTCAGCTTTTTCTCGTAGTTTGGAAATCTTAGTCACGATTTTTTCAGTCGGATCGTTTGGGTGGATTTTATAATAATTATTTTTTATTTTTTATTTTTCATTTTTCATTTTTCATTTTTCATTTTGAGAGAAATTGATAATAAAACGTCCGCCTTGGCGTAAAAACGAATTTATTGACACACAAAACTTTTGAGCAAAAACCAAACAAAAAAAAAAGAAAAAAAAAAGAAAATATATATTTATTTTATTTTATATTATTTTATTTTATTTTATTTTATTTTATTTTTAAATCTGATTTATTGGAAAATTCTTGGCTTTTGCTTCATCCTAATTTCAAATGAGCTCAACAGAGAGAAAATTCAACTTTTTCTTGCAGTTTTGGAAATTTTAATCCTTGGGTTGATCTAAACACCAAAAAATCCCTGAATTTTTTTGCCTCCACATGGAAAAACCTCATGGGTCGCTCGACACTTCAACAATCCATAAATCCACAAACATTTTTTCTGTTTTCTCGAGGAGGTGAGTTACGCCATTTTTATTTCTCCTCTCATCTCTATCCACAGATATCCACACAACCTTTACCTCGACCTGAAAAATCCACAACAAAAACCATGAGAAGGCGGAAAAAAAATAATCAAAAAAATTTCAACGCGGCGTCAAAACCCGATTTCAACCCAAACCTACCCCCAAACCCATGGAAGACGGAAAAAAAATAATCAAAAAAATTTCAACGCGGCGTCAAAACCCGAACCCGACCCGAACCTACCCCCAAACCCGTGGAAGACCGAAAAAAAAAATCAAAAAAATTTCAACGCGGCGTCAAAACCCGATTTCAACCCGAACCTACCCCCGAACCCATGGAAGACCAAAAAAAATAATCAAAAAAATTTCAACGCGGCGTCAAAACCCGATTTCAACCCGAACCTACCCCCAAACCCATGGAAGACCAAAAAAAATAATCAAAAAAATTTCAACGCGGTGTCAAAACACGATTTCAACCCAAACCTACCCCCAAACCCATGGAAGACCAAAAAAAATAATCAAAAAAATTTCAACGCGGCGTCAAAACCCGAACCCGACCCGAACCTGCCCCCAAACCCATGGAAGACCGAAAAAAAAAATCAAAAAAATTTCAACGCCGCGTCAAAACCCGATTTCAACCCGAACCTACCCCCAAACCCATGGAAGACCGAAAAAAAAAATCAAAAAAATTTCAACGCGGCGTCAAAACCCGATTTCAACCCGAACCTACCCCCAAACCCATGGAAGACCAAAAAAAATAATCAAAAAAATTTCAACGCGGCGTCAAAACCCGAACCCGACCCGAACCTGCCCCCAAACCCATGGAAGACGGAAAAAAAAAATCAAAAAAATTTCCACGCGGCGTCAAAACCCGATTTCAACCCAAACCTACCCCCGAACCCATGGAAGACCAAGAGGTTGTTGATGTCCAGCAAGGCTGTGGTGGCCACCAGGGTCTGCTGGGGGAACGTGGTCAGCGTGGGGCCGGGGTAGATGACCCAGCAGGGCGGCATGTCCGGCTCGGTGACGTCCACCACCGTGTCGGGGTATTTGATGACGCACGTCTCGTTTCGGGTCACGGCAAAGGGTTCGGGGCAAAGCAGATCCGGAGGGAGGCGGAAGTCGTGGAAGGGAGACATTGGGGTGGGAGCTGGAAAAGAGAAGGGGAAGAAATGGAAAAATGTGATAAAGGTGAGGGTTTGGTGACGGGGTTGTGGGGGTTTAGGGGAAAATTGGGAATGACAACTTGGAATGGTGGGTTGGGAATTCTCATCAGGTGGGAGTTGAATTTGGCAGAGCAGACCTGGAAATCAGTGGGAAAAGAGAGAAAAAATAAAAAAAAATCCCATATTATTGGTGTTAAACAGAAAGGTTTTGGTAATGCAATTATGGGAGTTTATGGCAAGTTAGGAATGATGACTTGGAACTGGGAATGACAATTGGAGTTGGGAATGATGGTTTGGAGTTGGGAATTCCCATCAGGTGGGAGCTGAATCTGGCAGGGCAGACCTGGAAATGAGCGGGAAAAGAGGGAAAAAAATGAAAAAAATACTTTTTATCTGTGTTAAACAGTCAGGTTTTGGTGACGTGGTTGTGGGGGTTTATGGAAAATTGGGAATGGTGGGTTGGGATTGGGAATGGTGGGTTGGGATTGGGAATGATGATTGGAGTTGGGAATTCTCATCAGGTGGGAGTTGAATTTGGCAGGGAAGACCTGGAAATGAGTGGAAAAAAATGAGAAAAATCCTGTATTTTCTGTGTTAAACTGTAAGGATTTGGTAATGTGGTTATGGGGGTTTATGGCAAATTGGGAATGGTGGATTGGGGTTGGGAATTCCCATCAGGTGGGAGTTGAATCTGGCAGGGCAGACCTGGAAATGAGTGGGAAAAGAGGGAAAAATTAGAAAAATCTTATATTATCTGGGTTAAATTGTGAGGGTTTGGTAATGCGGTTGTGGGTGTTTATGGAAAATTGGGAATGGTGAGTTGGAGTTGGGAATTCCCATCAGGTGGGAGTTGAATTTGGCAGGGCAGACCTGGAAATGAGCAGGAAAAGAGGGAAAAATGAGAAAAAATAGTTATTATTTGTATTATTTGTGTTAAACTGCAAGGGTTTGGTAATGCGGTTGTGGGTGTTTATGGAAAATTGGGATTGGTGGGTTGGGATTGGGAATGATAGTTTGGGGTTGGAAATTCTCATCAGGTGGGAGTTGAATTTGGCAGAGAAGACCTGGAAATGAGCAGGAAAAGAGGGAAAAATGAAAAAAAGTCTTATATTATCTGGGTTAAATTGTGAGGGTTTGGTAATGTGGTTGTGGGTGTTTATGGAAAACTGGGAATGGTGGGTTGGGGTTGGGAATTCCCATCAGGTGGGAGTTGAATCTGGCAGGGCAGACCTGGAAATGAGCAGGGAAAGAGGGAAAAATGTGAAAAAAACCCATAAAATTTGTGTTAAACAATCTGATTTTGGTAACGCCATAATGAGCATTTTTGGCAAATTGTGAATTCCAAAGAGCTCCAGTGGGAGTTGAATTTATCCACCTCATTTTTCCAACCAGGAACTTTTTCCCTTCCTGATTGAACTCCCTGGGTTCCAATATAATGATATTTTTCGCTCCATCACCATTCTTAACAACAAAAAAAATCTTTTTATCCCATTTATTTTCTCCCCAAAATTTTCTCTGTGCCCATCCCACTCCTCCTTCCAACGAGAAAAACCACAACTCCCAATTCAATCCCAGATTTTCAATTTGGGTTTTAATCCTCATTTAAATCTCCCCAAAACTCAATCCCAGATTGAATTTTAATCCTCATTTAAATCTCCAAACTCAATCCCAGATTGAATTTTAATCCTCATTTAAATCTCCCAAAACTCAACCCCAGATTGAATTTTAATCCTCATTTAAATCTTCTCAAAACTCAATCCCAGATTGAATTTTAATCTTCATTTAAATCTCCCAATTCAATCCCAGATTGAATTTTAATCCTCATTTAAATCTCCCAACTCAATCCTAATATTTTCATCTCAGGTTTTAATCCTCATTTAAATCTCCAAAACTCAATCCCAGATTGAATTTTAATCCTCATTTGAATCTCCCAACTCAATCCCAATATTTTCATTTTGGGTTTTAATTCTCATTTAAATCTCCCAATTCAATCCCAGATTGAATTTTAATCCTCATTTAAATCTCCCAAACTCAACCACAAATTGAATTTTAATCCTCATTTAAATCTCCCCAAAACTCAATCCCAGATTGAATTTTAATCCTCATTTAAATCTTCTCAAAACTCAATCCCAGATTGAATTTTAATCCTCATTTAAATCTTCTCAAAACTCAATCCCAGATTGAATTTTAATCCTCATTTAAATCTCCCAACTCAATCCCAGATTGAATTTTAATCCTCATTTAAATCTCCCAACTCAATCCCAGATTGAATTTTGGATTTTAATCCTCATTTAAATCTCCCAAAACTCAACCCCAGATTGAATTTTGGATTTTAATCCTCATTTAAATCTCCAAACTCAATCCCAGTATTTTCAACTTGAGTTTTAATCCTCATTTAAATCTCCCCAAAACTCAATCCCAGATTGAATTTTGGATTTTAATCCTCATTTAAATCTCCCCAAAACTCAATCCCAGATTGAATTTTAATCCTCATTTAAATCTCCCAATTCAATCCCAGATTGAATTTTAATCTTCATTTAAATCTTCTCAAAACTCAGTCCCAAATTGAATTTTAATCCTCATTTAAATCCCAAATTTCAGGTTCGTGGCCTCCTCCCACCCGAATTCCAAGTGGAAGCTGCGCCCACATTTTTTTGGGTCTGATATTTCATTTTAATTTAATATTTAAATTAAGATTTAAATTTTATTTTTTATTTTTTTTTCCCCTCTTGGGTATTGTTTAATTATAGATTGAAGGGTTGATTTTAAAATTCATCATTTCATATTCAGAAAACAATAATAATAACAATAATAATAATAATTGGTTTTAAAATTTATTATTTCCTATTCAGATACCAATATTAATAATAATTGATAATAATAATAGATGTATTGATTTTAAAATTCATCATTTCATATTCAGATAACAATATTAATAATAATAATAATAAATTTTAAAATTCATCATTTCATATTCAGATAGAAATATTATTAATAATAATAATAATAATTAATTTTTAAATTCATCATTTCATACTCAGATAGCAATATTAATCATAATTATTAATAATAATAGATTTTAAAATCCATCATTTCATATTCAGATTGCAATATTAATAATAATTATAATTAATAATAATTGATTTTAAAATTCATAATTTCATATTAAGATAGCAGTAATAATAATAATAATAATGATAATAATAATAATAGATTTAAAAATTCAGCATTTCATATTCAGATAGCAATATTAATAATATTAAGAATAATAATAGATTTTAAAATTCAGCATTTCATACTCAGATATCAATATTAATAATATTAATTGTATTAGTTTATTTTAAAATTCATCATATCATATATTAATAATAATAATAATAATATATTTTAAATTTAATAATTTTATATTCGGATAGCAATATTAATATTAATACTATTAATAATAATAATATTATTAATAATAATATATTTTAAAATTCATCATTTTATATTCAGATAGCAATAATAATAATAATAATAATATTAATAATAATAGATTTTGAAATTAATCATTTCATATTCAGATAGCAATATTAATCATAATTAATATTAATAAAAACTGATTTTAAAATTCATAATTTCACATTAAGATAACAGGATTATACCAATATTAATAATAATTAATAACAATAATTAATTTTAAAATTCAGTAATTGATTGGACCCCCATCCTTACCCTGTCATTTCATATTCAGATACCAACATTAATAATAATTAATAATAATAGATTTATTGATTTAAAAATTAATTATTTCATATTTAATAATAATAGATTTTAAAAATCATCATTTCATATTCAGATACCAATATTAATCATAATAATAATAATAAAATTTTAAATTAATAATTTCATATTCAGATAGCAATATTAATCATAATGATAATAGATATAAAATCATAATTTCATATTCAGATAGCAACATTAATCATAATTAATAACAATAATTGATTTTTAAATTCAATAATTGATTGGACCCCCATCCTCGCCCTGTCATTTCATATTCAGATACCAACATTAACAATAATTAATACCAATAATTAATTTTAAAATTCAATAATTGACTTACCCGGCTCAGCCGAGCAGGAGAGAAAAAGAAAAATCAAAGAATTAAATGAGGTTTGTAGGAGAGAAAAAGAAAAATAAAAAGATGAATGAGTTTTGTACGTGGCCAAGGCTTTTATCCCGTCGCGAGCGCCCGGAGGAGGTGACGGTGACACCCCTTGGAATGAAATTTTAATTAATTCCTGATTGCAAAACAGACTTGGCCGCCCTCAGAATGGAACTGGTTTGTGTTTTGCTGCCCTTTTGGTTTTGTTTGTGTTTTTCTTCTGGGTAGGATTTGATTTGTCTTTTTTTTTTTATATATATAAAGGGTTAAAAATAAAAATAGAAATAGAAATAAAAATAAAAAATAAACATAAATATAAATAGAAATAGAAATAGAAATAGAAATAGAAATAGAAATAAAAATAGAAATAATATAAAAAAATAGAAATAAAAATTAAAAATAAAATAAAAAATAAAAATAGAAATAAAAATAAAAATGAAAAAAATAAAAATAATAAAAAATAGAAATAGAAATAGAAATAGAAATAGAAATAAAAATAAAAATGAAATAAAAATAAAAATATAAATAAAAATATAAAAATAGAAATAAAAATAGAAATAAAAATAAAAATAAAAACAAAAAATATAAAAATAAAATAAAAATTATAAAAATAGAAAAAAAATAAAAATAAAAATAAAAATAGAAATAGAAATAGAAATAGAAATAAAAATAAAAATAAAAATTGAAATAGAAATAGAAATAAATAAAAATAAAAATAAAAAATAAAAATAATAAAAAAAATAAAAATAAAAATAAAAAATAATAAAAAAATAAAAATAAAAATAAAAATAAAAATAAAAATAAAAATAAAAGAATAAGATTTTAAAGAGGAAATCAATGACACAAAAAAAAGAAAAAAAATAATAATTTAAAGAAAATAATAATAATGAAAAGAAAAAAAAAGAAAAAATAAAAAGAGAAACCAAAATTCCCACAATAAAGAGATTTCTGAGGGAGCCAGAAGCGTTTTGGGACAACAACCCCCAGATAATTTTATTTATTTACAACATAAAAACACCTTTAATTTAAATCCAATTGGAATAAACGAAACAAAACTCACTTAAATCATTTTTGGCCACTTTTAAAACCAAAATTCCATTTTTATGTTTCACCCCTGATTATCCAAATCTGAATAAATTATTTGAGATCAATAAAAAAATAATTTTGTTCTTTAACTGCCCACAAAAATATTTTTATTTTTTTCCCTCAGGAAATAATTTCTATTTTGGGAGGGGAAATGGAGAGTAAATAATAATTAAAAATAATAATTAAAAATAATAATTAAAAATAAATGGAGGAAGTTGAATTTCCTGGGGCCTGGAATGGAATTTAAATCCTGGGAAATGGGAGAGAAAATTGGGGATTTTTTATCCCTAAAAGTGGGAATGGTCCAAGATTTGATTAATTGAGGTTAATTGATTATTAATTGATTATTAATTGATTAATTGAGGTTAATTAATTGGAAGGATTAATTTAGTTGAAATGTGGTTTGTGAAGGTTTAAAGGGATACTGATGTATTTTTATCGATAAATATTTATTATTATTTATTAATAATTATTACTAATAATTATTAATTTTCAATAATATTTTTATTAATATTTTCTCATTTATTTTTATTTTTTTGTTTTTTATATTCCTATATTTCTATATATTTCTTATATATATTATATATTATATAATATATAATATATATATATTATATATTATATATTATATTTTATATATTATATATTATATTTTATATTTTATATTTCATATTTTATATTTTATATTTTATATTTTATATATTATATATAATTATATTTTATATAATTATATTATATCAAATATATATAACATATTACATATATTATATATACATAAAATAAATATTAAAGATCTATTAAATCTATATATCTAAAAATATATAATATCTAATTTTATATCTAAAAATAATTAATAATAATAAAAAAATAATAATTTAAATATAATAAAATAATATAATATAATAAATAATATAATATAATGTAATATAATGTAATATAATGTAATATAATGTAATATAATATAATATATATAATAAAATAATAATATAATATAATAAATATAATAAAATAAAATAATATAATAAATACAACAAATATAATAAAATAATAATATAATATAATAAATATAATAAAATAATAATATAAAAAAAATTATATCTAAAAATATATAATAAGATATATTTATATATAGATATATATTCATACAAAAATATAATAAAATATATAATATATATAAAATACATATTAAAATCTACGTTAAATATATTAAATATTTATATAAAATATATTGTATATATATATTTTAATTTACATTTTTATTTCTGTATTTCTATATTTTTAGGTAAGTGGGTTTTTTTGTATTTTTATTTTTTTATATTTTATTTCTTTCAAAATCCACACATTAAGCTTTGCCTCTCACCATTTAATCTCCTAACACCACTTTTAATAAACAATAATTAATTTTTGTCTTTAAGAAAATATAAATAAATAAATAAATAAATAAAATATTTTTTTTTCAAAGAAATAAATAAAAAATCTGCCCGAACTCTCCTCAGTTTTTTTGTGTCCCTTTAATTCCTTTTTTCCAACCCTTTTTTCTACAAAATATTTTGGAATTCCTGACGAATTTTATTCCTAAAAATTTTTTATTTTAGGAGTTTTATTTTATTTTATTTTATTTTATTTTTATTTTATTTTATTTTTATTTTATTTTATTTTATTTTATTTTATTTTATTTTTTATTTTTATTTGGGAATTTCATTCTCTCTTCATTTTTAAAAATAAATAATAATAATAATAAACATTTTCCCAAATAAATAAATTTTAAAAAAAATCCTCCTTTATCCTTCCCTCCCAACCAAATTTCCCACCCCCTTTGCCACATTTTAATTCCAATTATTAATTATCCGGATTTAAAAAACAAACGAATTATCAGAAAAAAAATCCCAAAGATTTAAATCCCAACGTCTCCTGCGGATCCGAGCGGGGGAAGGAAAATTCCCCACGAGGCCAAAAATCGAGTGGGAAATGAAGGAGTGGGAGTTCCAACCTTGGAAAGGATTAAGGGAGGAGCCGGGAGCGGGTTTGGAAAAGATTTTGGGTCGTGGCCTGAAATGGCTTTTCCAGTTTGGGGACCTGGAACTCTCCAACAATAAAAAACAAACTTTGATTTGAATAAATTATTCAATTTTAAAAATGTCCTTTTTAGGCATGTTCTCCCAGTGTGTTGTTGGAATGGTTTGGGTGGGAAAGGAGGTTAAAAAAGTCATTTAATTCCAAGAAGAAGAGCCTGGAAGAGCCTTTGGTTTTAATAAATTATTCCATTTTTAAAATGTTTTTTTTTCGTTATTAATCCATTTCTCGTCCTGAAATGGGTTTTTCCAGTTTGGGGCCTGGAACTCTCCAACAATAAAAACAACCTTTGATTTTAATAAATTATTCCATTTTTAAAATGTTCTTTGTCGTCACATTCTCCTCTTGAAATGGATTTTCCAGTTGGGGTCCCGTAACTCTCCACCAGTAAAAACAGTTCTTGATTTTAATAAATTATTCAATTTTTAAATGTTCTTTATTGCCACATTCTCCTCCAGAAATGGATTATCCAGTTTGGGGACCTGGAACTCTCCAACAATAAAAACAGGCCTTGATTTTAATAAATTATTCCATTTTTGAATGTTCTTTATCGTCACGTTCTCCTCTTGAAATGGTTTTTCCAGTTTGGGCTCCATAACTCTCCACCAGTAAAAACAGCCCTTGAAATAAGGGTTTTAATAATAATAATAATAATAAAGCAGGGTTTTAATAAATTATTCTGTTTTTAAAATGTTTTGTGTCGTCACGTTCTCCTCCAGAAATGGATTCTCCAGTTTGGGGACCTGGAACTCTCCAACAATAAAAACAGCCCTTGAAACAGGGGTTTTATTAATAATATTATTAATAATAATAATAATAATAATAATACAGGGTTTTAAGAAATTATTCCATTTTTAAAATGTTTTTTGTCGTCACGTTCTCGTCTTGAAATGGATTCTCCAGTTTGGGGACCTGGAACTCTCCACCAGTAAAAACAGCCCTTGGTTTTAATAAATTATTCCATTTTTAAAATGTTCTTTATAGTCACGTTCTCTTGGTGTGTCGTTGGAATGGTTTGGGTGGGAAAGGAGGTTAAAAAAGTCATTTAATTCCAAGCCCTTGATTTTAATAAATTATTCCATTTTTAAAATGTTTTTTGTCGTCACGTTCTCCTCCTGAAATGGATTCTCCAGTTTGGGGACCTGGAACTCTCCAACAATAAAAACAACCTTTGATTTTAATAAATTATTCAGTTTTTTAAAATGTTTTTTGTCGTCACGTTCTCCTCTTGAAATGGCTTTTCCAGTTTGGGGACCTGGAACTCTCCACCAGTAAAAACAGCCCTTGATTTTAATAAATTATTCCGTTTTTAAGGGTTTATTGTCGTCACATTCTCCTCCTGAAATGGATTCTCCAGTTTGGGGTCCCGTAACTCTCCACCAGTAAAAACAGGCCTTTGATTTGAATAAATTATTCCATTTTAAAATTACTCCATTTTTAAAATGTTCTTTGTCGTCACAAGTAAAAACAGGCCTTGATTTTAATAAATTATTCCATTTTTTTAAAATGTTCTTTGTCGTCACGTTCTCCTCTTGAAATGGATTCTCCAGTTTGGGCTCCGTAACTTTCCACCAATAAAAACAGGCCTTGATTTTAATAAATTATTCCATTTTTAAAATGTTCTTTGTCGTCACGTTCTCCTCTTGAAATTTATTTCAATTTTTCCTTCTCCACCAAGCAATAAATAAATTAAAAAATTCAAAAAGTTGCTTGAGGCTTTCAAAGTTCGATCCATTAATTAAAACCCAAAACTTTATTTACGTCTTTTGAAATCCTAAAGATGCCAATTAAGAAATCTTTAATTAGTGAGGCCTGAAAATTATTCCTGATGAGGTAATTTCATCCTCAGGTCAAAAAATAATTCTATTTTTAATTAAAATTCTGCCTTAAAAATCATTTTTTAGGAAATACTCAGAATAATTTTATTAATGTGGATTTATTTGATTTTTTAATAATAAAAAAGGGGGGAAAACCCAAGAAAATAAATAATAATAATTTTAAAAAAATCAGATTTTTTGGGGGATTTTTTCTTTAATTATTTAAAATATTAAAGAAGAATATTTTTTTTGTGTGTGAGTGTGAGGTGTTAATTAAATTAATTAATAAAATTAATTCCGGGTTAATTTTTTCCTTGTGGATCATCTTGACCCAATTTGTGTTTTCTGCTCCTGTTTTTTATCCCAAAATTCCAGAAAAATTCTCTTTTTTTGGAATGTGAAGCTCAAAATTAAACTGAAAAATCAATTTTTTTTTCTCAAATTATTCCCCTGACAAGCCCCAAATTTTTATTAAATCTTAATCAAAAGTTTATTTTTTTATTTTTTATTTTTATTATTTTTTAATTTTTATTTTTAATTTTTATATTATTTTTTAATTTTTATTTTCTATTTTTTATTATTTATTTATTTATTTACTTTCTATATTTTATTTTTTATTTTTATTTTTTATATTTTATATTTTATTTTTATTTATTTTACTATTTTTAATTTTTTTATTTTTTTATTTTATTTTTTATTTTATTTTTTTTTATTCTTATTTTATTTTTATTTTTTATATTTTATTTTATTTTATTTTATTTTATTTTATTTTATTTTATTTTTATTCCTTTATGAATATAAAATATTCAGCTCTAAACTCCTTCCCCTAAATTTAAAATTAACCATTAAAGATGTTCAAATTTTTGTTTACTCCTTTAATAGAGCATTAAAATTATATATTTATTATTATTTTTTTCTTTTTAAATCCCTGTAAATGACAAGGTGTGATGGGGAGAAGCCCCCAAAGTTCATTTTTTGGGGTCGTTTTACCAAAATGGTTCATTTTTTGGGGGCCATTTTACCAAATGGTTCATTTTTTTGGGGCCATTTTATCAAAATCTTCAATTTCCATCCCATGGGGAAAGTCCTTCAAGCTCTGCCTTTTTCCTACAACCAGATTTCTTGAGTTTGACCAAAATTTCGACCCAGAAGTTCATTTTTTGGGACCATTTTATCAAAATGGTTCATTTTTTGGGGCCATTTTATCAAAATCTTCAATTTTCATCCCATGGGGAAAGTGCCCCGAGCTCTGCCTTTTTCCTACAACCAGATTTCTTGAGTTTGACCAAAATCTCATCCCAAAAATTCATTTTTTGGAGCCATTTTACCAAAATGATTCATTTTTTGGGGCCATTTTATCAAAATCTCATCCCTAAAGTTCATTTTTTGGGGCCGTTTTATCAAAATTTTCAATTTTCATCCCATGGGGAAAGTGCCTTTTGCCTACAGCCAGATTTCCTTCCCGCCTTTGTTTACTCCTTTAATAGAGCATTAAAATTATATATTTATTATTTATTTTTTCTTCTTTAAATCCCTGTAAATGACAAGGTGTGATGGGGAGAAGCCCCAAAGTTCATTTTTTGGGGCCGTTTTATCAAAATCTTCAATTTTCATCCCATGGGGAAAGTGCCCTGAGCTCTGCCCTTTGCCTACAACCAGATTTCTTGAGTTTGACCAAAATTTCGACCCAGAAGTTCATTTTTTGGGACCATTTTACCAAATGGTTCATTTTTTTGGGGCCATTTTATCAAAATCTTCAATTTTCATCCCATGGGGAAATTTCTTTGAGCTCTGCCCTTTGCCTACAGCCAGATTTCCTTCCCACCTTTGTTTACTCCTTTAATAGAGCATTAAAATTATATAAATATATAATTTTTTTCTTCTTTAAATCCCTGTAAATGACAAGGTGTGATGGGGACAGGCCCCGAGGCGGCGGCTCTGATCACGGAACGTCCTCAGTCCCAGGTGCTCATTAAGGTTTTGCACGTCCCCGGTGTCGTTATTGTCGTTGTCATTAATTCCCAACGTTGGATTTGGATTTATTCGCTCGCGGGGTTGAGCAATAAAAGAGCTCAGAGATAAACAGGTCACAGCTCAGAGCTGTCATCACGTCGGTGAGCAGATCTTAATCAGGGCAGGGTTCTTGGCCTCGTGAGGGTTTTGATTATTTTATTAATGTATTAATTTATTAATTTATTATTTTTATTATTTTATTACTTTATTATTTTTTAATTATTTTATTGTTTTATTATTTTTATTATTTTTATTATTTTATTATTTTATTGTTTTATTATTTTATTATTATTACTATTTTATTGTTTTATTATTTTATTATTTTATTATTTTTATTATTTTATTGTTTTATTATTTTATTATTTTTATTATTTTTATTATTTTTATTTTTTTATTATTTCATCATTTCATTATTTTTATTATTTTTATTATTTTTATTATTTCATCATTTCATTATTTTTGTCCGTATTAAAATCGCAGTGATGGAATGTATTAAATCCTGGTAATGGAATGAATTAAATCCTGATAAGAGAGTGAATTAAATCCCAACAGTGTAATGAATTAAATCCCAGTAAAGTATACATTAAATCCCAACAGTGGAATAAATTAAATCCAGATAATAGAATTAATTAAAACCCAATAATAGAATAAATTAAATCCCAACAACGGAATGAATTAAATCCCAATAAGAGAATAAATTAAATCTCAACAGTGTAATGAACTAAATCTCAATAAGAGAGTGAATTCAATCCCAACAGTGTAATGAATTAAATCCCAGTAATGGAATTAATTATATCCCAATAATGGAATAAATTATATCCCAATAATGGAATTAATTCAATCCCAATAATGGAATGAATTAAATCCCAATAATGGAATGATTTAAATCCCAACAGTGCAATAAATTAAATCCCAGTAATGGAATACATGAAATCCAACATCATAATGAATTAAATCCCAATAAGAGAATTAATTCAATCCTGATAATGGAATAAATTAAATCCTGATAATAGAATAAATTAAATCCCAACAGTGGAATTAATTAAATCCCAACAGTGGAATGAATTAAATCCCAATAAGAGAATGGATTAAATCTCAACAGTGCAATGAATTTAATCCCAGTAATGGAATTAATTATATCCCAACAGTGGAATGAATTAAATCCCAATAACAGAATAAATTAAATCCCAACGGTGGAATAAATTAAATCCCAATAATGGAATAAATTAAATCCCTGTAACAGAATAAATTAAATCCCAACAGTGGAATAAATTAAATCCCAATAACAGGATAAATTAAATCCCAATAATGGAATATATTAAATCCCAACAGTGGAATAAATTAAATCCCAACAGAGTAATTAATTAAATCCCAACAGTGGAATAAACTTAATCCCAATAATGGATTAAATTTAACGGAAGGAAGGGGCCTTAAAACTCATCTCACCCTGAGGTCACCCCAAAGCTCCTCTGGGGCTGGAAAAAGAGAAGGAAAAATCCACTCCTGGATAATTTATAGATAATTTATAGATAATTTATAGATAATGTATAGATAATTTACAGATAATTTATAGATAATTAATAGATAATTTATAGATAATTTATAGAAGTTGCTCTGAGGTTCGAGGGGGAATTGTTGCCAAAAAAAGTGTGAAAAGTTGGAAAAATAATAATAATAATAATAATAGTAATAATAATAATAATAATAATATATAATAATATATAATAATATATAATAATATAAAATAAAATACAATAAAATAAAATAAAATAATATAATATAATAATACAATATAATATAATATAATATAATATAATATAATAATAAATAATAATAAAATAAAATAAAATAATAATATATAATATAATATAATAAATATATAATATAATATATAATAATATAATACAATATTATTATTATTATTATTAATAATAATAACAATAATAATATAACCCCTCCCATTTCCCCTCCTCCTTCTGTTTTTCTACCACTAAATTATCCCAGGTAATTTTGAATTTATTCCAGAATCTCCATGGGAGGTTTATTACCCTTCACAAAACGACTTTTTAATGAAAAAATTATTATTTTTGTGTTCCTGACGCTGTTTGTTCGTTGAGTAACCAAATTTCGGGGTGACAAAACCATTCCAAAATGACTTTTTAATGAGAAAATTATTAATTTTGTGTTCCTGACGCTGTTTGCTCGTTGAGTAACCAAATTTTGTGTGACAAATCCATTCCTGGTTTCTCATTTTGTAATATTTTTATTTTTGTGTGTCTCAAGTGTTTAATGAGGGTATTTTTGGGGTTTGGCTTTGAAGTTTTTTTTAATTTTTAAGGAGGTGAAGCTTTAATTGTCCTTCAGGCCTTGAGGGGAAGATCCAGACAGACGCCTTGGAGGTTTCTTTGGAATTAAAAAATTATTTATTTATTTTAAATTTTTTTGTCTTTTTTTGTCTTTTTTTTTTTTTTGATTTAAAAAAAAAATGTCTTTAAAAAAAATTCCCATCGGTTGTATTTATTTTAATTTTTTTTTGTCTTGATTAAAAAAAATTTCTTAAATAAAACAGTTCCCATCAGTTGTATTTATTTTAATTTTTTTTTGTCTCATTTTTTTGGTCTTGATTTAAAAAAATAATTCTTAAATAAAAGATCCCATCGGTTGTATTTATTTTAAATTTTTTTTGTCTTTTTTTTGTCTTGATTTAAAAAAAAAATTCTTAAAAAAAAAGTTCCCATTGGTTGTATTTATTTTAAATTTTTTTTTTTTTTTTGGGGGGCCTTGATTAAAAAAAACAAACCCATTTTTTAAAAAAATTCAGATTTTAGTTATTAAATACCCTTGGAAATTCCACACGAGTTGAAGGTAGTGACACAATAAAATATAAAAAATGGTTTTTGGGATAAAATTCAGATTGTTGACTCCAAATTGTGAAGCTGACTTGGAAAAAAATCCACATTTTTTTAAAAAATTCAAATTTTGGTTATTAAATACACTCAGAGATTCCGCACGAGTTGAAGGTAATGACACAATAAAATATAAACAGTATTTTCTGGAATAAAATGCTGATTTTTGAATTAAAAACTAAAAAAACTGAGCCAGGCAGGATTTGTGACCTAATTAATCCCTCATTTAAAAACCAGAATTTCACCCTCAACGACAAATCTCCAAACCCAGACCTGTGGCACGATCTGAAAAAAACACACGGGGAGGAAAAATTTAAATAACTACAATTAAATTTATGCAAAAAACAATGCAAATCTCTGTGTGAACTTAAACCTCATTTTAATTTAATTTAATTTAATTTAATTTAATTTAATTTAAATTTAATCAAACGACCACGAGACAGACGAGGCAATGACTAAACCCCCAGACAAAGGAGGAAAAACACGTTCCTTTCCGAGGAGGAAACGACCATAAAAACCTAAATTAACCCGAATCGACGACGAGAAGCTTTTTGATCTCTTAATTAATCTCTAATTAAATGACATAAAACGAGGTTCCGGAGCGGAATTGGCGACGCCGCCGGCAAGGAAACGGGGAGGGCACCGAAATCAAAGGTTGGTGAAGGAGGAAAAGGTTGTTTTTCCACGCGGGATGAGCTTGGGAAATAAATCTGGTGAGTAAAGGTGGCCCTGGGGCTGGACAGGGCCGTATAAAACCCGCTCTGGGTGGAGGAATCCTCATCCAGCTCTCCTGATTTCTCCTGCTCGGTGAGACAGGTGAGATGTGAGGGGCTTTGGCTTCCTCTTGGCCTTCTTCTCCTTCTCCTTCTCCTTCTCTTTGTCTTTGTCTTCTTCTTGTCCTTCTCCTCCTTCTCTTTGTCTTCTTCTTGTCCTTCTTGTCCTTCTCTTTGCCTTCCTCTTCTCCTTCTCCTTCTCCTCCTTCACTTTGGCTTCCTCTTGTCCTTCTCCTTCTTTGTCTTCACCTTCTTCTTGTCCTTCTCCTCCTTCACTTTGTCTATTTCTTGTCCTTCTTTTTCTCTTTGTCTTTGCCTTCTTCTTGTCCTTGTCTTCTTCTTCTCCTTCTCCTTCTTCTCTTTGTCTTTATCTTCTTCTTGTATTCCTTCTCCTTCTCCTTGTCTTCCTCTTGTCCTCCTCCTCCTCTTCGTCCTTGCCTTCTTCTTGTTCTTCTCCTTGTCTTTGCCTTCCTCTTGTCCTTCTTCTCCTCCTCTTTGTCTTTTCCTTCTCCTTGTCCTTTTCCTTCTCCTTGTCTTTGACTTCTTGTCCTTCTCCTCCTTCTCCTTATCTTCTCCTTCTCCTTCTCCTTCTCTTCCTTTTCTTTGTCTTTGCCTTCTTGTCCTTCTCCTTCTTCTCTTCATCTTTGCCTTCCTCTTGTCCTTCTCCTCCTTCTCTTTGTCTTTTCCTTCTCCTTGTCCTTTTCCTTCTCCTTGTCTTTGACTTCTTGTCCTTCTCCTCCTTCTCCTTGTCTTCTCCTTCTTCTTCTCCTTCTCTTTGTCTTTGCCTTCTTGTCCTTCTCCTTCTTCTCTTCATCTTTGCCTTCCTCTTGTCCTTCTTCTTTGTCTTTGCCTTCCCCTTGTCCTTCTCCTCCTTCTCCTTGTCTTCACCTTCTTTTTGTCCTTCTCCCTCTTCTCCTTGTCTTTGCCTTCCTCTGGTCCTTCTTCTCTTTGTCTTTGCCTTCCTCTTCTCCTTGTCTTCTCCTTCTCCTTCTCCTTCTTCTTCTCCTTCTCATCTTTGCCTTCCTCTTGTCCGTCTCCTTATTTTCTTTGTCTTTGCCTTCCTCGCCTCCTTCTCCTCTTTGTCATTGCCTTCTCCTTCTTCTCCTTGTCTTCGCCTTCTTCTTGTCCTTCTCCTCCTTCTCTTTGTCTTCCTCTTGTCCTTCTTCTTCTTCACTTCTCCTTCTCCTTCTCCTTCTTTGTCTTTTCCTTCTTATCCTCCTTCTCTTTGTCTCTGACTTCTTGTTCTTCTCTTCCTTCTCTTTGTCTTTGCCTCCTTCTTGTCCTTCTTCTCCTTCTCCTTGTCTTTGCCTTCTTCTTGTCCTTCTCCTCATTCACTTTGCCTTCTCCTTCTCATTCTCGTTCTCCTTCTTTGTCTTTTCCTTCTTCTCCTTCTTCTTCTCTTTGTCATTGCCTTCCTCTTGTCCTTCTCCTTGTCTTTGCCTTCCTCTTCTGGTTCTCCTCCTTCTTTTCATCTTTCCCTTCAGCCCTGTCCTTGCTGCTCTGCAGCTCCTGCCGAGCACTCGGCTCCCAGATCCTGCCCCAACCTCTGCTCAGCGGGTCGAGGTGGGAGAAGCTCTTGGGCTTAGAGCAGGAACCCCATGGCCATGGGGGGTCACCGATCCTTCCTTCCTCCCTCTCCTCTGTCCCTTCTCCCCATTCTGGCTCTGCTCTTCCTCCAGCCCAGGCCGTGGCCTCACGCTCTGCCCCGTGCCTTCCCCAGGTTCTCCTGCAGCCCCAGCCATGTCCTGCTATGACCTGTGCCGGCCCTGCGGCCCCACCCCGCTGGCCAACAGCTGCAACGAGCCCTGTGTCCGGCAGTGCCAGGACTCGCGGGTCATCATTGAGCCGTCCCCCGTGGTGGTCACTCTGCCCGGGCCCATCCTCAGCTCCTTCCCCCAGAACACCGCCGTGGGCTCCTCCACCTCGGCGGCCGTGGGCAGCATCCTGAGCGAGTCCGGGGTCCCCATCAACTCGGGGGGCTTTGGGCTCTCGGGGCTCTCTGGCCTCGGTGGCCGCTACTGCGGCCGGAGGTGCCTGCCCTGCTAGAGCCGGGCCGGACGTGCGGCCGGAGCCTCCCCCAGGAAGGCCCAAGCCAGGGCTGGGCTGAGGCTGGAGCTGCTGACCAGCCTCTCCAGAGCCCCCTCATCAAACCCTCCTGGCCACGAGGGAAGGAGGGAGGGAGGGAGGCAAACGTGGCCGGCTCAGGCTTGTCCTGCTTGTCCTGCTTTCTCCTGCGCCTCCCCAGGCCCTGCTGTGCCCGGGGGCTCAGCCAGGTCCTGCTGCTCCCGCTGTCCCCGAGCCTGGGCCGGGCACACCCGGCTGTGCCACTGCTGCCCAGGGAGCCCAGCCTGGCCCGGGGCCTGCCCACACACCCCCTGCTCTCTTTCTGTCCTCACTCCACTCAATAAAGTTCACTCTGCATCGGAACCAGAGTCTCCTGGAGTTTGTTTGGGTTTGGGATCCCCAGCTGAGGCTGCTCCACCAAATAATCCCAGTTGCTGGGGTTGTTTCACCAAATAATCCCAGTTGCTGGGGTTGGAAGGCACTTGCAGAGGTCCCGTGGCCTCTCCTGGGCTGGGACAACCTTGAGGGAGCTGCTGGAGATGCCAAAGGCTTCCCTGGATCTTCACTCCATCACCTCCCTGGGCCGTGTGTTCTGTCGTTCAGTCAGAAAATGTTTCCTGGGGAACCTGCCCTGCCCCGTGTCCTGCCATGAGACAGAACTCCAGGGAGCTGCCACCCCTCCCTGGTGCCACCACCCCGTCCCTTGTCCTGGCTGAACTCAATAAAGTTCACTCTGCGTTGGGAATGGAGTCTCCTGCAGTTCCTGCCCTGCTGGGATGTGCCCCCGGCTGCTCCATGGGGGGGATTTGATGCTCTGGGGGGGTTTGGGTGGGCAAAGGGCAGGGATGGACCTTCCCCACACCTGGGCAAGGTGAGAACCCTCCAAGGGCCACAGTCCCTGCAGTGCCGTGGGGCAGGGGAGGGAGTGTGGCCTTGTGTGAGTGTGACCAGAGTGACCACGAGGTGCTCTGGGGACACCTGAGCCAGGACAGGGCTTGGGCCAGTCCCGGCTGATGATGAGCCAAGCCCTGACCCGATGGTTTCTGGGCCAGTTTCACCCCCTGCCCAAGGCCAGGCAGGTGTTTTACCACCTCCAACTGCACCTTTCCCTCCCAAAGAGCCCCGAGCTCTTCTCCCCAGCCCTGGATGCAGAGGGAGTCCCAGGGGAGATGGAGGGACCTGTGTCCCAGAGTCAGCCTGGTGTCCCCATTTCTCCTCCTGATTCCTGTGGAGCGTTTCCATGTGCCCTGTGGCACTCACAGGCTGCTCCTCTGCCCCACTTTGGGTTTCAATGTCTGAAATAAAGATCCCACCCAGTTCTCCTGTCTCTTTACCTGCTGTGGAAACTCCTCCCGTCCCCGTGTGAGCCTGGAGGGGACAGTGGCACCAACGAGGGCAAAATGGGCCCAGGGAAGGGAGGGAACAGCCCCAGGACACCCCTGGGAGAACAGGGACACCCCAAAGCTTTGTGGGGACCCTCAGTGGGCAGGGCTGGGCCAGGGAGAAGGGGAGAGGGGCTGGAAATTTCTCTGTTGCATTCAGTGTTTTGCCAACATTGAAAAAAAAAATGGGAAAACCATTGTAGGAATTACCTGCCCAGAATTGCCTCATAAAATTTATTATGAATTTTAATTCACATTATTTTGGTACAGCCAGAAAAACCTGGGAGTTTTGGGAGGGTGCAAAAAGGTCCCATAAATAAATAAATAAATATTTAAAAATAAAATAAAATTGAAAAAAAAAATAAAAGTAAAAATAAAAGTAAAAAATAATAATTAAAAATAAATAAATAAATATCAATCTTGACTACTCGAAGTTCATAATTCCAGAGCAGCAATACATAGAAAACAGGGCCAGTGTTGAAAAAATGACATAAAAGATTAAATCGATTCCTCATATCATCTCAATGAAATTATTTCTTGATTCTTCCAGCAGAACAACAGACAGGATGAGCTGCTCTCATTTTTTTTTTTTATTATGGGAAAACCATTGTAGGAATTGGACCATGAGGCCTCACCTGAGACAGAGCAGTGACCGTGACAGTTTTTCCTCCGTGAAACCTCTGCGTAAACAAGATCTAAAATCCCTCAAGCTCAAAAACCACAATTGTGTTTTTAAATACGTAGGTGGGATAAAAAAAAATTGTGGAAAAAAATCCTAGAAAATGAAATTTATTTGTGAACATGTTCAGTGCTTGTCATCAGTGTAAAAACCAATGAAATTATTTTTATCAGGTGTGTTCTGGTGACTTTTGGGTGCACATTTTTCCTCCATGAAACCTCTGCATAAACAAGATCTAAAATCCCTCATGCTTAAAAACCACAATTGTGCTTTTAAATATGTGGGTGGGATAAAAAAATTGGGAGAAAATAATCCTTGAAAATGAAATTTATTAGTGAACCCGTTCAGTGCTTCTCAAGAGTGTGAAAACCAATGAAATTATTTTTATCAGGTGTGTTGTGGTGACTTTTGGGTGCACGTTTTTCCCCTGTGTAGAAAAGATCTAAAGTCCCTCAAGCTTAAAAATCACAATTGTGCTTTTAAATACGTGGGTGGAATAAAAAAAATGGGAGAAAAAAAATCCTAAAAATGGAAATTTATTTGTGAACTTGTTCAGTACTTCTCAGGAGTGTGAAAACCAATGAAATTATTTTTTCTCAAGTGTGTTGTGGTGACTTCTGGGTGCACTTTTACCCTCTGTGAAACCCTCGTATAGATTTTCCCCACAATTCTGCCCCAAAGGGAAGAAAAACCACAACGAAACTCCGAAATCAGATGCAACATCAGTTTAATGATAAAAAGTCAAGTAGCATTCAGCAAAAAAATAAAAGGAAATATATATATATTTATGAAGGGAAAAGAAGCCAGTGAAAACAATTCCAGCTGAGAGACAACAAGCAAAACTCCAAGACTTCCCTCAATCCCTGAGTCAAACCCTCCGTTGACCAACGGCCACCGCGGAGAGTTTTCGCGTCTCCGCGAAACGCAAAAAAAACAATCACAGAGAGAAGGAAATTGGGGAAAGAAAGACTTTGGGGGCTGGAACGAGCTGGTCCACTGATCCAGGCAGAACCTCCCTCCTGGCCAGGAGGGTTTGAGGGGCTCTGGTCAGCAGCTCCAGCCCCTGGCTTGGGCCTTCCTGGGGGAGGCTCCGGCCGCACGTCTGGCCCGGCTCTAGCAGGGCAGGCACCTCCGGCCGCAGTAGCGGCCACCGAGGCCAGAGAGCCCCGAGAGCCCAAAGCCCCCCGAGTTGATGGGCACTCCCTCCTCGCTCAGGATGCTGCCCACGGCCGCCGAGGTGGAGGAGCCCACGGCGGTGTTCTGGGGGAAGGAGCTGAGGATGGGCCCGGGCAGAGTGACCACCACGGGCGAGGGCTGGATGACCACGCGGGAGTCCTGGCACTGCCGGACACAGGGCTCGTTGCAGCTGTTGGCCAGCGGGGTGGGGCCGCAGGGCCGGCACAGGTCGTAGCAGGACATGGCTGTGGCTGCAGGAGCACCTGGGGACAGCAAGGGCAGGGACAGCGCCCAGGTGAGGTGAGGCGCCCGTGGAGATGCGGCTGGACAGGAGGAAACGCGGCCCGGGGAGAAGGGACGGCCCGGGCTGGGAGGAAGGGAGGGATGGAACAGCCCGGAGCCCAAAGTGTTCCCTGGGGAGAAATCCCAACGTCTCCCAACACCAGGAAAAACCAGTAAAACCAACCCAGTCCCCATTAGAACCAGTAAAGACCAACCCATTCCCCATTAGAAACCAGTAAAACCAACCCAGTCCCCATTAGAACCAGTAAAGACCAACCCATTCCCCAGGAAAAAAACGGTTAAGACCAGCCCAGTCCCCAGGATAAAATGGTAAAAACCAACCCAGTCCCCAGTAAAAACCAGTAAAAACCAACCCAGTCCCCAGTAAAAGCCAACCCAGTCCTCATGAGAAAACAGTAAAAAAACAACCCAGTCCCCATGAGAAAACAGTAAGAACCAACCCACTCCCCATGAGAAAAGGGTAAAAACCAACCCAATCCCCAGTAAAATCCAACCCAGTCCCCATTAGAAAACAGTAAAAAACAACCCCATCCCCAGGAAAAAATGGTAAAAACCAACCCAGTCCCCATGAGAAAACAGTAAAAAAACAACCAAGTCCCCAAGAGAAAACAGTTAAAATCAACCCAGTCCCCATTAGAACCCATAAAAACCGAGTTCCCATTAGAAACCAGTGAATAATAACCCAGTCCCCAGTAAAAACCAGTAAGAACCAACCCTGTCCCCATTAGAAAACAGTAAAAAACCAACCCAGTCCCCAGTACAAACCAACCCAATCCCCATTAGAAACCAGTGAAAACCAGCCCAATCCCCAGTAAAAACCAGTAAAAAAACCAACTCAGTCCTCAGGAAAAACCAAACCAGTCCCCAGGAAAAATCAGTACAAACCAACCCAGTCCCCATTAGAAACCAGTAAAATCCAACCCAGTCCCCAGTAAAAACCAATAAAAACCAACCCAATCCCTATGAGAAAACAGCCCCAAAACCCTGGCGAGAGCAGGATCGAGCAGAAAGGCTCTCAGAGAGCAACGACAGAGAATCAGAAATTTCGTTGAGGTCGGAGTAAAAAGAGAAGGGGAAGAACAAGAGGAAGCCAAAGGCTCTCACAGCTCACCTGTGTCACCTGTGAGGAGCAGGAGGAGGCAGGAGAAGTGGATGAGGAGCTCCTGCTCCTGCTCTGCCTTTTATTCCACCCCACACACCCCCAGGCCCCGACGCCGCTCCCTTTGCTCCGAGAACGTATTTACCAACAAACTCATATTTTATGCAAATCGCCCCCAATTAAAGCCAACTGGAAGGTTGTTTATTTTCCCCCTTGCAACGCTGCCTTTTCATTTCCCCTCCATGCAGGACATGCCCATTCAGCCAAACCGGCTCCTTTCAAGTGTCAGCATTAGAGGCCAGAAGGGTTTTTTTTAGGGTGGTTTTTTTATTTTTATTTTTATATTTTTCAGTTGGTGTTTCAGCCCTCTGGGTGGAGTGGTGCCGTGTTTCCAGGTGATGTCAGCACCTTTTCCTCCTCAGGGCAGCTCTGAGTCTTTGGAGTAATAAATACATAAATAAATGCAGTTTTTTTGTTATTATGAAGCCAGGATTAAAGGGCTGGTTTTTTGGTTTTTGGGGACTGGCCGTAGACGTTGCTTGTCTGTGACTCCGAGGCCTTTCAAGGCCTTTTATTCATCTCAGAGACTGCCTGGCTTGGTTTTGAACTTTCTTTGGGATCTCATTTTGCCTTCAGAAGAAAATTATCTCCGTTTTTTTTTTCTTCTTCTGCCCTTCACCTCTTTCAGCATCGCCTGGGGCTCCCCAATCAGCAGGACAGGACGGCTCCAGGAGGAAGGACGCCGCTTTCCCAACAGCAAATATTACTCAGGGTCATTATCTTGGCAAAAATACTCCCCTTAATGAGAATATTTGACTTCAGGACTCTTCCTTCTTCCATCCCTCACTTATTTTTTTCCTTCTGCCTCTGACCAGACCCTACACAGGTCCCCAAACATTTGGGGACATTTCCAAGCAGGACACAGGGAGCACCTGAGGGGTGGAAAACTCAGCCCTGAGGGAGCAATGAGGACAAGGATGTCCCCAAAAAATGCCCATCAAGGGAAGGATTCCAAGCTCTGAGCTGCATTTTCTGGGACAAGACGCCACTTTCCCAACAGCAAATATTACTCAGGGTCATTAATTTGGCAAAAATATTCCCCTTAATGAGAACATTTGACTTCAGGACTCTTCCTTCTTCCATTCCTCATTTATTTTTTTCCCTCTGTCTCTGACCAGACCCTACACAAGTCCCCAAACATTTGGGGACATTTCCAAGGGAGCACCTGAGGGTTGGCAAACCCAGCCCTGGGGGAGCAGCAGGGACAAGGATGTCCCCAAAAAATGCCCATCAAGGGAAGGATTCCGAGCTCTGAGCTGCATTTTCTGGGACAAGACGCCGCTTTCCCAACAGCAAATATTACTCAGGGTCATTAATTTGGCAAAAATAATCCCCTTAATGAGAATATTTGACCTCAAAATTCTTCCTTCTTCCATCCCTCACTTATTTTTTTCCTTCTGCCTCTTGACCAGACCCTACACAAGTCCCCAAAAATTTGGGGACATTTCCAAGCAGGACACAGGGAGCACCTGAGGGTTGGCAAACCCAGCCCTGGGGGAGCAGCAGGGACAAGGACTCCAAGGATTCCAGTGCCACCTTCTAGGTCTGGGGACAGTCCCAGGACATGACAATTTCAATGACAATGTCAATGTCAATGTCCGTATCAATGTCAATATCAATATCAATGTTGCTGTCACTGTCAATGTCAATATCAATACCAATATCACTATCAATGTCAATGTCAACATCAATGTCATCGTCAATGTCAATATCAATATCAATATCAATACCAATGTCAATATCAATATCAATGTCAATCTCAATATCAATAACAATGTTAATGTCACTGTCAATGTCAAGATCAATGTCAATATCAATATCAATATCAATACCAATGTCAATATCAATACCAATGTCAATATCAATATCAATATCAATACCAATGTCAATATCAATACCAATGTCAATATCAATATCAATATCAATACCAATGTCAATATCAATACCAATGTCAATATCAATATCAATATCAATATCAATACCAATGTCAATATCAATACCAATGTCAATGTCAATATCAATGTCAATATCAATATCAATACCAATATCAATGTCACTGTCAATGTCAATAACAATGTCAATGTCACTATCAATGTCACTGTCAATACCGATGTCAATACCAATGTCAATATCAATATCAATATTGATGTCACTGCCAATGACAATATCAATGTCACTGCCACTGTCACTGCTCTCTCCCAGGTCAGGGCTTGGCTCATCATCAGCCGGGAGTGGCCCAAGCCCTGTCCTGGCTCAGGTGTCCCCAGGGCAGCTCGTGGTCACTCTGGTCACACTCCTGGGATGGGAGGGGTTTCCACAGCAGGTAAAGAGACAGGAGAACTGGGTGGGATCTTTATTTCAGACATCGAAACCCAAAGTGGGGCAGAGGAGCAGCCTGTGAGTGCCCAGAGGGGCTGCAGGGCCGGGCGCTCCACATTCCCCAGGGACAAACCCTCCACGGGAATCAGGAGCAGAAATTGGGACACCAGGCTGACTCTGGCAGTGGCACTGTGGGACACAGGTCCCTCCTGCTCCCCTGGGACTCCCTCTGCACCCAGGGCTGGGGAGAAGAGCTCGAGGGAAAGGTGCAGTTGGAGGTGGTAAAACACCTGCCTGGCCTTGGGCAGGGGGTGAGACTGGCCCAGAAACCATCGGGTCAGGGCTTGGCTCATCATCAGCTGGGAGTGGCCCAAGCCCTGTCCTGGCTCAGGTGTCCCCAGGGCAGCTCGTGGTCACTCTGGTCACACTCACACAAGGCCACACTCCCTCCCCTGCCCCACGGCACTGCAGGGACTGTGGCCCTTGGAGGTTTCTCACCTTGCCCAGGTGTGGGGAAGGTCCATCCCTGCCCTTTACCCACCCAAACCCCCCCAGAGCATCAAATCCCCCCCATGGAGCAGCCGGGGGCACATCCCAGCAGGGCAGGAACTGCAGGAGACTCCATTCCCAATGCAGAGTGAACTTTATTGAGTTCAGCCAGGACAAGGGATGGGGTGGTGGCACCAGGGAGGGGTGGCAGCTCCCTGGGGTTCTGTCTCATGGCAGGACACGGGGCAGGGCAGGTTCCCCAGGAAACATTTTCTGACTGAACGACAGAACACACGGCCCAGGGAGGTGATGGAGTGAAGATCCAGGGAAGCCTTTGGCATCTCCAGCAGCTCCCTCAAGGTTGTCCCAGCCCAGGAGAGGCCACGGGACCTCTGCAAGTGCCTTCCAACCCCAGCAACTGGGATTATTTGGTGAAACAACCCCAGCAACTGGGATTATTTGGTGGAGCAACTCCAGTAACTGGGATTGTTTGGTGGAGCAGCCCCAGCTGGGGATCCCAAACCTGAACAAAACTCCAGGAGACTCCAGTTCCAATGCAACTGGGATTATTTGGTGGAGCAACCCCAGCAACTGGGATTATTTGGTGGAGCAGCCTCAGCTGGGGATCCCAAACCCAAACAAACTCCAGGAGACTCCGGTTCCGATGCAGAGTGAACTTTATTGAGTGGAGTGAGGACAGAAAGAGAGCAGGGGGTGTGTGGGCAGGCCCCGGGCCAGGCTGGGCTCCCTGGGCAGCAGTGGCACAGCCGGGTGTGCCCGGCCCAGGCTCGGGGACAGCGGGAGCAGCAGGACCTGGCTGAGCCCCCGGGCACAGCAGGGCCTGGGGAGGCGCAGGAGAAAGCAGGACAAGCAGGACAAGCCTGAGCCGGCCACGTTTGCCTCCCTCCCTCCCTCCTTCCCTCGTGGCCAGGAGGGTTTGATGAGGGGGCTCTGGAGAGGCTGGTCAGCAGCTCCAGCCTCAGCCCAGCCCTGGCTTGGGCCTTCCTGGGGGAGGCTCCGGCCGCACGTCCGGCCCGGCTCTAGCAGGGCAGGCACCTCCGGCCGCAGTAGCGGCCACCGAGGCCAGAGAGCCCCGAGAGCCCAAAGCCCCCCGAGTTGATGGGGACCCCGGACTCGCTCAGGATGCTGCCCACGGCCGCCGAGGTGGAGGAGCCCACGGCGGTGTTCTGGGGGAAGGAGCTGAGGATGGGCCCGGGCAGAGTGACCACCACGGGCGAGGGCTGGATGACCACGCGGGAGTCCTGGCACTGCCGGACACAGGGCTCGTTGCAGCTGTTGGCCAGCGGGGTGGGGCCGCAGGGCCGGCACAGGTCGTAGCAGGACATGGCTGGGGCTGCAGGAGAACCTGGGGAGAAGAAAGGGCAGGGAGAGCACCCAAGTGAAGCAAGGTAGAGATGGAAATGCTGCTGTCCGGAAAAAGAGCAGAATTTGGGAAGAAGAGACAGCCCAGACAGAAAGGACACGGAATTTCAGTCCCCAACACGGCTCTAAAAACACAAACAAGAGCTTCTCCCACCTCCCTCCAGCGTGGCACAGAGAATGGAGACCACCACCAACAGTCCCAGCAAAACAAACCCCAGTGGGAGCCAGAAGAGACAGAGATAAAAAATAGAGAAGCAGAGGAAGGCACTCACCTGTTTCACCCAGGAGGAGAAGGCAGGAGAAGTGGATGAGGAGCTCCTGCTCTTGCTGTGCCTTTTATTCTGTCCCCACACAGCCCCGGGCCCAGGGACGGTCTTTGCACACAATGGAACGTGTTTACCCAGCTCATCTCCCATGCAAAACATCCCAATTACCAAAAATTAGTGTGTTTATTTTCTGCCCTGCAACGCTGCCTTTTCATTTCCCCTGCGCGAGACGTGCCCAGTCAGCCTCCCAGTCAGGCTCCTTTCAAGTTGTTGGGATTAGAGGCCGAAATATTTCCAGGGGAAAAAAAAAAAATGATTCGTCAGCAGGGCTGGGTGATGCAGTCAGGGGATGAGGAGTGTCCCACTGACCGCCCTGGTGCCAGTCCCTGCCCCTCCAGGGCTGAGCTTTCAAGTGGAGAGGCAGATCCTGCTGGATATTTGCACCATGGGACTGCTCTGAGGATTCTCTCTCATCCCAAGGGATCCCTGAGGTTGGAAAAGTTCTCCCAGAACATCCAAACTCTGCCTGATCGTGGCTTTGTCCAGAGAACTGAGTGTCATGTCCAGGTTCCACTTGGACACCTCCAGGGTGGCGATTCCAAACCCCTCTGGGCAGCCCCTGACAAGGTCAGAGCGGTGGTGTTCATTCCTGGAATGGTCACTGAGTCCTCAATTCCCTACCCTGAATCCCTGGAATTGTCTCTGGCCCCTCCATTCCCTTCCTTCTAATCCCAGGAATGATTTCTGACCCCTCCATTCCCTGGAATGGTCATTGACCCCTCCATTCTTTGTTCTCCATTCCCTGGAATGGTCACTGAGTCCTCCATTCCCTTTCTTCCATTTCTTGGAATGGTCTCTGACCTCTCCATTCCCTACCCTGAATCCCTGGAATGGTCTCTGACCTCTCCATTCCCTACCCTGAATCCCTGGAATGGTCTCTGACCTTTCCATTCCCTGGAATGGTCACTGAGTCCTCCATTCCCTTTCTTCCATTTCTTGGAATGGTCTCTGAACTCTCCATTCCCTACCCTGAATCCCTGGAATGGCCTCTGACCTTTCCATTCCCTGGAATTGTCTCTGACCCCTCCATTCCCTGGAATGGTCATTGACCTCTCCATTCCTTGTCCCCCATCCCTGGAATGATTTCTGACCCCTCTATTCCGTGGAATGGTCTCTGGCCCCTCCATTCCCTTTCTTCCATCCCTGGAATGGTCTCTGACCCCTCCATTCCCTACCCTGAATCCCTGGAGTTGTCTCTGACCTCTCCATTCCCTGGAATGGTCTCTGACCCCTCCATTCCCTGGAATTGTCTCTAGCCCCTCCATTCTGTTCCTTCCAATCCCAGGAATGATTTCTGACCCTTCCATTCCTGGAATGATCTCTGACCCCTCCATTCCTTGTTCTCCATCCCTGGAATGATTTGTGACTCCTCCATTCCCTGCCTTGAATCCCTGGAATTGTGTCTGACCCCTCCATTCTATTCTTTCCATCCCTGGAATGGTCATTGACCCCTCCATTCCCTTCCTTTCATCCTGGAATGGTTTCTGACCCCTCCATTCCTTGGACTGGTCTCTGACCCCTCCATTCCCTGCCCTCCATCCCTGGAATTCTCTCTGACCCCTCCATTCCCTTCCTTCCATCCTTGGAATAATTTCTGACCTTTTCATTCCCTAGAATGGTCTCTGATCCCTCCATTCCCTGTCCTCCATCCCTGGAATGATTTCTGACCTCTCCATTCCTGGAATTGTCTCTGACCCCTCCATTCCCTACCTTGAATCCCTGGAATGATTTCTGACCCCTCTATTCCGTGGAATGGTCTCTGACCCCTCCATTCACTTTTTTCCATCCCTGGAATTGTCTCTGACCCCTCACCCCTCACTCAGGGTGACCCTCACTGACCCTCACAGGAGACTGAATGACCAGCCTGGACCCTCAGGGCTGTGAGGAGCCCAGCCCCATCATCAGAAAAAAAACACTTTAAAGTCCTGCCCTGGAGGATAAAAGGCTGGAATTATTTGGGATGTGGGACACTCCTCATCCCCGGCGCTGCTGACGTGGCTTTTCCCCCTCGGGGGAACATTTTGGCCTCTAATCCTGGCACTTGAAAGGAGCCTGGGGAAGGCTGACTGGGCATGTCTTGCACAGAGGGAAAATGAACAACAAAAAAAAAGCAGCGTTGCAGTGTGTCCCCATTTCTCTAATGGGGATGTTTTTGCATGCGGGATGAGCTTTGGGAAGAAAAGGCGTTTCCATTGTGCCGAGGGGGATGAGTTGGGACGGAATAAAAGGCAGAGCAGGAGCAGGAACTCCTCATCCACTTCTCCTGCCTTCTCCTCCTCCTCACAGGTGACACAGGTGAGCTGAAGGGCCTTTGCCTCGCTCTTCTCTTCCTCTTCTCTTTTTCCTCCGACCTCAATGGAATCTTTGTTTCTCTGTCGTCGCTCTCTGAGAGTCTTTCTGCTCGATCCTGTTCTCACCAGGGTTTTGTGGCTGTTTTTTATTGGGGACTGGGTTGGTTTTTGCTGGTTTTTAATGGGGACTGGGTTGGTTTTTAACTGGTTTTTACTGGGGACTGGGTTGGTTTTTACTATTCTTTACTGGGGACTGGGTTATTTTTTACTGGTTTTCTAATGGGGACTGGGTTGGTTTTTTACTGTTTTTTTCTGGGGACTGGGTTATTTTTCACTGGTTTCTAATGGGGACTGGGTTGGTTTTTTACTGTTTTTTTCTGGGGACTGGGTTGGTTTTTACTGTTTTTTAATTGGGACTGGGTTGGTTTTTCCTGGGGAGTGGGTTGTTCTATACTGTTTTCAAATGGGGACTGGGTTGGTCTTTACTGTTTTCTAATGGGGACTGGGTTGGTTTTTACTGGTTTTTACTGGGGACAGGGTTGGTTTTTACCATTTTTTCCTGGGGACTGGGTTGGTCTTTACCATTTTTTCCTGGGGACTGGGTTGGTCTTTACTGGTTCTAATGGGGACAGGGTTGGTTTTACTGGTTTCTAATGGGGAATGGGTTGGTCTTTACTGGTTCTAATGGGGACTGGGTTGGTTTTACTGGTTTTTCCTGGTGTTGGGAGATGTTGGGATTTCTCCCCAGGGAACACTTTGGTCTCCGGGCTGTTCCATCCCTCCCTTCCTCCCAGCCCGGGCCGTCCCTTCTCCCCGGGCCGCGTTTCCTCCTGTCCAGCCGCATCTCCACGGGCGCCTCACCTCACCTGGGCGCTGTCCCTGCCCTTGCTGTCCCCAGGTGCTCCTGCAGCCACAGCCATGTCCTGCTACGACCTGTGCCGGCCCTGCGGCCCCACCCCGCTGGCCAACAGCTGCAACGAGCCCTGTGTCCGGCAGTGCCAGGACTCCCGCGTGGTCATCCAGCCCTCGCCCGTGGTGGTCACTC
The DNA here is from genome assembly GCF_965231275.1 of Zosterops lateralis. Classification (NCBI taxonomy): domain Eukaryota; kingdom Metazoa; phylum Chordata; class Aves; order Passeriformes; family Zosteropidae; genus Zosterops; species Zosterops lateralis. The sequence continues at coordinate 867,268 of NC_139787.1, forward strand.
TGCCCGGGCCCATCCTCAGCTCCTTCCCCCAGAACACCGCCGTGGGCTCCTCCACCTCGGCGGCCGTGGGCAGCATCCTGAGTGAGGAGGGAGTGCCCATCAACTCGGGGGGCTTTGGGCTCTCGGGGCTCTCTGGCCTCGGTGGCCGCTACTGCGGCCGGAGGTGCCTGCCCTGCTAGAGCCGGGCCGGACGTGCGGCCGGAGCCTCCCCCAGGAAGGCCCAAGCCAGGGGCTGGAGCTGCTGACCAGAGCCCCTCAAACCCTCCTGGCCAGGAGGGAGGTTCTGCCTGGATCAGTGGACCAGCTCGTTCCAGCCCCCAAAGTCTTTCTTTCCCAAATTTCCTTCTCTCTGTGATTTTTTTTTTTGCGTTTCGCGGAGACGCGAAAACTCTCCGCGGTGGCCGTTGGTCAACGGAGGGTTTGACTCAGGGATTGAGGGAAGTCTTGGAGTTTTGCTTGTTGTCTCTCAGCTGGAATTGTTTTCACTGGCTTCTTTTCCCTTCATAAATATATATATATTATATTTTCCTTTTATTTTTTGCTGAATGCTACTTGACTTTTTATCATTAAACTGATGTTGCATCTGATTTCGGAGTTTCGTTGTGGTTTTTCTTCCCCCTGGGACAAAATTATGGGGAAAATCTATGCAGGGGTTTCACGGAGGAAAAATGTGCACCCAAAAGTCACCACAACACACTTGAGAAAAGATAATTTCATTCAGTTTCACACTTCTGAGAAGCACTGAACAGGTTCACAAATAAATTTCATTTTCTAGGATTTTTTCTCCCAATTTTTTTATTCCACCTTCCTATTTAAAAGCACAATTGTGGTTTTTAAGCTTGAGGGATTTTAGATCTTTTCTAGGCAGGGGAAAAATGTGCACCCAAAAGTCACCACAACACACCTGATAAAAATAATTTCATTGGTTGTCACACTCCTGAGAAGTTCTGAACTTAACAAATAAATTCACAAATAAATTTCCATTTTTAGGATTTTTTTCTCCCAATTTTTTTATCCCACCCATGTATTTAAAAAGCACAATTGTGGTTTTTAAGCTCGAGGGATTTTAGATATATTTATAATAATATATATTAATGTTATTATTATAATTAATATAAAATTAATTAATTAATATTAATAAAATTAATATAATAATATATATAAATATTCAGAATAATATCTGACTATTAATATGGCAGAAGCAAAACTCGCCATCGTGGTAATTTCAAGAGATTCAAGAATAAGAAAACCATGAAATAAAATCCATTTGACAATTAAATCATCCCAGATCTGAGATAAAAATATTTGAAGAGTTCAAGGAAAGGCTCTTGACATTCAGGAGCTCCAAATATCTACAGAAGAGGCGGAAGAGTTGGAATTTTCCATTCAAACACTTTATTAAAAAAAAGTTTATTTCAATTTATTTACTCTCAAATTTAAAAATCTTGGGGGGAAAAAAGAGTTTAACAAGAATGTGGGATAAAATCCCAAAATATCCTGACTCAAGGATTATCTAACCCAACTCCTGGTCCTGCAGAGTCACCTCAAAATCCCAAAAGATTTATGATTAAACTGATTTTTCCAATTATTTTTATAAATAAATACAAATCCTCGTGGTTGAGGTGATGAGACACCCCGGATGTGGCATTTACTGGTAAAAAATTTCATCCATTTTATCTATTTTGTCCATTTTATCTGTTTTATCAATTTTATCCATTTTATTTATTTCATCCATTTTATCTATTTAATCTATTTTATCTATTTAATCCATTTTATCCATTTAATCTATTTTATCAATTTTATTTATTTTTATCTATTTCATCTATTTTATCAATTTAATCTATTTTATCCCTTATTATATCTATTTTATCCATTTTATTTATTTTCCCTATTTTATCAATTTTATTTATTTTACCTATTTTATCCAGTTTATCCATTTTATTTATTTTACTTATATTATCAATTTTATCCATTTTATCCATTTTATCCCTTTTTATTTATTTTATCCCTTTTATTTATTTTATCCATTTTATCCATTTTATCCATTTAATCCATTTCATCCATTTAATCAATTTTATCAATTTTTATCCATTTTATCCATTAATCCAAAAATAAACCCCGAAATTTAACCTTTGCTGATCTAAAGGGAAAAAAAGGCAAAAAAAAAAAGGCAAAAAAAAAAAGGCAAAAAAAAAAAGGCAAAAAAAAGAGGAAAAAAAAGAAAAAAAAAATTAAAAAAAGGGGAAAAAAAAGAGAAAAAAGGAAGAAAAGGAAAAAAATCCTGTTCTGGAACATTCTCAGCCCAGCCCAGCCCAGTTGTTGAAGTTTTTATTAAATGGAGTTGTTCAGTTTTATTTCAAGCAGAATTTTGTACTTTTAATGGTCTGACCCATCACCTGTAATTCCTGAAATTCCTGAAATTCCTGAAATTCCTGAAAAATGTCAACATGATTTGGATGTTCAGGTGGAAAATTTTCTGTGATAAAATTGTAGATATTTTTGACTTTATGGGGTTATTGAAGCTTTTTTTTATTTTTATTTTTCTCTTTTTTTAAGTTTTTTTAGGGTTTTTTTGGGGGGTTTTTTTGTGTTTGCTTTTTTATATTTTTTTTGCTTTTGTTTGGTTTTTTTGGTTTTTTTTGGTTTTTTTGGTGGTTTTTTTTGTTTTTGTTTTGTTTTGTTTTTTTGATTTTTAGGGTTTTTTTAAAGGTTTTTTTTAGGTTTTTTTTGTTTTTTGGCATTAATTAGTTCCCACCCACATTTTTTGCAAGCAGAACCTTTTTTGTTGATAAAGGAACCATCCCATTTTTATTTTCCAGCCTGGGCTGAGCCTGGCGTTGCCTGAGAATCATCATCCACCCCAATTAAAAAAAATTCTTTCATCTTCCCAATTTACGTCTCCATTTAATTTCTGCTAATTTTAGACCGACTCCTAATAACCTCAACATCAAATTACTTCAAGCACAGTCTAATAAAGACAATTTTTTTTTATTTTTCCAGCTCCCTCAGCAATTTTTCTCAATTGTGGCTCCGAGATCAAATCCGAGAGGAGCCAAAAAATCTCTTTGTGTTGCTGTTCCCAGTCTGACCCAGTTACACACAACTGTCAATTAAAATCTTCACATCTCCAAAAATAAAATCTCTGAGGACTTTTCAAACTTTGGGGTGACTTTCCAGGACCTGAAGGAATCCAGAAACGTGGGGAGAGAATTTCCAAAGGTCTGGAGTGACATGAGGAGGGGAAAAAAGGGGGATAAAAATGAGAGAGGGGAAATTTAAGTTGGATTTGGGAAGGAATTTTTTCTCTGTGGGCGTGGTGAGCCCCTGGCCTGGGTGATTCCATGGATTCCCCATCCCTGGAATTTTTCCAGGATGAAGTTTGGGGTTTAGGGGTTCCCTTTGTAAAAAAAGAACTGAAAAATTAGGATTAAACATCCAGCTCTGCACTGTCACCCAAATTTAACACCAAAAATTCCATCCCGAATTTGACGTGATAAATCGGCAATTTCTTCCCTGTGGGCGTGGTGAGCCCCTGGCCTGGGTGATTCCATGGATTCCCCATTCCTGGAATTGTTCCAGGATGAGACTTGGAGGAATCTGGGATCATGGGAGGTGGATTGGATTGGATTGGACTGGATTGGATTGGATTGGATTGGATTGGACTTGACTGGATTGGATTGGATTGGATTGGATTGGATTGGATTGGACTGGGTTGGACTGGGTTGGATTGGATTGGATTGGATTGGATTGGACTGGATTGGATTGGATTGGATTGGATTGGATTGGATTGGATTGGACTGGATTGAACTGGACTGTATTGGATTGGATTGGACTGGATTGGATTGGGTTGGACTGGATTGGGTTGGACTGGATTGGGTTGGATTGGATTGGATGGGAGTGGATGAGATTGGATTGGATTGGAGTGGATTCGATTGGATTGGATTGGATTGGATTGGGTTGGATTGGACTGGATTGGATTGGATTGGGTTGGATTGGATTGGGTTGGATGGAGCAGGATGAGCTTTGAGGTCCTTTCCCACCCAAACAATTCCAAAATTCCACAATTCTGATTGGTGTTTTTGAGCTGAGATGGTGCAGGAAGGGGTTTCTTTATAAAAAAGAACTGATAAATCAGGATTAAACATTCCCCTTGTTCTCTGCACTGTCACCTAAATTTAACACCACAAATTCCATCCCGAATCGGACGCGATAAATCGGCAATTTCTCCCCTGTGGGCGTGGTGACCCCAGGCCTGGGTGATTCCATGGATTCCCCATCCCTGGAATTGTTCCAGGATGAAGTTTGGGGTTTAGGGATTCCCTTTTGTAAAAAAGAACTGATAAATCAGGATTAAACCTCCGCTTGTTCTCCCAGCTCTGCACTGTCACCCAAATTTAACGCCACAAAATCCATCCCGAATCGGACGCGATAAATCGGCAATTTCTCTCTCAATTTAATACCACAAAACCAGATGTGAAAAATCACCAATTTGTCTCTGAATTCCACTTCCTTCCTGGCTTCTGTGGGATTCCAGGGCTGGATTTGCTCTCCAGGCATGAAATTCCCCCCAAAACCCAGAGCTGGGATCGTCCCGACGCCCGGCTGGAGGCAGAGAATCGGTGGAGACAGGAATTTATTAAAGATTTACACTCAAACCCTTAATAAAAGAACGCCTTGGAATGATGAATTATGCATCGTAGACATTTTTCTTTATGACTAAAGTCAAACACACACCAGAGTCTGGATTTTGTTGTGACTGAGAGAGGTGGCCCTGGAATAAATTTGGTCCCTAATTCCCGAGATGAGACAGAAACCTGCGGGGACGGGATCTGCTTGGTTCAGAAGATAAGGAAATGAAAACAAAGTAAATAAGCAGTTGGTTGGAAAAAGGCGTTTAATCAGGTGGAACATTCAGGACGTACTCGTTGGGAATTAATTCCAGGTACAAAGGCTGTCTGCGCTCCCCAGGCCATCAGGGCTGAGCTATAAAAACCAACTCGACCCGACTCCTTCCTGCCACTTTCCTTCTTTCCTCTTTTGTGAGCAAGGTTAGTTCAAATCCCTCTTCTCTTTTTCTCTGTTTGTTGAGTTCTTGCCTTTTAATAATCCTTTTTTTTTTCCCCGTTTGTTGAGTTATTGCCTTTTAATAATCCTTATTTTTTTCCCCGTTTGTTGAGTTATTGCCTTTTAATAATCCTTATTTTTTTTCCCTCACAGTGTTCTGCTGGTTGCTGGATTCTTTTTTTTTATTTTGTTTTATTTTATTTTATTTTATTTTATTTTATTTTATTTTATTTGTATTTATTTTATTTTTATTTATTTTATTTTTATTTTTATTTTTATTTTTATTTTTATTTTATTTATTTTTATTTTTGTGGGAGGGGGAGAGAATTTTTCTGTTTAAAAAGTTTGAGGTTTTTGCTGTTTGTTGTTTGGAATTTCTGGAGTCCTGCCTTGATTATAGAAATCCTTAAATTCGGTGACAGAAATTTATTCAAAAGTGGGATTTCAGACGCCTTAAATGACATAGAAAATATTAGAATTAATAAAGGTTAATTAATTGAATGGGTGGAATAACTTCAAGGGGTTGGAACTTTGGGATCTTTTCTTTATTTAAAAACAGAAAATCCAGGAGTTCATTTATGTTTGAGCAGCATTTTATATCTTGGAGGGTCTTTTCCATCCTGGAATTTTGTTCCAGAGCGCAGTGACATCTCCCGGAATGTTGGGAACTGGGATCAGGGATTGTGGGGATAAAGGAAAAGAGCTGAGAAATCCCTTAAAAATCAAAAAAAAATTTGATTTTATTGCCGTGGTGGGACCAGACCCAGGAGCGTGCAGGGAATTCCTGCCTCTCCCCACATCCACGTCTGGGAAGGATTTCAAAGAAATCTCCAAAAGCTGCTTAATGACTTAATTGAAATTTGTACCGAGATTTCCTCTCCGAGGCTGCTTAACGACATTGAAATTTGTACCGAGGCCTAACGACATTTAAATTTGTACCTTTCTGTAGGTAAAGCTGGAAATGAATCCCCCCTTTCCTTTTTTTTCCAGGTGACTTTGGAACTCTCTCCACAGCTCCTTTTGTGGCTGGGTTTTCTCTCCTAAATCCCAGATCCCAAATCCTAAATCCCAAATCCTAAATCCCAAATCCCAAATCCTAAATCCCAAATCCCAAATCCCAAATCCCAAATCCTAAATCCTAACTCTTAAATCCTAAATCCTAAACCCTAAACCCTAAATCCTAAATCTCAAATCCTAAATCGTTAATCCTAAATCCCAAAACCTAAATCCTAAATCCTAAATCCCAAATCCCAAATCCCAAATCCCAAATCCTAAATCCCAAATCCTAAATCCCAAATCCCAAATCCCAAATCCTAACTCCCAAATCCTAAATCCTAACTCTTAAATCCTAAATCATAAATTTTAAATCCTACTGGGCCCGTCCAATCAAAATCCCACGATTAAATTAACGACGCGGGTTCGTTCCTTTGCCGGTTCTTCCCTTGGATCACCGACAGCCCCAGAGGACATTTCAACTTCTGTCTTTCTTTCTTTAAAAATTTGATTTCCTCTTCAGCTGCTAAAACGTTTCGTTGGGAAATCTCCATCACGATAATTGAATGTGGGAAACATGGGTGCGCGACGACCTTGAACACTCAGGTTTTCTCTTTTCTCTTCCAGAAAACTCATCAAACTTTTCCTCACCCCAAACTCATCCGGAGCCATGTCCTGCTACGAGAGATGTCCCCAAACGTCCTGCGGCCCAACGCCGTTGGCCAACAGCTGCAACGAGCCCTGTGTCCGGCAGTGCCAGGACTCCACCGTGGTCATCCAGCCGTCCCCCGTGGTGGTCACTCTGCCCGGGCCCATCCTCAGCTCCTTCCCCCAAAACACCACCGTGGGATCTTCGGCCTCGGCCGCCGTGGGGAACGTTCTGAGCGCTGGAGGAGTCCCCATCAACTCGGGGGGATCTTTTGGGGCTTTTGGGGGTGTTTTTGGGTACCCGGGGTTGGGTGGTGGTTACAGTCGTTCCTACAACCGGCGTTACAACCCGTCCCGTGGCGGTTTTTACTGAGAAAGGAGGTGGGAAAAGAAGAGCAGGAATGAAGAGCCCCATCCTGGGGCAGCAGGACTGAGCTCACGGTGTCAAAATCCACGTCAGATCCCTCACGGCTCCACCTGGACGGAGCTGGCCCTGGAGCGAGGCCACTGCTCCTGTTTTATTCCTGTTTTATTCCTGTTTTACTCCTGTTTTATTCCTGTTTTACTCCTGTTTTATTCCTGATTTACTCCTGTTTTATTCCTGTTTTATTCCTGTTTTATTCCTGTTTTACTCCCGTTTTACTCCTGTTTTATTCCTGTTTTATTCCCGTTTTATTCCTGTTTTATTCTTGTTTTATTCCTGTTTTATTCCTGTTTTATTCTTGTTTTACTCCTGTTTTACTCCCGCACGTTCGTAGCTCCGCTGCTCGGTGTATTTGCTACTACCTGGTGTAAAATTTCCCAACTTTGCAGAGCTTTAAATCCTCTCAAGGGTTAAATTGGGATTAATAAAATGATGCTTTTGTTGAAATCTCCTGAGTCTCTTCCTGTTTTTTTTTTTTTTTTAATTATTTTTTTTTTCCGTCCTGTTCTTATTTTTTTGTGGTGAAAATTGATCACTGAGGGGATCACCAATATTCAGTGGGAATGTTGGGAATTTTGGGAATGTTCAGGCTGGAGTGTGAAGGACTCAGAGCTGGATGTGATTTAGATTTGCACAGTCAATTTTTAGGGAAAAAAAAGACAAAACAAACAAACCAAACCAAAAACAAAACAAAAAAAAAATTCACCAAAAAACCCCAAAAAAACCAAAAAAACAAAACCCAAAAAACCAAACCAAACCAAACAAAAAAAAAAAAAAATCACAAAAAAACCACAAACCAAACCAAACCAAAAAAAAAACAAACAAACAAAAAAAAAAAAACCACCAAAAAACACCCCCCCAAAAGAAACCAAAAAAACCCAAATCAAACCAAACCAAACCAAACCAAACCAAACCAAACAAAAAAAATCACAAAAAAACCACCCAAACCAACCAACCAAACAAAAAAAACCACCCCCAAAAAACACCCCCCCCAAAGAAACAAAAAAAACCAAATCAAACCAAACCAAACCAAACCAAATCAAACCAAACCAAACCAAACAAAAACAAAACCAAAAAAAAAAACAACAAACAAACAAACAAACAAAAAAAAAACAAAAAAAAAACACAAAAAAAACCAAAACAAAACAAAAAAAAAAAAAAAACCAAAAAACCTCAAAAGACACCAAAAAAACCCCCCCCAAAAAAACCACAGAAAGAAGGGGAAAAAAAGAAAGAAAAAAAAAAAGAAAGGAATAAATTCTCTTGTTGGGAATATTTGGACCATTCCAAAACCTCAAGTTACACAAATAACGTCTACACCAAGCCAGGTTGTCTCCAAAAATTAAATTACTCATAGTTTATAAACCACCTTGGCGTGAGATGAAAAAACCTCCCTCAAAAGCTTCTTTCATCTCCAAGACTTGGGGATTCATTCGAACCCTTTGTTCCATCACACCCAAGGCTCCAACACAAACCCAACAAATTTCACTTCGCGCAGTAATTTGTCAACCCTTTGGTGCCTCACCTGTCCCGGGAGCTGAAATTGTGTTAATTGAATGTGGAGAGTGTGAAACTCTGGGAATTGCTGAGTTCCCCATCCAAGGGATTCCCAACCTCTTGGATGAACTCCGGGTGTTAATTAAGGAAATGGAAATCCTGTTAATGAGGTTTTTCCCAAATTGGGATCTCTCTCCCCTCCAAGAGCTGCATTTTCTGTGCCTGGAAGGGAGGAGGAGGAGGATGAGGAGGAAGTTCTTGGGTTATCTCAGTTTATGGAATGAAAGAGAAGTGAATTTTTTTTCTCGGGAGTGATTCCTACTAGAAGGAATTAATTTTTTAATGTATCTAAAAAATTATGAGTTGTTGGGTTGTAGAGATTCTGAGGAGAGGGAGGAGAAAGACTCTCCTTTTATAGAAAAAACATTTGTGGAAAAATCCTTTGTAGAAAAACCCTTTGTAGAAAAAACTTTTGTAGAAAAACCTTTTTGTAGAAAAGACTCTGAAAAAAAAAAAAAGAAGAATTTTCTCGTGGAGAAAATAGGAGGAGTTAAAGGATTTTAAGGAGATGAAGATTTGGCTTGATTTTATTTAAGATAAATTATAGAAAGGTTTAGAGAAATAATTAAAGTTTCTGAAGGTGTTTACCTTGAATTAGGTGAAACCCTTTGAGCGCTCCTGACTCAACAGCTTCAATTGTGGTTTTGTCCAGCTCTGGAATCGTGTCCAGTTCTGGAATTGTTTCTAGTTCTGTTCTGGAATTGTGTCCAGCTCTGGAATTGTGTCCAGCCCCAGAATCGTGTCCAGCTCTAGAATTTTCTCCAGCTCTGGAATCGTGTCCAGCTCTGGAATTGCGTCCAATTCCAGAATTGTCTCCAGTTCTGAAATTGTCTCCGGCCCTGAAATAGTGTCCAGCTCTAGAATCATGACCAGTTCTGGAATTCTGTCCAGCTCTGGAATTGTCTTCAGCTCTGGAATTGTGTCCAGTTCCAGAATTGTCTCCAGCTCTAGAATTGTGCCCAGTTCTGGAATTGTGTCCAGCTCTGGAGTCATGTCCAGTTCTGGAACTGTGTATCTCTGGAATTGTGTCCAATTCTGGAATTGTGTCCACCTCTGGAATCGTGTCCAGTTCTGGAATCTTGTCCTGCTCTTGAATTGTCTCCAGCTCTGGAATCATATCTAGTTCTGGAATCGTGTCCACCTCTGGAATTGTCTTTAGCTCTGGAATTGTGTCCAGTTCCAGAATTGTGTCCAGGTCTGGAATCGTATCCAGTTCCAGAATTGTCTCCAGCTCTGGAATTGTGCCCAGTTCTGGAATTGTGCCCAGTTCTGGAATTGTGTCCAGCTCTGGAATTGTGTCCATTTCTGGAACTGCCCTGGATTATGGTGGGAATCACAAATGGCTCCATAAAATCCACACGAGCTCAGCCCAAAATTACCCAGAAAAAAAAAAAAAAATATCAAAACTCATCAGAGGAGGGAACTCAGGATCTGCAAGAATTTTACAGAGACTCGGAGCCTTTGAGGAACTAATTCTTCATAACCAGCTAATTAATTATAATTCAAAATGAATTTTAGATGCCACCCTGGCCAGGGAAATTCCCTTTGCTCCTCCGTGGATTTTGGGGTCATTTCTGTGCCTGGAGACTTTACCCAGGGATGACTCTGAGAAACCTCCCAGCTCCATTTTGATTTAAAAAAAAATAAATCTCTTTTTTTTTTCAGACATTCAGTCACTCACGGGTGTCTCAGGAGGATGTTCTCACATTATGCAAGAAATCTGAATTATAATCTGAATATTTAAGTCTGGCCTTGATGACAAAAAATCTGGGAACTCTTGATTTGCTGACTTTTTAATTCAAAATTAAAATCAAAATCAGGGCACTAAGTCATTCTGAGCACAGAATAAAATAAAAGCTGGAGTTAAAACAATATTTATTGTAATTGTTTGCCAGGAAGGCTCCAAACAGCCCTGAAAATGTTGCCAGATCTGTTTTGAAATTTAAAATCCTTTAAAAAAACGTGTTTTTTGTGCTTTTTCCAAGCTAAACTCGGATAAAGGATGAATAAAAAAAAATTAGGAAAATATAAAAAGAGATAAAAATAAACTGTGGATGGTGTTATGCAAATTAATTACCCAACTAAGTCCTAGAGAGGATTTTTTTTTTTAAATAGCTGCTAATTCATTTAAAAAATGGAGAAATAGTGAGGAATACACAACTAAAACCAGCCATGGAATATTTTAAATTTTTTTTTTTTTTTGAGAATCCTCCTGAAACACGACACGTCTCAAACCAAACCTTGAACTTTTTAATTTTGATTTAATTTTGATTTAAAACAAAGCAAATATAATTTAGATAGAAACAATGACAACAACCTCCCAGCACAATTACCACCCTGCACCCCCAAATCTTCCTACACCTATCATTAAATAAAATAAATCAAATTCAGATCTAGGTCAGGGACGGGACATTTGCATGGTGACACTTTGATTAAAGCCGCTGATAAAACTTTGAAATTCCTCAGGGGGAAAAACTCTGCCCAAGCCAAGCCAGACTCTGTTCCCAGGGGATCCCCACGGAGACAGCCCTAATTTAATTTAATTTCATTTAAATGTTTCATTTTAATGTGATTTTCATGTCTCGGGAGTGGATGAGCCAGGAGAGACACAACCTCGGGGGTTTAATTGCTGAATCCAGGACTGGATTTGGAATTTGGGGAAACAAAACCTCTTTTCCCTTTTTTTTTGGGTTAAAATTCTCTGGGATCATCAATCCCAACCTGTGATTGATCCCCCACCCGTCACCCCTCAATGTCCCCTGAGTCACCTCCAGACCAGAATTTGGGATTTGGGGAAACCAAACCTCTTTTTCCCTTTTTTTTTGGGATAAAAATCTCTGGGATCATCAATCCCAACCTGTGATTGATCCCCCACCTGTCACCTCTCGATGTCCCCTTAGTCACCCCCAGACCAACATTTGGGATTTGGGGAAACCAAACCTCTTTTTCCCTTTTTTTTTTGGGTTAAAAATCTCTGGGATCATCAATCCCAACCTGTGATTGATCCCCCACCCGTCACCCCTCGGTGTCCCCTGAGTCACCTCCAGACCAGAATTTGGGATTTGGGGAAACCAAATCACTTTTCCCTTTTTTTTTTGGGTTAAAAGAGCTTTGAGATCATCAATCCCAACCTGTGATTGATCCCCCACCCGTCACCCCTCAATGTCCCCTGGGTCACCTCCAGGAATGGGGAAACCAAACCAGAATTTGGGATTTGGGGAAACCAAACCTCTTTTTCCATTTTTTTTTTGGGTTAAAAATCTCTGGGATCATCAATCCCAACCTGTGATTGATCCCCCACCTGGTGACCCCTCGATGTCCCCTGGGTCACCTCCAGCAATGGCGACTCCAATGTGATTAAAGAAGTTTTTTTTTCACCAATCAAATTGGTCTGTGTAAAATAGTAGAAAAGGGAGACACATCCCAAAAATAATAATAATAATAAATTAATTTTCAACCTTCTAGGAGGGTTTTTTTTTTTTCTTCCATGGAAATTCCCATGGAAAAAAAATTCATTTTTGTTCTCCTAGAGAGGCTGGAAATGTCCAAGGAATTTAAGAACTTCGGGAACAGCTCGGACTCCACGATGATCCTGGAGCTCTTTTCCAACCTCAGGAGATCCTGGAATTCTGTGAAAATCATCCCCTTGACTCCCCAAAACCTGCAATTCTCCCGAATTTCCCTCAGGAGATCCTGGAATTCTGTGAAAATCATCCCCTTGACTCCCCCAAACCTGCAATTCTCCTGAATTTCCCCCAGGAGATCCTGGAATTCTGTGAAAATCATCCCCTTGACTCCCCCAAACCTGCAATTCTCCTGAATTTCCTCCAGGATTTACCTTGCACCACATTTATACAAACAAAACCTCATCTCCTTTTAATGACACCCAACATTTGGGATTTGGGGAAACCAAACCTCTTTTTCCCTTTTTTTTTTGGGTTAAAAATCTCTGGGATCATCAATCCCAACCTGTGATTGATCCCCCACCCGTCACCCCTCGATGTCCCCTGAGTCACCTCCAGACCAGAATTTGGGATTTGGGGAAACCAAACCTCTTTTTCCCTTTTTTTTTGGGGTTAAAAATCTCTGGGATCATCAATCCCAACCTGTGATTGATCCCCCACCCGTCACCCCTCGATGTCCCCTGGGTCACCTCCAGCAATGGCGACTCCAATGTGATTAAAAAAGTTTTTTTTTTCACCAATCAAATTGGTCTGTATAAAATAGTATAAAAGGGAGACACATCCCAAAAATAATAATAATAAAAAAATAATAATTTTCAACCTTCTAGGAGGGTTTTTTTTGTTTCTTCCATGGAAATTTCCATGGAAAAAAAATTCATTTTTGATCTCCTAGAGAGGCTGGAAATGTCCAAGGAATGAAAGAACTTTGGGAACAGCTCGGACTCCACGATGATCCTGGAGCTCTTTTCCAACCTCAGGAGATCCTGGAATTCTGTGAAAATCATCCCCTTGACTCCCCCAAACCTGCAATTCTCCCGAATTTCCCCCAGGATTTATTTTGCACCACATTTATACAAAACGAGGTCTCGCCTCCTTTTAATGACACCCAACATTTGGGGTTTGGGGAAACCAAACCTCTTTTTCCCTTTTTTTTTGGGTTAAAAATCTCTGGGATCATCAATCCCAACCTGTGATTGATCCCCCACCCGTCACCCCTCGATGTCCCCTGGGTCACCTCCAGCAATGGCGACTCCAATGTGATTAAAGAAGTTTTTTTTTTTTACCAATCAAATTGGTCTGTGTAAAATAGTAGAAAAGGGAGACACATCCCAATAATAATAATAATAATAATAATAATAATAATAATAAATTAATTTTCAACCTTCTAGGAGGGTTTTTTTTTTTTTTCTTCCATGGAAATTTCCATGGAAAAAAAATTCATTTTTGATCTCCTAGAGAGGCTGGAAATGTCCAAGGAATTTAAGAACTTTGGGAACAGCTCGGACTCCACGATGATCCTGGAGCTCTTTTCCAACCTCAGGAGATCCTGGAATTCTGTGAAAATCATCCCCTTGACTCCCCCAAACCTGCAATTCTCCTGAATTTCCTCCAGGATTTATTTTGCACCACATTTATACAAACAAAACCTCATCTCCTTTTAATGACACCCAACAGATCCCAAAAGGGATTTAAAGGATGAATAAACCCTCCTGAATTATTCCCTGAATTAAACCTGACCTGGAATATTTTAGAGATGAAAGGACTTTGTGGTCAGATAGACAAACCGCAAGATAAGGAAACGAAGCGGTAAAAAAAAATAAAATAAAATAAAAATAAAATAAAGTCTGTAATCAGTCGTGGCCCATAAATCACAATTCAAAATTTGGTATAAAAACTTGAGCAGCTCAAGACTCTCCCAGGAATTTCTTTTCTTCCTTTGCCGTCGTGAACAAGGTGAGTTTAAATCGATTTATTCTCTTTTTATAAAGATTTTTTTGCCTTTATTTTGCAGGTTTTTTTTGTTCCCCTCGTGGGTTTTTTGGCCAAAGAAGGAGTTTTGTCTTGGTGGTGGGTTTAAAAATTATTAATTAGCCATGTTGGCTAAATGGATATGGGTTCTTTATTAATTATTATTATTATTTTTTAAATGGGTTCTTTATTAAATGGGATTTTTTTAAATGTTTTTTTAAATAGGTCCTTTATTAAATGGGATTTTTTATTAAATGGGTTCTTTATTAAATGGGATTTTTTAAAAATGGGTTTATTATTAAATGGGTTCTTTATTAAATGGGATTTTTTAAAAATGGGTTCTTTATTAAATGGGATTTTTTAAAAATGGGTTTATTATTAAATGGGTTCTTTATTAAATGGGATTTTTTAAAAATGGGTTCTTTATTAAATGGGTTCTTTATTAAATGGGATTTTTAAATTTTTTTTTTAATGGGTTCTTTATTAAATGGGATTTTTAAAAATGGGGTTTTTATTAAACGGGTTTTCATTAATTTTTTTAATGGGTTCTTTATTAAATGGGATTTTTAAAAATGGGGTTTTTATTAAATGGGGTTTTATTAATTTTTCTTTAATGGGTTCTTTATTAAATGGGATTCTTAAAAATGTGTTTGTTTTTTTTTTTTTTTTTTTAATGGGTTCTTTATTAAATGGGATTTTTTAAAATTTTTTTTAAATGGGTTCTTTATTAAATGGGATTTTTAAAAATGGGGTTTTTATTAAATGGGTTTTCATTAATTTTTTTAATGGGTTCTTTATTAAATGGGATTTTTTTAAAATGGGTTTATTATTAAATGGGTTCTTTATTAAATGGAGTTTAATTATTTTTAATGGGTTCTTTATTAAATAGGATTTTCTTAAATATTTTTTTTTAAATGGGTTCTTGATTAAATGGGATTTTTCAAAATGGTTTTTTATTAAATGGGTTTTTTATTAAATGGGATTTTTTAAAAATGGGGTTTTTTATTAAATGTGTTCTTTATTAAATGGGTTCTTTATCAAATGGGGTATTTTTTAATGGGTTATTAAATGGGGTTTTTTTAAATGGGTTTTTTATCCAGTTTTGGTGTCCAAAGAAGTTTTAAAGTTGTGCAGCTGCATTTAAATTTCATCAGTGAATTCTCAGGCCTGTCCAGAGTGGAGTCCCAGCACAGCCCGAGCAGAGAATTCACCTAAAACCCCACAAAAACAGCACCAAAAAACCTGATTTTCCCCTCAATTCTCCATCCCGAACAGATCCCTGGGGAGCTGCTCTTGTCCTGACAAATGTGGCCTGAGATATTTTGGTTTCCTGAAATATTTTTTTCCCCCACAAAATTTTCTGTAAATAAAAGAAGTGTTTTTGTAAATCGAAATTTTGTTTTCATTTCCTTTTCCCAGAAAACCTTCTTTTTTCGCCAGAAAATTTTCTGTAAACAGGAAACACGTTTTCGTAGCTGCAAATTTTTATTTTTATTTTTATTTTCAGTCCTTTTCCTAGGAGGGATTTTCTTCTTGATGTCCCTCTGCTCTGACCAATGAGATTAAAGAATATTATTTGTTTCACCAATCAAATTGGTCTGTAAAAAATAGTATAAAAGGGAGACACATCCCAATAATAATAATAATAATAATAATAATAATAAGCTCAGAAAATATTGAGATTCTGCGTTTACCAACGAGACGAATCTCGTTTTTTTTAACCCCTTCTCTTCCAGAACTCCCCGCGACCCACAACCATGTCCTGGGCACCAAACCAGGGCTACGGAATATTGTCCACAATGTTATTTTGGGGAAAAATAAAAACCATTGAAAAATTTCTCTTGGGAAGAACTCAAGCTCAGACAATATTGAGATTCCGCGTTTACCAACGAGACGAATCTCGTTTTTTTTTAACCTCTTCTCTTCCAGAACTCCCTGAGACCACAACCATGTCCTGGGCACCAAACCAGGGCTACGGAATATTGTCCACACAAAGGTTCTTTTGGGGAAAAATAAAAACCATTGAAAATTTTCTCTTGGGAAGAGCTCAAACTCAAAAAATACTGAAATTCCACATTTACCAATGAGGCGAATCTCTGTTTTTTAACTCTTTCTCTTCCAGAACTCCCCACGACCCCCAACCATGTCCTGGGCACCAGAAATATTGTCCACACAATGGTTGTTTTGGGGAAAAATAAAAACCATTCAAAAGTTTCTTTTGGGAACAGCTCAGGCTCAAAAAATATTGGAATTCTGTGTTTACCAATGAGACGAATCTCATTTTTTTTAACCCCTTCTCTTCCAGAACTCCCCACGACCACAACCATGTCCTGGGCTCCAAACCAGGGCTACGAAATATTGTTTACACAAAGGTTGTTTTGGCGAAAAATAAAAACCATTGAAAAGCTTCTCTTGGAAAGAACTCAGGCTCAGAAAATATTGGAATTCCACGTTTACCAATGAGACAAACCTCATTTTTCTAACCCCTTCCATTCCAGAACTCCCCGCGACCCACTAACCATGTCCTGGGCACCAAACCAGGGCTACGAAATATTGTCCACATAAAGTTCTTTTGGGGAAAAAGAAAAACCATTTAAAAGTTCCTCTTGGAAATTTCAGAAAACCAAAAAAAATACACCTCAAGCACCAAACCAGGGCTACAGAATATTGTCCACATAAAGTTCTTTCGGGGAAAAAGAAAAACCATTCAAAAGTTTCTTTTGGGAACAGCTCAAACTCAAAAAATATTGAGATTCCGTGTTTACCAACGAGACGAATCTCGTTTTTTTAACTCTTTCCATTCCAGAACTCCCCGTGACCCACAACCATGTCCTGCTACGACCTCTGCGCCCCGACCTCCTGCGGCCCCACCCCGCTGGCCAACAGCTGCAACGAGCCCTGTGTCCGGCAGTGCCAGGACTCCACCGTGGTCATCCAGCCGTCCCCCGTGGTGGTCACTCTGCCCGGGCCCATCCTCAGCTCCTTCCCCCAAAACACCGCCGTGGGATCTTCGGCCTCGGCCGCCGTGGGGAATGTTCTGAGCGCTGGAGGAGTCCCCATCAACTCGGGGGGATCTTTTGGGGGTGTTTTTGGGTACCCGGGGCTGGGTGGTGGTTACAGTCGTTCCTACAACCGGCGTTACAACCCGTCCCGTGGCGGTTTTTACTGAGAAAGGAGGTGGGAAAAGAAGAGCAGGAATGATCAGCCCCATCCTGGGGCAGCAGGACTGAGCTCGTGGTTGTTTTTTGGATGCCACAGGAGATGTTTCCATCCCAGTGTGGAGTTGTTGGGGAGTTTGGCATCTCCCCAAAACCTTTGCGTTGTCTTTTCGTTGTTTTTATTTTTGCTTAAATCCGTATTTCCGATCAAACGTCTCGTCCTGTTTTATTTATTTGTTTGGGGTTTTTATTTTGTATTTAATAATAACAGGCAAAATATTAACTCTGTATTTCTGATCGAACATCTCATCCTGTCTTTTATTTCTTTGTTTGGGGTATTTATTTTGTATTTAATAATAACAGGCAAAATATTAACTTTGTGTTTCCAATCAAACGTCTCGTCCTGTTTTATTTCTTTGTTTGGAGTTTTGTTTTACTTTATTTTGTATTTAATAATAACAGGCAAAATATTAACTCCGTGTTTCTGATCGAACATCTCGTCCTGTTTTATTTATTTGTTTGGGGTTTTTATTTTGTATTTAATAATAACAGGCAAAATATTAACTCTGTATTTCTGATCGAACATCTCATCCTGTCTTTTATTTCTTTGTTCGGGGTATTTATTTTGTGTTTAATAATAACAGGCAAAATATTAACTTTGTGTTTCCGATCGAACGTCTCGTCCTGCCTTTTATTTCTTTGTTTGGGGTTTTTATTTTGTATTTAATAATAACAGGCAAAATATTAAAAAAAATATTTTAAAAAAATAAAATTTTTAAAGATGTGATTCAGCTCAAAAAAATCCTGAAAATTCTCTTTTGGATTTTTTTGTCTGGAGGTTGAAATGTAATTAAAGTTGTTAATGAGGTTGGATCCATTGAAATAATTAGTGGGGTGGAATTAAAGGAGGTAAATGAAAGAATTATTAATTTTAAAGAGGATTTTTTTCTTAATAAAGGAAGTGGAAAAGTTGGTGGTTTGATGTTTTATTATAGGAGGAGTTTGGTTTGGATTAAATTTTTTTTTTTTTTTTTTTTTAATTTATAGGAGGAGTTTGGTTTGGATTAAATTTTTAATTTTTTTTTTTTTTTTAAATTTATAGGAGGAGTTTGGTTTGGATTAAATTTTTAATTTTTTTTTTTTTAAATTTATAGGAGGAGTTTGGTTTGGATTAAATTTTTAATTTTTTTTTTTTTTTTTGGCATCTCAGATGTTGTTTCTTGATTAAAGGGGATGAATTTTAAAAAAAGTCCAAAGGTTGTGGTTGAGGAAAAGCTGAGAAAGTGCCTTGGACGGGTTTGGGTGGATTTTCCTCAGGGTAAAATTAATTCTTTGTTTTTATTGAGTGAAATAAAAATCTCTGCACAAATTGCACAAAAAAGTCTCCTCAAAATTGGGGTGTTTTTTCTCTGAGGATTCAAAAATTGTATCAAAAGGGTCGAATTTTTCAAAATAAAATAAAAAAATATAAATATATATATAAAAATATAAAATATAAAATATAAAATATAAAAATATAAAATATAAAATGTAAAATATGAAATATAAAATATAAAACATAAAATGTAAAATATAAAAAATAAAATATAAAATACAAAAAATAAAAAATAAAAAATACAGAAAAAGTAATAAAAAATTATATAAAATATAAAATAAAATATATAAAATATAAATCATAAAATATAAAATATAAAAATATAAAAATATAAAAAATGAAAATATAAAATATAAAATATAGAATATAAAACATAAAATATAAAATATAATATATAAAATATAAAACATAAAACATAAAATAGAAAATAGAAAATAGAAAATAGAAAACATAAAATATATTAAAAAATATAAAATATAAAATATAAAATATAAAATATAAAATATAATATATAATATATAAAATAGAAAATAGAAAATAGAAAATAGAAAAGAGAAAATAGAAAACAGAAAATAGAAAATAATAAAACATAAAATATAAAACATAAAATATAAACTATAAAATATATAAAATATAAAATATAAAATATATTTAAAATATTTTTTTATCCATAAAAAAAATCCATTTCAGCACCAAATTCCGCAAAGCTGCTGCAGAATCTCCTGGATTTTAAGGAGGAAAAAAAGAGGAATAAAAACCCTGGAGAGTTTTTTTGTCTTTCTGGAGGATCCCAGAGTTCCCTGAACCTTTTTTATCCTCCAGGAATTTTTTGGTTTATTTTGCATTTGGCCTCATTCCCAGAAATGAGATTTATTTTTGTTTATTATTTCTGTTTATTTTGAGGTTTGTCCTGGCCAAGGGTGGAAAAGCCACAACCCCACGAGGCTTTTCTTTCATCTCAGATTTGCATTTATTAAATATTAAAATTTAAATCTTAAAATTAAATCTTTCCCGGCTCCACCTTTTCCTCAAAGTGGGGATGAGTCAAAAATCAAAATTTGTTTAGGACTTTTTTTTTTGGGGGGGGGGGTTTTCTTTTTAAAATTTTTTTATTATTATTATCTTTATTTTTTTTTTTTATTTCTTATTTTTATTTATTTTTATTTTTATTTTTATTTTTATTTTTATTTTTTTATTATTATTATTATTTTATTTTTATTTTTAATTATTATTATTATTTTTATTTTTTAATTTTTTAATTTTTATTTTTATTTTTATTTTTATTTTTGGTTTTGTTTTTATTTTTATTTTTATTTTTATTTTTTTATTTTTTTTATTTTTATTTTTATCTTTATTATTATTATTATTTTTATTTTTATTTTTTTAATTTAATTTTTATTTTTATTATATTTTTACTTTTTTATTATTTTTATTTTTATTTTTATTTTTATTTTTATTATTATTATTTTTATTTTTATTTTTATTTTTATTTTTATTTTTATTTTTATTTTTATTTTTATTTTTTTGGGGGGCACACACCTGGCTGAGATGGTTTTTAATTGGAGAGTTTTAATTGGAGAGTTTTAATCGGAGACTTTTAATTGGAGAGTTTTTAATTGGAGAATTTTTAATTGGAGAATTTTAATTGGAGAATTTTAATTGGAGAATCCTGAGTAATTCCAGCCTCGATAAGAGCCCAGGAAATTTCAGATTTATCTGCTCGTCCCAAAATTTTTATCTCTTGGGAGGGGAAGAGACAAACTGGACTCTGAGTCACCTTTAAAAGTGAAATTTGGGGCTCTTTTTATTGTCTTTGTGGGTTTTTGATGAGTTGGATTTCAAATTACAAACTGCTCTTAATTCTCATTGATATTTATTGTTATAAACGGAGTTCAGGGAATTATGGAACGGTTTGGGTGGGAAAAGGAAACTTAAAAATAATATAAATTATGGGCAGGGAAACCTTCCAGCCTTGGACAATTCAAGGGATCCAAGGGGCAGCCAAAATTCCACTGGAAAACCAAATTTTTTAACATTTTCAGTGAAAACTTTGGGAAAATCTGGTTCAATCTTCGAGAGAATTTCCTTGGTCACTTCCAGGGATCCAGGGGCAGCAACAACTTCTCTGGAAAACCAAATTTTTTAACATTTCCAGTGAAAACTTTGGGAAAATCTGGTTCAATCTTCGAGAGATTTTCCTTGGTCACTTCCAGGGATCCAGGGACAGCCACAACTTCTCTGGAAAACCAAATTATTTTTAACATTTCTGTGTTTCCAGTGAAAATTTTGGGAAAATCTGGTTCAATCTTAGAGAGAATTTCCTTGGACACTTCTAGAAATCCAGGGGCAGGCAAAATTTCCCTGGAAAACCAAATTTTTTAACATTTCCAGTGAAAACTTTGGGAAAATCTGGTTCAATCTTAGGGAAAATTTCCTTGGACACTTCCAGGGATCCAGGGGCAGCCACAAATTCTCTGGAAAACCAAATTTTTTTAAAAATTTATGTGTTTCCAGTGAAAATTTTGGGAAAATCTGGTTCAATCTTAGGGAGAATTTCCTTGGACACTTCCAGGGATCCAGGGACAGCCACAGCATCTCTGGAAAACCAAATTTTTTAACATTTCCAGTGAAAACTTTGGGAAAATCTGGTTCAATCTTAGAGAGAATTGCCTTGGACACTTCCAGGGATCCAGGGGCAGCCAAAATTTCTCTGGAAAACCAAATTATTTTTAAAATTTCTGTGTTTCCAGTGAAAATTTTGGAAAAATCTGGTTCAATCTTAGAGAGAATTTCCTTGGACACTTCCAGGGATCCAGGGGCAGCCAAAATTTCTCTGGAAAACCAAATTTTTTTAAAAATTTCTGTGTGTGCAGTGAAAATTTTGGGAAAATCTGGTTCAGTCTTAGGGAGAATTTCCTTGGACACTTCCAGAAATCCAGGGGCAGCCAAAATTTCTCTGGAAAACCAAATTTTTTTAACATTTCCAGTGAAAACTTTGGGAAAATCTGGTTCAATCTCGAGGGACATTTCCATGTCTGAGGGAAACGTTTGGGGACAACTTTGAAAACTTCAAAAAGTCTCCGACAGGTTTTTATTTCCCGGGAAATGTTGGTTAAGACGCTCCCAAGCTCCTGATTTGCCTGTCTTTGCCTCGGAGATGAAAACAAACTCTCAGCCCTGCCCTCCAGTTCTGCTGCTGCATTGTCTGCAATTATTTTTATTTTATTTTATTTTTTTTTTTAATCTGGGAATTGCCTTTGAAAAAAAAAAAAAATTTAAAAAAAAAAAAATTAAATCGCTGTGTGCCCAATTGAGACGTGCAAAGTGAAAAGGGAAAATTTGGCTTTCAAAGATTAAAAAGAAAAAAAAAGGAACATTATAAAGGACTCCAAACAAACGAACGAGCGCCATTAATTTGGGGAAAGGGTTTTTTGCATAATGGCGCCAAGGGAAATGGAATAATTTAGTGGCGGATGGAAAAAAAAAAGGGTTTGGCGTCTTTGATGAGCCCAAAAGATGAGCTTGGGGTGTTCTCTGAGCAAACCCAGGAGTCCTCCAGATGACCTTCCTTTGTTTTTGAGTCTCTTCCCCCTGTCTGAGAGGAATTTTTTGGTGAAATTTTGAGGCAGAAACAGGAATTTCTGCCCTTTTCAGAGCCAAAATCTTGTGCCCTCCTTGTCAAAAAAATCAATTTTTTTCCCTCAAATAATCCATTTCCCCATATCTGTGAGAGTGATGGAGTTTAACCACTTCCTAAACCATTTTAAAAAATTTATTTCCTTTATTTTTGAGTCTCTCCCCACTGTCTGAGAGGAATTTTTGGTGAAATTCTGAGGCAGAAACAGGAATTTCTGCCCTTTTCAGACCCAAAAAATTGTCATCTTCCAGTTGACCTCGATCCAAATCCTGGAGTTTGATTTAGGGGAGAAAATTTCCAGAAATTTCCAGAAATTTCCAGCCTGGAAATTCCTGAGATGAAGGATTTGGACACTCAGATCCCAAATTTTCTGTCAGGGGAAAGTTGTGGTTTAATAATAAAGGAATAAATCAGATGTTGATCCTCTGCTGAGTCAAAAAAAAATAATTTTTTTTTCTCTCAAATAATTAATTTCCCCATATCTGTGACAGTTTAATCAGCTCCTAAACCATTTTAACAATTTTATTTCCTTTATTTTTGAGTTTCTCCCACTGTCTGAAAGGAATTTTTTGGTGAAATTTTGAGGCAGAATCAGGAATTTCTGCCCTTTTCAGACCCAAAAAATTGTCATCTTCCAGTTGACCTCGATCCAAATCCTGGAGTTTGATTTAGGGGAGAAAATTTCCAGAAATTTCCAGAAATTTCCAGCCTGGAAATTCCTGAGATGAAGGATTTGGACACTCAGATCCCAAATTTTTCTGTCAGGGGAAAGTTGTGGTTTAATAATAAAGGAATAAATCAGATGTTGATCTTCTGCTGAGTCAAAAAAAAATAATTTTTTTTCCTCAAATAATTAATTTCTCCATATCTGTGAGAGCTTAATCAGCTCCTAAACCATTTTAACAATTTTATTTCCTTTATTTTTGAGTCTCTCCCACTGTCTGAAAGGAATTTTTTGGTGAAATTTTGAAGCAGAAACAGGAATTTCTGCCCTTTTCAGACCCAAAAAAAAAGTCCCCTTGAAGAGGGAAAGGGAAATTTCTCAGGGAAAATTTCACTGCTGCCTTTTTTTCCTCCTTTTAAGATGCAAAACAATTTCCTGATGAATCAACCTGTGAGCAAAGGGAATTAAAATTTATTAAAATTTGAGGATGAAAGGAATTCCTCTCCTGAGGAATGCATTAATTACAGGAAGGAAATTAAAATAAAATCCAGGCCAAAAAAAAAAAAATTAAAATAAAAAAATTAAAATAAACAACCAAACACAAACAGGAAAAATAAATTAAATTTTGCATATGAGGAAATTATTTTGTTTAATGAGCTACAAATATAAATTTGTGTCTCGAGTCCTCGGGGCTCTCTGGGTATAAAAACCAGCCTGGACAGAGGAGAAAAAACAATTTCTGCTTTTTATTCTCCAAGGAGAAAAAAGGGTAAGTTGATTTTCTTTCCACTTTTCTTGTCTTTATCGGTGGTTTTGTGTTTTATTTTTCTACCAGGGAGGTAAAAAAATTTTATTTTTCCCTCCAGGGAGGTAAAAAAAAAAATTATTTTCCCACCAGGGAGGTAAAAAAAATATTATTTTTCCACCAGGGAGGTAAAAAAAAAAAAAAATTTCCACCAGGGAGGTAAAAAAATTTTATTTTTCCACCAGGGAGGTAAAAAAAAATTATTTTTCCATCAAGGAGGTAAAAAAATATTATTTTTCCATCAGGGAGGTAAAAAAAAAATTATTTTTCACTCCAGGGAGGTAAAAAAAAAATATTTTTCCCTCCAGGGATGGGATTTCTGTGGAAGGTGGTGATTTTTTCTGTGTTGATCCTTGAATTTTTTAATTTTTTTAAATTTTTGTCATCTAAATTTTTATTTCCAAGTTCTGTCTGAGAGTTTCTGGGGGTGGATTTGGGGAATTTGTGTAAAAATTTTGGGTCTTGGAATGGGATTATAAAATATTTGGGGTTGGAAAAGACTCTGGAGATCATCTGGAGAAGGTTTGGGAGGATTCCAGAGAGGGAAAAAGGGTTTGAAAGTCTCCAGAAAGAAATTCCCTGAAATTCCTGAAAAATCTGTGCTAATTTCACCCTCAGGGTGAAATTTCTGCTCCTCATTTTTTACTTGCTGAGGAATATTTTATTTTATTTTTTTAAAATATTTTTATTTTATTTTATTTTATTTTTAAATATTTTTATTTTATTCTGTTTTATTTTGTTTTATTTTATTTTAATTTAATTTAATTTTAATTTACTCTATTTTATTGTATTTTATTTTGTTTTGTTTTTATTGTATTTTATTTTATATTATTTTTATTTTATTTTACTTTATTTTATTTTATTTTATTTTATTTTACTTTACTATATTTTACTTTATTTTATTTTATTTTATTTTATTTTACTATATTTTATTTTATTTTATTTTATTTTATTTTATTTTATTTTACATTACTTTATTTTACTTTATTTTATTTTACTTTATTTTATTTTGTTTCCTTTTTTGGGATGTGTCTCCCTTTTATATTATTCTATACAGATTAATTTGATTGGTGAAACAAAGACAAAATTTTTCAACCACATTGCTCAGACCAGAGGGACGTCAAGAAGAAAATCCCTCCCAGGAAAAGGAATGAAAACAAAATTTCAGTTTACAAAAACGCTTCTCTCATTTACAGAAAATTTTCTGGTAAAAAGAATTTCAGAAAACCAAAAACACCTCAGGTACGAAACCAGGGCTACGGAATATTGTCCACACAATGTTATTTTGGAGAAAAATAAAAACCGTTGAAAAGTTTCTTATGGGAACAGCTCAGGCTCAAAAAATACTGAAATTCCGCATTTACCAATGAGACGAACTTCATTTTTTTTAACCCTTTCCATTTCAGAACTCCCTGAGACCACAACCATGTCCTGGGCTCCAAACCAGGGCTACGAAATATTGTCCACACAAAGTTATTTTGGGGAAAAATAAAAACCATTGAAAAGTTTATTTTGGGAAGAGCTCAAACTCAAAAAATATTGGAATTCCGTGTTTACGAAGGAGACAAACCTGGTTTTTTTAACCCTTTCCATTCCAGAACTCCCTGAGACCACAACCATGTCCTGGACACCAAACCAGGGCTACGGAATATTGTCCACATAAAGTTGTTTTGGGGAAAAATAAAAACCATTGAAAAATTTATCTTGGGAAGAGCTCAAGCTCAGAAAATATTAGAATTCTGCGTTTACCAAGGAGACCAACCTTATTTTTTTAACTCTTTCTCTTCCAGAACTCCCCACGACCACAACCATGTCCTGGGCACCAAACCAGGGCTACGAAATATTGTCCACACAAAGTTTGTTTTGGGGAAAAAAGAAAACTGTTTAAAATTTTCTTTTGGGAATTTCAGAAAACCAAAAAAAAAACCATCTCAGGCACCAAACCAGGGCTACGGAATATTGTCCACATAAAGTTGTTTTGGGGAAAAATAAAAACCATTGAAAAATTAATCTTGGGAAGAGCTCAAGCTCAGAAAATATTGAGATTCCACATTTACCAAGGTGGTGAATCTAATTTTTTTAACCCTTTCCATTCCAGAACTCCCCGTGACCCACAACCATGTCCTGGGCACCAAACCAGGGCTACGGAATATTGTCCACACAAAGGTTGTTTTGGGAAAAAATAAAAACCATTGAAAAGCTTCTCTTGGAAAGAACTAAGGCTTAGAAAATATTGAGATTCCCCATTTACCAATGAGAAGAACCTGGGTTTTTAACCCCTTCTCTTCCAGAACTCCCCGTGACCCACAACCATGTCCTGGGCACCAAACCAGGGCTATGGAATATTGTCCACACAAAGTTGTTTTGGGGAAAAATAAAAACCATTGAAAAGTTTCTTTTGGGAAGAGCTCAAGCTCAAAAAATTTTGAGATTCCTCATTTACCAATGTGGTGAACTTCATTTTTAACCCCTTCTCTTCCAGAACTCTTCCACGACCACAACCATGTCCTGCTACGACCTCTGCGCCCCGACCTCCTGCGGCCCCACCCCGCTGGCCAACAGCTGCAACGAGCCCTGTGTCCGGCAGTGCCAGGACTCCACCTACATCATCCAACCCTCTCCCGTGGTGGTCACCCTGCCAGGACCCATCCTCAGCTCCTTCCCCCAAAACACCGCCGTGGGATCTTCGGCCTCGGCCGCCGTCGGGGATGTTTTGAGCGCCGGAGGAGTCCCAATCTCTTCTGGGAGCTCTTCAGGGCTCTCTAGTTTGGGGTATTCGGGTTTGGGGGGTTTTTATGGCAGGTCCAGCCGGCGTTCCAACCGTTGTGGGCCTTGAGGGAAGTTCAGGATGGGCTGGGGATGGGAATGAGCTGGAGGTGGAAAGTCGCGATCCCGGCCCCGCGACTTGTGGCTTCTTGTTGACCCCTCAAAGCTTGTGATGGTTTAAAAATTGTTTCTGAGGGTTAAAATTGTTTCTGAGGGTTAAAATTATTTCTGAGGTAGCAGGGTCTGAAAATGAGATGTTGGCTTCACTGAAACCAGGATGTTATTTCCATTGTTTTAACCAAATTGTTTTAACCAAATTGTTTTAACCAAATCAAATATAATTTTGTGTAGAGAATAAGGGAGAAAGGGTGGGGGACGATGGTGATTCTTAATAAAGTCCACAGGCCTTGAGGATAAAGTGAGGTCAGGAGGATCTGTACCTGTACAATCATCAGTACAATAAATTATATTATTGTCAATTGTAATGTTAATTTGATAATAAATATGGTTATTCTCTCAAATCAGAATCACGAGGATCGTTGTTCCTTGGGTAGAACCAATGGGGTTTAATGATTAAGAGGAATCGTTATGAAATAAGAAAAGTATAAAATTGTGTCAATTTTGAACGTCTGGTGGAGCCAAAATCCGAGTCCTGGATCCCTCCAGCTCCCAGAGCTCTCAATAAAACGCCTCACCCAATAATTCCGTGATTGTGTGTTCTTTCCTACAATAACACAAATCCCCCATCCCAAATCCCAAACCCCCAAATCCCAAATCCTCAAATCCCAAATCCCCAAATCCCAAACCCCCAAACCCCCAAACCCCCAAATCCTCAAATCCCAAATCCCCAAATCCCAAATGACAGTATGGAGTTAAAATTATTTCTGAGGTAGCAGGACCCGAGAATGAAACGTTGACTTCACTACAATCAGGATGTTATTTCCGTGCTGTTGTTTTAACCAAATCAAATATAAATTTATTTAGGGAATGGGAGAGAGAAGGGATGGGGGACGATGGTGATTCTTAATAAAGTCCACAGGCCTTGAGGATAAAGTGAGGTCAGGAGGATCTGTGCCTGTACAATCATCAGTACAATAAATGATATTATTGTTAATTGTAATGTTAATTGGATAATTAAATATGATTATTCTCTCAAAGCAGAATCTTAAGCAAGAATCACGAGGATCGTTGTTCCTTGGGTAGAACCAATGGGGTTTAATGATTAAGAGGAATCGTTATGGAATAAGAAAAGTATAAAATTGTGTCCAATTAATTTTAATTTACAGTTAATTTTAATCTGTGGTTAATTTTAATTCATGGTTAACATTAATCCGTATTCAACCCTTCTGCTTTTTTATGCTGCGTAAATTTTATTTTTTTTTTTTAATTTCACTTCTTGCTTATTAAATAGATGGCGCATCACGATTTGTGGTTTGCAGTGTTTGTTTTCTTTCTCTCTTTTCCTCTTTGGATCTTTCTCTGGGAGAAATTTTCCTATGCATGAATTGTGAGCACCAAACAGGTCTGTATTTAAATTATTTAAATTATTTAAATTATACCATGCTAATTACTGAGGAGGTAATCATAGATAAATATAAATAATGAGTAATATCCTTTTTTGGGGTTTGTTTTGTTTTGTTTTGTTTTGTTGGAGTTTTTCTGTTTATTTTTGGGGGGGGGGTTTTGGTTTTTTTTTTGCATTTGGTTTTTTTTTGTTTGTTTTTGGGTTTTTTTTGGTTGGTTGGTTGGTTGGTTGGTTTTTTTGTGGTTTTTTTTTGGTTTTCATTGTTTGTTTGTTGGGGTTTTTTTGTTTGTTTGTTTTTTGTTGTTTTTTTAGTGTGTGTGTGGGTTTTTTTTGTTTGGTTGGTTGGTTTTGGTTTTTGACAGGGAATATTTTCCCTTTCATCTCATTCCCTTTTGTCTCATTTCTGTAAATAAATAATAACTAATTTCCGTAAATAAATAATAAATAATCACACCTGGCTGACAACAAATAGGGGAAAAGACGTGGGAAAGCTGAAGCAGCTTTACAAACAAAACTTTATTTAATTCATCCCCAACATCCCATCTAAACCTCCTCTCCATAAATCCCAACCCTTGTCTTGTCCCTCCAGGCCTTTTGAATTAATTTCTTCCCCTATTTTTGTTGGCTCATTCACACACTGGAAGGTGACATCAGGTCAAGCTTCCCTTCCTCAGGCAGAACATTTAAAACCCAACAAATAAAACAAAAACTTAGGTTTCATTCTCCCTTTATTGCCCTGCTGGTTTAGAAAAACCCTGAAATTATGTTTTAATTACCTGCTCAAGGTTGTGGTGGTGACTGAGGGGCCCTTTGGGGTGTCAACCCAGGAATCCTCAGGATTACTCAGAACCTCCAGGGGGAAGATAATGATGGACAAATTGCTAAATAAACATTCCTGGACATCGAGTTAAGTGCCACAATTAAACTCCCATTTCATGTTTTTAAAGGCAGGGCAGAGTTCCTTTCCTGTGAAAAGGAACCCTCAGCACACTGGGGAGTTTTACTGCAGGAGGAAAAAAAATAAAAGGATAAATAAAAACCACAGAGACTTTTGTGCAGCACAAACAGGGGTTTATTGTCAGAGAGAAGAGCAAAAGCTGAGTGCGGGGAATCCAGGCGGATCCAGGGGCTGCAGGGGATGGAGGAGCCGTGCTCTGGGAGCAGAGCCTGGCTGGGGACCAGGATACAGCCAGGGCATGGAGGGACCAGGACACAGCCAGGGGATGGAGGGAGCAGGACACAGCCAGGGGATGGAGGGAGCAGGACACAGCCAGGGGATGGAGGGACCAGGACACAGCCAGGGGATGGAGGGACCAGGACACAGCCAGGGGATGGAGGGACCAGGATACAGCCAGGGGATGGAGGGACCAGGACACAGCCAGGGGATGGAGGGAGCAGGACACAGCCAGGGGATGGAGGGACCAGGATACAGCCAGGGGATGGAGGGACCAGGATACAGCCAGGGGATGGAGGGACCAGGATACAGCCAGGGGATGGAGGGAGCAGGACACAGACAGGGGATGGAGGGACCAGGACACAGCCAGGGGATGGAGGGACCAGGATACAGCCAGGGGATGGAGGGACCAGGATACAGCCAGGGGATGGAGAGCCTAGAGAATTCCCAGGGCATCGAGGGCTCAGGGTATTCCCAAGGCATGGAGGGCTCAGGATATTCCCCATGGATGGACACTTCAGGGTATTCCCATGGATAGAGAGCTCAGGGTATTCCCCAGGGCATGGAGGGACCAGGATACAGGCAGGGGATGGAGGGACCAGGACACAGCCAGGAGATGGAGGGACCAGGGCATTCCCAGGGCATGGAAGGCTCAGGGCATTCCCAGGATATGGAGGGCTCAGGCCATTCCCAGGGCATGGAGGGCTCAGGATATTTCCCAGGGCATGGAGGGCGCAGGACATTCCCAGGGGATGGAGGAACCAAGCATTCCTGAGGAGATGGAGGGCTCAGGGCATTCCCAGGGCATGGAGGCTCAGGGAATTCCCCATGGATGGAGGGCGTAGGATATTCCCAGGGCATGGAGGGCTCAGGGGGATGAAGGGCTCAGGGCATTCCCAGGAGATGGAGGGCTCAGGGCATTCCCAAGGCATGGAGGACACTGGGTATTTCCCAGAGCATGGAAGGACCAGGATACAGCCAGGGCATGAAGGGCTCAGGGAATTCCCAGGGCATGGAGGGCTCAGGGAATTCCCCATGGATGGAGGGCTCAGGGTATTCCCAGGGCATGGAGAGCTGAGGACATTCCCAGGTCACGGAGGGCTCAAGGCACACCCTGAGCACTCCTGGGCACACTCAGCTGACACTGCCCGTGGCTCCTGCCCTGTGTTGTCCCCACGGCCCATACCGGGCTCCAGGGCTGCCACTGCCTCTGGGGGGCTTTAGAAAACCCCACAGCTGCCGCGGCGGGACCTGCCCCATCTCTGGAAGCCGGGCAGGGAATAGCCCAGGCCCCGTGGGGAGAAGCTGGAGTTGTAGGACCACCCGCAATTGTCACAGGAGCCCCCATAGCCCCCAAAGGAACCCCCATAGCCCCCCTGGGAGCCCCCATAGCCCCCCTGGGAGCCACCATACCCTCCCTGAGAGCTCCTATAGCCCCCAGAGTAGCCTCCATAGCCCCCCTGGGAGCCCCCATAGCCAATGTCACCTCCATAACCCAGGGAACGGCCGTAGCCTGAGGAGCCCCCAAAGCCCTGGGAGCCCCCAAGTCCTGAGAAGCCCCCATTGCCAAAGGAGCCCCCATAGCCAGAGGAGCCCAAATAGCTCCGGGAGCCCCCATAACCTCCAGACCCAAAGGAGCCTCTATAACCACGGGAGCCCCTCAACCCAAAGGAGCCCCCATAGCCCTGGGAACCCCCAGACCCAAAGGAGCCCCCATAGCCCCCCTGGGAACCCCCAGACCCAAAGGAGCCCCCATAGCCCCCCTGGGAACCCCCAGACCCAAAGGAGCCCCCATAACCCCCCTGGGAACCTCCATAAGGTCCCCACCCAAAGGAACCCCCATAACCAGAGGAGCCCCTCAAATAGCCCTGAGAGCCCCCATAACCCCCCAGCCCAAAGGAGCCCGGGGAGCTGCGGGAACTGAAGGAACGCTCAGGCAACACTGGGAACGACGACGACACGATGCTGTCCTGGGGGCAGGTGCTGAGCACGGGGCCAGGGATGGTCACCACCACCGGCGGGGGCAGGATCAGCGCTCTGGACTCGGGGCACTGCTGCACACACGGCTCGTTGTAGCTCTGGGCGATGGGCTGAGGGCAGCTCACGGCGCACGACTCGCTGGGGCAGGACATCCTTCTGGGCTGGGAGGCTGCAGTGTACAGCAGAAAGGGTTAAATTGGCTGGGAGGAATCAAAATTAAACTCTGTGCATTAAATATCTAATAAATTCAAAGATTGCATGAAATAAATCTCATTGTTGTGTCCACTCTGCCTCTAACCTTCCTCTCATCACCAACGCCCTTGCAACACAAATTCTGTGCTAAATTAAATTCTGGATAAATTAAGCGAAGATTTCAGATCCAGAAGTTTCCACCTGTGCTTTCCCATGGAGAATGTGAGAGCTCAGAGTTCATTGCTTTCCTCCTCTGGCCACAGAAATCACATTCTGGACTCTCTTCTGCTGTCAAGATCCCCGAGATGTCACAGACAGATGAAAACATCTGGTGTCATCTCTGACGAATCCCACATTTTTACACTGTGACAAATCTCATTATGTTTGGCTGAGAGGAATCAAAATTAAACTCTGTGCCTGAAATAACTGAGAAATTCAAAGATTGTATGAAATAAATCTCATTATTGTGTCCACTCCGCCTTTAACCTTCCTCTCACCACCATCACCCTTGCAAGATAAATTCTGTAAAATTATATTTTACAGAATAAATTACGGGATAAATTAAAGAAATCAGCATCAACCTGTGGCAAAGATTCACTGAAAGCTGTTAAGACCCGCGAGAAATAAGCCAAGAAGAAGAAGCCAAGAAGAAGAAGCCAAGAAGAAGAAGAAGACAGGAGGAAGAGGGGGGAAAAAAAAAAAAAGTCTCATTGACTTTACGCAATAATTCAGATTTTACGAGGATGACGACACCACTTACCTTGTTCTCTGCAGGGATGGGAACAAGAGAAGCTGATGGAGAGCTGTGGGTGATCCGTGAGCTTTTATACCCTCCTCCAACCCACCCTGTCCTCGTTTATTACAAAACCAAGGCGGCAGCGGGTGCTCGGATTCTGTCGCCTCAGCACTGTCCCTCCCAAACTCGCGTGGCTGTGACACAACCGCTGATGGCAATCAGCTCCCTCTGAGGCCAGTTTCGGGGGGTTTGGGGAGCTTTGGGGCTGGTCACGGAGTCATTGATCAAAGACAGTCTGATTTTTATGTTGTTACGGTTTTGTTGGGACGTTTTAATGGTAAATTCTCCCATGGTTTGGAGCCCAGTCCCACTTCAGTCCCAATTTTAATGTCATGTTTTGTTGGGGCGTTTTAATGGCAAATTCTCCCATGGTTTGGAGCCCAGTCCTGCTTCAGTCCAATTTTAATGTCACGTTTTTTGTTGGGATGTTTTAATGGCAAATCTTCCCATGGTTTGGAGCCCAGTCCACCTTCAGTCCCAATTTTAATGTCACGTTTTATTGGGGCATTTTAATGGCAAATTCCCCCATGGTTTGGAGCCCAGTCCTGCTTCGGTCCAATTTTAATGTCACATTTTTTGTTGGGATGGTTTAATGGTAAATTCTCCCAAGGTTTAGAGCCCAGTCCCACTTCAGTCCAATTTTAATGTTGTCATGTTTTCTTGGGCCGTTTTAATGGCAAATTCTCCCATGGTGTGGAGCCAGTCCCACTTCTGTCCAGTTTTAATGTCACATTTTGTTTGGGGCGTTTTAATGGCAAATTCTCCCAAGGTTTAGAGCCCAGTCCTGCTTTGGTCCAATTTTAATGTTGTCACGTTTTTGTTGGGATGGTTTTAACGGTAAATTCTCCCATGGTTTGGAGCCCAGTCCTGCTTTGGTCCAATTTTAATGTCACGTTTCGTTGGGACGTTTTAATGGCAAATTCTCCCATGGTTTGGAGCCCAGTCCCGCTTCAGTCCAATTTTAATGTCACATTTTGTTGGGATGTTTTAATGGCAAATTCTTCCATGGTGTGGAGCCAGTCCTGCTTCAGTCCAATTTTAATGTCACGTTTTGTTGGGATGTTTTAATGGCAAATTCTCCCAGGGTGAATTTGGTGGTGCCGCCTTCACCAGGTGGAATTCACCCGACTGGACCTGAAGTTGTGGCTCTGAGAGGACACAAATTCTCCCTGTGGATGAGTGGACATCTATAAATCTGTCCTCAAGGAGGCAGATAATTGGTACAGCCGTAAGAGGCCTAAAGCTCATTCCAAACATTCCCCAACTTCGTTTGAAACCTTGACTTCCAGAAAATACATAAAAAATATTAATTTTCTTTCCCCCCCCACCCTGAAGTACTGACCACCACTACTAAAAAAAAAGAGAGAATTTAATAAAGTAGTAAAAATATATATATATATATATATTTTTTTTTTTTTATTAGGATGAGTCTATAAATCCATGCCCAAGGAAGCAAAAATTGGTACAGCCATAAGAGGCCTCGGCCTAAAGATAATTCCAAACATTCCACAATTTCATTTGAAACCTTGACTTCCAGAATTTCAGTTATAAATATATTAAAAACCTTAATTTTTTTCCCCCACCCCCGAAGAACTGACCACTACAGAAAAAAAAAAAAGAGAATTTAATAAAGCACTAATAAATAAAGACATATTTTATTACGACAAGTCCGCGACATCCCGCGCAGTTATTTCTTTTTCTTTCCTCCGGCAACTCTTCCCTAATTTTATGACATTGCAAAAGAGAGGCAATAAATTACCTCTAAATTGTAAAATAGCTCTGCTTGTGAAGTGTCATCAGGATTTGCTGATAATGAGAGGATAATGACTTTAAGCTGCCTCACAAATACTCATTAATTTCTGTTATTATCCTATTAAAACGAAGGCCGGGAGTTACGAGGATTTATTCCGAGTTAGGAGCTCCCGTGTTATGAAACAGCACAATTTAAAAAGTATCAATCAATGTCACTCCTCTTGATTCCTTAATCAGCCTCTGATTAATCATTTCAGCGCTGGCAATGATTCAATTTTCATTCACGATATCGAATTCTTTATTTTCTTAACCATTAACTACGTGTTTGGGATGATTATGACAAGTAAATCGTCTGGCACGTTGGGTGCAGCTTCTCCTTAATTTATGAGGCAGCTGAAATATCTTAAATTTTAAGTTTTGCTGAAATATCTTAAATTTTAAGAGAGAAATAAAAGCCTGGTTGAAAATTATCTGAATTTTCAGGCTTAGCTATCAACGTTCTGCAAAAAAAAAAAAAAAAAAGGGTCTGAAACTGATGTTCTAAAATCTTTAGGATTTGGATTAGCTCTTGGATTCTCAGCTGTAAATATTTCGTCCGTGAAATTTGGCCTCATGACGCCGAGCCCTGGGTCAGTCAGCTTTGGGTTCTGACATTTCTGTCATTTCGTGTCTAACGCACCAAAAATGTGAATTTCCAGGGGGTGTTCACAAAGCCTCTCACGGGTCCTGGAAGGTTCTGGAACATCCTGGAAGCGTCGCCGGCCTCCGTGACCTTCCAAAGGCAGCGGGGAATGGAACAATGGAACCCACCTTGGAATTGTTGAATAATTCATGGTGTTGGTACTACAAACACAAATCCCAAAACCCCTTCACATTTCTAAAGCCTTTGGAGATAATTGATATTTTTTCCAAAGTCAGCAGGGAATGGAGCAATGAAACCCACCTTGGAATTGTCGAGCAATTCACTATGTTTGAGCTACAAACACAAATCCTAAAACCCTTCACGTTTCTAAAGCCCTTGGAGATAATTGATATTATTTTTATTTTCCAAAGCCAGCAGGGAACGGAGCAATGCAACCAACCTTGGAATTGTTGAACGATTCATGGTGTTTGAGCTGCAAACACAGATCCCAAAAAACCCTTCAATTTCCAAAGCCTTTGGAGATAATTGATATTATTTTTATTTTCCAAAGCCAGCAGGGAATGGAGCAATGAAACCCACCTCGGAATTGTTGAGCAATTCATTATGTTTGAACTGCAAACACAAATCCCAAAACCCTTCACCTTTCCAACGCCTTTGGAGATAATTGATATCATTTTTATTTTCTAAAGCCAGCAGGGAACAGAGCAATGGAACCCACCTTGGAATTATTGATCAATTCATGGTGTTGGGACTACAAAAAAAGATCCCCAAACCCCCTCACATTTCTAAATTTAGAGACAATCAATTATTCTCTCCATTTTCGATGCCCGTCTCACCCTTTCCGCGCATCTCCCGCGGATTTTCACTTAAGAGTCACTTAAAAAAACCCGCCGGTTTTAAAAAAAAAAGACGAAACCAATGAAGGTGAACTCATCGAACCTCCAAAGACAGTCAGTGCTCACGATGGGGATTATCACCTCATCATTCACCAGCTCCGATGCCCTCAAGTCTGTCCTGACATCGCCTCACGCCCGTGTGGGGAGTGGCAAGTGCAAAGCCAGCAGAATTAAATCCCTCCGTGCAAGGGTTGTTTTTTTGCGTGTGGGACAAGGAGGGTGTTTTTTGCCCTTTGTAAGCACTTTGGGGAGGGTATAAAAGCTGCCACCTCTCCCAGACTCGCCATCCGCGTCTCCTGAGTTATTCGCCGCGGTGAGAACAGGGTAAGTCTGATCCGACCTTCTCTATCCTTCTCTATCCTTTTTTTTTTCTTTTTTTTTTTTCCCCATCCAATTCCAATTTTTGATCGGGAGATTTGAAAGCTGTGGGTCTAGGAGGGCTGTTTTAGAATAAAAATTCTAAATTTTATCCCAGATTTAGAATAAAATGTGAATTTTCATCATGTCACTTGGAATAACCATTTCCCAGGCATTTTAGTGACTGTAAAATGTAAAAATATTTGAATATTTGGTCCATAATGGGAAAATTTTCTAGTTTGGAAGCTGAGGGCTACTTGGGAAAGGATATGAAACTACAAAAATTGCTGTTTTGTGTCTGAGACTTCTTAACTTCCTGTAGATACGTTGCTAGATTTCCACAGGGTAAGTCGGATTTGAGCTCCTCTATCCTTCTCTATCCTTCTTTTTTTCCTCTTTTTTTTCCCCCATCCAATCCAATTTTTGATTGGGAGATTTAAAAACTGTGGGTCTCAGAGGGCTGTTATAATATAAAATATGAATTTTCATCACGCCACTTGGAATAACCATTTCTCAGGCATTTTAGATCCAATGCATGACTTTAAAATTAAAAATATTTGAATATTTGGTCCATAATGGGAAAATTTTCTGCTTTGGAAGTTGAGGATTACTTGGGAAAGGATATGAAACTACAAAAATTGCTGCTTTGTGTCTGAGACTTCTGAACTTCCTATAGATACGTTGCTAGATTTCCACAGGGTAAGTCTGAGCTCCTCTGTCCTTCTCTATCCTTCTTTTTTTTCTCTTTTTTTCCCCATCCAATTCCCATTTTTGATTGGGAGATTTGAAAACTGTGGGTCTCGGAGGGCTGTTTTAGAATAAAAATTCTAAATTTTATTCCAGATTTAGAATAAAATGTGAATTTTCATCACGCCACTTGGAATAACCATTTCCCAGGCATTGTAGTCACCGTAAAATTTAAAAATATTTGAATATTTGTTCCATAATGGGAAATTTTTTTGGTTTGGAAGTTGAGGATTACTTGGGAAAGGATATGAAACTACAAAAATTGCTGTTTTGTGTCTGAGACTTCTGAACTTCCTATAGATACGTTGCTAAATTCCTGCTGGTCTTAATAAATTTATAGAGATAAACCCAGATTTGTCACAGTGTAAAAATGTGGGATTCGCCAGAGATGACACCAGATGTTTTCATCTGTCCGTGACATCTCGGGGATCTTGACAGCAGAACAGAGTCCAGAATGTGATTTCTGTGGCCAGAGGAGGAAAGCAATGAACTCTGGGCTCTCACATTCTCCATGGGAAAGCACAGGTGGAAACTTCTGGATCTGAAACCTTTGCTTAATTTATCCAGAATTTAATTTAGCACAGAATTTGTGTTGCAAGGGTGATGGTGGTGAGAGGAAGGTTAGAGGCGGAGTGGACACAACAATGAGATTTTATTTCATACAATCTTTGAATTTATTGGATATTTAATGCACAGAGTTTAATTTTGATTCCTCCCAGCCAATTTAACCCTTTCTGCTGTACACTGCAGCCTCCCAGCCCAGAAGGATGTCCTGCCCCAGCGAGTCGTGCGCCGTGAGCTGCCCTCAGCCCATCGCCCAGAGCTACAACGAGCCGTGTGTGCAGCAGTGCCCCGAGTCCAGAGCGCTGATCCTGCCCCCGCCGGTGGTGGTGACCATCCCTGGCCCCGTGCTCAGCACCTTTCCCCAGGACAGCATCGTGTCGTCGTCGTTCCCAGTGTTGCCTGAGCGTTCCTTCAGTTCCCGCAGCTCCCCGGGCTCCTTTGGGCTGGGGGGTTATGGGGGCTCTCAGGGCTATTTGAGGGGCTCCTCTGGTTATGGGGGTTCCTTTGGGTGGGGACCTTATGGAGGTTCCCAGGGGGGCTATGGGGGCTCCTTTGGGTCTGGAGGTTCTCAGGGGGGCTATGGGGGCTCCTTTGGGTCCAGAGGTTATGAGGGATACCCAGGCTATGGGGGTTTCTCAGGCTATGGGGGCACCCGGGACTATGGGAGTTCCCTTGGATTTGGGGGCTCCCAGGGCTATGGGGGCTCCCAGGGAGGATATGGGGGTTTCTCAGGCTACGGCCGTTCCCTGGGTTATGGAGGTGACATTGGCTATGGGGGCTCCTATGGGAGCCCCTTTGGGGGCTATGGGGGTTACTCTGGGGGCTATGGGGGCTCCCAGGGGGGCTATGGGGGCTACTCTGGGGGCTATGGGGGTTCCTTTGGCAATTATGGGAGGTCCTACAACTCCGGCTTCTCCCCACGGGGCCTGGGCTATTCCCTGCCCGGCTTCCAGAGATGGGGCAGGTCCCGCCGCGGCAGCTGTGGGGTTTTCTAAAGCCCCCCAGAGGCAGTGGCAGCCCTGGAGCCCGGGATGGGCCGTGGGGACAACACAGGGCAGGAGCCACGGGCAGTGTCAGCTGAGTGTGCCCAGGAGTGCTCAGGGTGTGCCTTGAGCCCTCCATGACCTGGGAATGCCCTGAGCCCTCCATTCCCTCTGTGCCTTGAGCCCTCCATGCCCTGGGGAATGCCCTGAGCTCTCCATCCCCTGAGAATTCTCTAAGCTCTCCATGCCCTGGCTGTACCCTGCTCCCTCCATGCCCTGGCTGTATCCTGCTCCCTCCATGCCCTGGCTGTATCCTGGTCCCCAGCCAGGCTCTGCTCCCAGAGCACGCCTCCTGCATCCATCCCCTGCAGCCCCTGGAACTGCCTGGATTCCCTGCACTCAGCTTTGGCTCTTCTCTCTACAATAAACCCCTGTTTGTGCTGCACAAAAGTCTCTGTGGTTTTCATTTATCCTGTATTTTTTTCTTTGGGGGAACATTCACTCTTGTGCGGGAAGGTGGTGCCTGGAGTTCTGCACTTGGCCAAATCCCTTGGGCCTTCATGATTTGGGAAAAGGAGGCAAAGAGACAGGAATTGGATGCAAGAAAATTTTATTTCATTAAGAAGGGGAGATAAGGCAGTGAGAGGGAGGGCGGGCAGGCCCCAGGCAGGGCGGGTGTCCCGGGCTGCAGGAGGCCAGGGCAGCTTGTGCAGAGCTCAGCTTGTCCCTGCCGGGCTGAGGCGGCCACGGGTGTTTGGGCCGGGCTGTGGCGGCTCTAGCAGGGCCCGCAGGTGTCCCAGAGCTTCTTGCTGTAGCGGGGCAAGGCGCAAGGGCTGCAGGCGGGAGCAGCGTAGGCTCTGCCAAAGGTGCAGAGGCCCCCCGAGGCCTGGGTGGCGCCGGCGCCGTAGAGGCCGCCCAGCCCCAGGGAGCCGCCAAAGGCCGGTGCTCCGGAGGAGCCCACCACGGCTTGCTGGGGGAAGGAGCTGAGGATGGGCCCGGGGAAGGTGACCACCACGGGCGGCGGCTGGATCAAGGCCGACGAGTCGGGGCACTGGCGGGCGCACAGCTCGTTGCAGCTCTCAGCGATGGGCTGGGGCACGGCCACGCTGGTTCTTGGGGGGCAAATGTCGTAGCAGGACATGTTGGCGAGTTTGGAGATTGGTTTTCTGCAAATGGAGGCAACAAACTATAAGAACGGGATGTTGGTGAGGAAAACTCAAAATGAGTGAGGTCACTGTGTTGCGGTTTTTATGTTCAGCCTCGATCGACATGAGGCGATCAAGGCGCTGCCCGTTGAGCGCCTCGGTCAAAAAATTCCTGCCTGTGTAAAACCATCCCCAGAATGACCAGACCCCACAGACTTATCTTTGTTCTGGCCTGACATGGTTGTGTCTTTCAGCTTTTGGAAATGTCTACCCTGAAGAACAATTTAAAAACCTCAATCCCATCTCCCATAAACTTCCCAAAATGGCGACAGAGCCTTGAATTAGATGTGGCTTTCCTTGAAATAGGAGAGTTTAATATGACTCCACTGAATGGGCCTGAAAAGGGTCTCAATTCACGTCTGGAATTTTATAAAATACTAAAATAATCACCTGAAATAAGTGTTTCAATCTCTGCCTTTTTAAAGCTGTTGGTTGTCTTGGAACACTCAAATTCCTCAGAATTTCTGTGCTCATACCCAGACTCCCAAATATCACATTTCCCATTAAGAATAATTCCAGACAGAAACGATGTAAAGCTGTTCTAAACCTCAGCATTCCTAAAGGAATCTTCTACAACTCTTTTGGTACAGACTAATTTATTGATTAAATAAATAGAAAGAAAATAAAGATTTATACTCACTAAGCTCCACAAGGTGAAGGAACTGCCAGAAGTGTCTGGATGGACCCGGGCACTGGAGTTTATATAGAGGATCCCAACATTCCTGAGGGTTTGGAATCCTGCTTGGGGTGGGAGTTCTGCCTAAAAAAAAAAAAAAAAAAATTGTTTACCAGCTTTGAGTCATGAAAGTTTGGAGTTTGTGGCAGTTCTGATTCCATTCGCATTCTCCTATCGTGCGACGTCGCAGTTTCACCATCTTGATTTCTTTAATCTTTTGGTCTTAATTGGCGCCGGCAATTCTTGGCATCGTTAGAGTGACCTCACTGGAATTATTGCCGTGTTCATTGAGCTGACTCCACATGTTGCTTCTTCCTTTACAGCCTTGTCATGAGCCTTGTCTGCTCCAAGATTTTGTAAGAACTCATCTTTGGCTGACACGGGCGTTTTTTTTTTTTTTTTTTTTTCCTTAATAGCTCTTTAAAATTATCTGATAAATTAATTAGAAGCAGAAACCAGCTGATTCCAGGGACTGCCCAGGAATAAATGGCGTTCCCAGATCTAATTAAAAGAGATCTTGCTGGTCTGAGATGGATTTAAGGGGTCATGAGTATCTGCTGAGATCATCCAGGACACTCAGCGATTCTCCAATAGTTTTCCATTGAGAGGAAAGGTTTGGAATCGATCCCACATAAAAATCACTTTGTTTATCTAAAGAAGTTTTAGTGGGAAATGAAATTCATTTTTAAAAAAGGTCGGCGGTGCTGAACGTTCCCATAAACAAATCCTATGACTCCAATTCTGAGGTAAAAAAAAATCAAAGAGGCAGATCAAGGTTGTTTTTTTTTTTTTGTTTTTTTTTTTTTTTTTACTGTTGTTGGTGCAATCTCTAATCAAGAGCTCTGTGGCCCTTCTTGAGAAAAATACTTTGTAATGATTTCACAAACAGTCATTAGCTGCTGTTCAGCCCAACTAATGTTCCGCGTTGTACGACATGAGTGATTTAGACATTTCACTCTTACACAACCCCAGCTGCTTTAATGTGCAGGAAACAAGGTGGTGCCTGCCATTCCTTTAATTAAATCATGATTTTGTGCCATTGGAAGGCAAGGGTTAATAATTAATGCAGCTCTTATTTTCTTTCTTAAAAAAAAAAAATTAAAATATCTTTCCAAATCCGTGGTTGAATCTTCTGTGAATTTAAGATTCTCCCTTTGCTCTGTTGGTCTTATTTCCAATTATATTTTCCATTAAAAAATAAATATTTGTGATTATTTACCCTTTTTCTGTGATTTTTCAGAGCACAACTTTTAGGTTTCATTTTACAGACCCTTCTTGTCATTCCTGAGAAATCCTCCCAGAAATTAAATATCTGCTCTTACTTTTACACTGATGATTGGTCATTGTGGTGCAGGTTCACCCCAATATTTTCATTTCCTCTACAGGTGACAAAAGATTTGGGTTTAGTGTCATTTTACAGACCCTTTTTCTCATTCCTCCCCCAGAAAATTAAATATTTTCTCTTATTTTTACACTGATGATTGGTCATTGTGGTCCAGGTTCGCCTCAATATTTTCATTTCCTCTGCAGGCGACAAAGGATTTGGGTTTAGTCTCATTTTACTTCTTGCCAATCCTGGGAAATCCCCTGGAGCTGCTGGAGAGAGCCCAGAGGAGGCTCCAGGACGGAATTCCAGGGATGGAGCAGCAAAGGCTGGCACAGCTGGGATTGTCCAGCCCTGGAGGAGCTTTGGGGTGACCTCAGGGTGGCCTGGCAGGACCTGGAGGGGCCACGAGGGACACGGGGAGAGACAATTCCCCAGGGATGGAGGGACAGGACAAGGGGGAAGGGGTTTGGGTGGGATTTTGGGAAGGAATTCACTGGCAGGGGATATTCCATGTGTTCCCCATCCATCCATTAAATTTAATCCATTATTGGGATTAAGTTTATTCAATTATTGGGATTTAATGTATTCCACTGTTGGGATTTAATTCATTACACTGTTGGGATTTAATTTATTCTGTTATTGGGATTTAATTTATTCCACTGTTGGGATTTAATTTATTCTGTTATAGGGATTTAATTTATTCCACCGTTGGGATTTAATTTATTCCATTATCAGGATTTAATTCATTCCACTGTTGGGATTTAAGGGGGGATGGGTTCAGACTGACAGAGAGGCGATTTAGGTGGGATTTTGGGGTTAAATTCTTTCCTGTGAGCATGAGGAGGCCCTGGCAGGGGATATTCCATGTATTCCCCATCCCTGGAAGTGCCCAAGGCCAGTCTGGAGCCCCCTGGGATGGTGGGAATGTCCCTGTCCATGGCAGGGTGACGAACAAGATGATTTTAAGATCCCCTCCCACCCAAACCATTCCACGATTCTGCAATTGCCTCTCCCTATTTTTATATTAAAACCACCGCGATTTCAGCGCTCTCAGAATGACAAAAAATTTATTTTAGGAGAGGATTCCTGCGAGGAAAACCTCCCACTATTCCACAGATTTTCCTGGAGCCTCTGGGCTGTGAGAGCACTTGGGAAACATGGACTAATGACTTCTGCTCCCTGATTTTTGTTGTTTTAATGGGCCGTGCATGTCCCAGGGCTGAGTAACAGCAGGAGGAGCTGCCAGGCACCTCAGCCCTGATCAGATCCTTCGTAGCCGCTGGGTTTGGCCAGACCCAGCCCTGCCCTGATCTGACTTTCCCTTTTGTGTCATCCGGGACGGGTTGCTCCTCTCAGAGTGGCTCCAGCACTCCCAAAAAATTTCCTCTCCAGAGATTTTTAGCAACCACGAATGGGCAAAGTGAACAGCTCTGTAAAGAGCAGGTAAAACCTTGAGTGAATAATCAGAACCGCATAAAACATATTGAGATGGAAACAACACAAAAATTCGATGCATAAAAGATTTATTGCAGGAACGACACCAGTAAATCACGGATTACAAAGGGAAAATGAGAGGTACAAAGAGATTCAAAAAAAATGAAGCTGAGATTTTTAAGTCATGCAGTCATCAACAAGCAGAACTAAATAAATGTAGATAGGAAGTAAGGTTGATATAAATACATAAACAATAAAAATCAAAGATAAGGAAAGAACATGAAATTGCTGTACGTAATAAATTCACAAAAGGGAACATTAAGGACTACATCTTGAAACTGGAGACAAAGTAGAACACGAAGCATAGGAAAAGAAAAGTGTTAAAGAAAACAGAAATGACGGAAACAACCGCAATGAACAGATTCTAGACTTC
Organism: Zosterops lateralis; assembly: GCF_965231275.1. Taxonomy (NCBI): domain Eukaryota; kingdom Metazoa; phylum Chordata; class Aves; order Passeriformes; family Zosteropidae; genus Zosterops; species Zosterops lateralis. Next base: position 910,475 of record NC_139787.1, read on the forward strand.
TCCATGGCGAAAAGACAGAAAAGACACTGAGGTTGAGTTTAGCAGGGCCCGCAGGTGTCCCAGAGCTTCTTGGTGTAGCGGGGCAAGGCGCAAGGGCTGCAGGCGGGAGCAGCGTAGGCTCTGCCAAAGGTGCAGAGGCCCCCCGAGGCCTGGGTGGCGCCGGCGCCGTAGAGGCCGCCCAGCCCCAGGGAGCCGCCAAAGGCCGGTGCTCCGGAGGAGCCCACCACGGCTTGCTGGGGGAAGGAGCTGAGGATGGGCCCGGGGAAGGTGACCACCACGGGCGGCGGCTGGATCAAGGCCGACGAGTCGGGGCACTGGCGGGCGCACAGCTCGTTGCAGCTCTCAGCGATGGGCTGGGGCACGGCCACGCTGGTTCTTGGGGGGCACAGCTCCACGCTGCTCCTGGGAGGGCAAAGGTCGTAGCAGGACATCTTGGTGTGACAGAGATGGGGCTGGAAGAGAATTCACACAAACAGGGCTCAGAAGAGACACGGGGGTCTCCTGGTTCAGCAGCGCCCTGTTCCCACAGAGCGTGAGGGGCCAAAGGCACAGAGCCTTGCCCAGCGTGGCCAGCCCTGGCCCTGTGGCCTGCAGCCCCCTGAGAGCCCTGATGGCCAGAGGCAGAGCCCTGGCAAGGCCTGCCCCAGTCCCTGTGCCCAGCCTGGCTGCGTGTGTCCCGGCCCAGGGGCTCCTTCTTTCCTTGCTGCTGGGCAGGAGGCTGAGGCGGGGCTGGCCGTGCCAGGCTGGTGCCAGCACAGGCTCTGCTGCTGTGGCGGCAGCTCTGGTGGCCAGGGAGGGCCCTGGGCAGGGCCTGGGCCAGGAGGCAGAGCCCCGCAGGCACCCACCTGGCCTTGGGCTGAGCAGAGGCAGGCGGCGGCAGTGGATGCAGCCCTGGCCCAGGACAGCGCTTTTATGGGTGGCCGCAGAGGCGGGGCAGGAGCTGCCCGTGCTGGGGCCACGTGTGCGGGGCCAAGGCCCGGCCTCCTCCCTGCTGCCACGGGGCTCTGCTGCTGCTGCTGCTGCTGCTGCTGACTCCTGCCTTTCCTGGGCAGCCCCAAGCTGCACCATCAGCCCCTCCTGCAATGCTCATCCCGCTGGCACGCTGCCACTGCCACCTCCTGGGCCACAGCAGCCTTGCCCATGCAGCGCCTGCCCTGGGCCACCGCCTGGCCCTGATGGCCACAGGGCACAGCTGAGCCAAGGCCCAAGGAAAGGCAGCTCCTCTGGGGCCCTGCCTGCTCAGCACCGTGCAGCACTGCACAGTCCAGCAGAGCAGGGCTCCATCTGCCCCCGGGCACTGCCAGGGACCTCTGGGACACAGGGGACAAAGAGCCCTGTGCCAGGCCTGACATCCATGGGACGATGGTCAGAAACCCCAAAAATTCACAACAGCGTTCATAGTTTTTCCTGTGTAGCAGTGTATCTGTATAACAAGTCATTCTGATACATGAAAGAAACTAGTTGTATGTCAAAATTATCAACCTCTCTGTAGTTTTGTTTTGAAAGCTCTCAAAAATTCATCAAGGTTACTGAGAAAACCACAAGATCAAAAATAAGAAGAGAGCCTGAAAAAATGCAAACCCTAGATAAAATAGCACTACACTAAGATAATTGGTTGACCAAATGAATATCCTAAAGAATGTGTGCTTGTCTCATGAACAATTAGCTGAGCCAACCCAGGGATGTGCAACCACAAGGACAGTAGACCTCGATTCTGTATCTGCCATGTAATGTAAACAATAAACAGCTTCTGTTAGACTCATACTGATTCAGCTATTCAGTAGCCCATTTCTCCACTACAGCATTTCGGGGTTTCTCCAGCCCTGCCCAAAATTTCTACAACCCTTCACATGTGCCCTGGTCCCAAATTGCTGGGTGCCATCGCTGCTATCAAGGCTCTGACGTGGCAGGAAGGACAAGATGGCTTGGGCAGCGGGAGGTGCTGGGCTGGCACCTGGGGGATGCTGACTCAGGGAGGGGCAGGGGCCGCACAGCCCTGGTGTCAGCAGCAGCAGCAGCAGCAGCAGCAGCAGCAGCCTGAGGGAGTGTCCCCTGAGCAGATTGGCCCGGCTGGAGCTGAGCAATGCTGGGGCTGCTATAAAAGGCCTGTTTGGGCCAGCCTGGGCCAAGCACTGCCCTGGCCACCTTCTCCTCCTCCTCCTCCTCGGGGACAAGGGTAAGTGTGCGAGCGCTTGTGCTGGCGGCTCCCTGCTGCAGCCGCGGCCCCTGTGGCTGGGGCCCTGCTGCCCTGTGCTGCTCTCCTGCCACGGCTGCCCTCTCTTGCAGAGCAGCCTCGCATCCCACGCAGCCAAGATGTCCTGCTACGAGCCGTGCCCCCCCAGGAGCAGCGTGGAGCTGTGCCCCCCAAGAACCAGCGTGGCCGTGCCCCAGCCCATCGCTGAGAGCTGCAACGAGCTGTGCGCCCGCCAGTGCCCCGACTCGTCGGCCTTGATCCAGCCGCCGCCCGTGGTGGTCACCTTCCCCGGGCCAATCCTCAGCTCCTTCCCCCAGCAAGCCGTGGTGGGCTCCTCCGGAGCACCGGCCTTTGGCGGCTCCCTGGGGCTGGGCGGCCTCTACGGCGCCGGCGCCACCCAGGCCTCGGGGGGCCTCTGCACCTTTGGCAGAGCCTACGCTGCTCCCGCCTGCAGCCCTTGCGCCTTGCCCCGCTACACCAAGAAGCTCTGGGACACCTGCGGGCCCTGCTAGAGCCGCCACCAACAGCCCCACAGCCCCCTGACAGCCTCAGCCCAGCTCCTCCCACCTCTTCTCCTCCCCTGCCCCTCTGCCCACCACGCCTCTCCCCCTCCTGCCTCCTGCCCAAGCCCACATTCCCCACTCCTCCAGCCTCCCACCGGCCTCTTGCTGCTCTGCTCAACAGCCCCTGACAAGGACCAGCCTGAAGGAGCAGCTCTGGGGAAGCCTGCACACACATCCAGCCTGGGCCTCCTGTCTCTGTGCCCACTGTCTTCTTGCTTGTGCTTCCAATAAAACAATCCTGCATCCAACTCCTGCCTCTCTGCTGTTCCTGTCAGGGTTTGGGGTAGAGGGCAGAGCTCCCTTGTCCTGCCCATGGGCACAGAGAGCGCGGCCAGGGCAGTGTCTCAGCCCCATCTTTGCCAGGCAGAGCTGCCTTTGGGCAGATGCCCCAGCCCTGGCAGCTCTCAGCACACACAGGGCCTGCAGGGGAGCTCCAAGGAACATTTCTGAAGGCAGGCAGCTGCCCTTTTTACAAGAATTGAAACCCTGGGTACTTTGCACACCTCCAGGCAATCTGTGAAATTCTGGCATTTTCCTGTGGGACTGGGAGCCGGGCAGGGGCACAGACTGCCAGGGCTCCAGCCCCTTTGTGCTTTAATGTCTCTGTTAAGAGTCCTTTGTACTGACACCAAACAGGGCTTTCCAATTCTAATACCCAGTAATTTAAATTCCTTTGTTACCCCCTCTTTGTCTCTTTGTTTTCCTCTTAATCTTTGTCATTTTATATTTTTGTCTGTCTTTCACTCCAACTTTCACTCTCTCTATCACTGTCATTGAACTCTCTCATCCTCATCTCTATATTTCTCTCTTGCCTTGTTTTCCATCTGCTTTTATTCCTTCACCTCCTTCTCAGGCCCTTTTTCTTTCTTCTCTTTTACCTTTTTCTGAAATTAACCCTTCCCATCACCTTCCTTCTTCTGCTTCTATTTATGCTTTGATTCACTTTTCTTCCCCATCTTAACATCTGCCACGATCCACTAATGCACGCGGCAGTCGTGATGGTTTGTTAACTGATCTCTGAGTGCAAAAACAACACAGTGGGTATTTCAGTATTAATCAAAAGAAATGCACCTTTATTGAGGGTGAACAGTGAAGGCGATAGAAAGATTTGAAGAGAAATAAAGGATACAGAGAAAAGAGAAAGAGAGGGTGGGTAACAGCTACCAATGGAGAGACCAAATCCTCATGGCTCGGCCAATAGATCTGTCTTCTTCTTTGGGGTGATCACAAAGTCTTTGGTTAACTCAGGGGTCTTTTATAGTCTTTTCCAAAGCGACAGATAGTTGCCCAAAAGATGGGGAGATGTTACGGTGTGTTCGTTTTGAGAGAACGAGAACAGGTACAGAAACAGGCACCAAGTACAATCAACTGACCGTGACTTGCCCATTGTTTCTGCTCAGGTTCCCGTAGGAATGCGTGCCAGTTGTTTCCATGGAACACACCTACAGGCAACACTTGGTAGATGTCCCACCTCAGCCAGGCCAGAACTCCTGTGTTGTGGTTTTAGAGTAATTTAGGGGTTTGAGTCTATTTCCTTGATGATGGTGGTGAGGCAGATGAGGGATGTTCAGACAGTCTCTTACCACATCCACTGTCCCCTTCCCTCTTTTGTTATACCTTCCCCTTCCACATCCATTCCCCAATCGCCCTTGGGCATCACAACAACATATTTCCCCTCCCACTCTTGGAATTCCCCCAATACCGATGTGTTCATCACTTGGCAAAAGCAGGCACAGAGACAGGAATTGGATGCAGGAAAACTTTATTGTGCCCCTGAGGGCAGGAGGGGCAGTGAGAGGGAGGGCGGGCAGGCCCCAGGCAGGGCGGGTGTCCCGGGCTGCAGGAGGCCAGGGCAGCTTGTGCAGAGCTCAGCTTGTCCCTGCCGGGCTGAGGCGGCCGCGGGTGTTTGAGCCGGGCTGTGGCGGCTCTAGCAGGGCCCGCAGGTGTCCCAGAGCTTCTTGCTGTAGCGGGGCAAGGCGCAAGGGCTGCAGGCGGGAGCAGCGTAGGCTCTGCCAAAGGTGCAGAGGCCCCCCGAGGCCTGGGTGGCGCCGGCGCCGTAGAGGCCGCCCAGCCCCAGGGAGCCGCCAAAGGCCGGTGCTCCGGAGGAGCCCACCACGGCTTGCTGGGGGAAGGAGCTGAGGATGGGCCCGGGGAAGGTGACCACCACGGGCGGCGGCTGGATCAAGGCCGACGAGTCGGGGCACTGGCGGGCGCACAGCTCGTTGCAGCTCTCAGCGATGGGCTGGGGCACGGCCACGCTGGTTCTTGGGGGGCACAGCTCCACGCTGCTCCTGGGGGGGCACGGCTCGTAGCAGGACATCTTGGCTGCGTGGGATGCGAGGCTGCTCTGCAAGAGAGGGCAGCCGTGGCAGGAGAGCAGCACAAGGCAGCAGGGCCCCAGCCACAGGGGCCGCGGCTGCAGCAGGGAGCCGCCAGCACAAGCGCTCGCACACTTACCCTTGTCCCCGAGGAGGAGGAGGAGGAGAAGGTGGCCAGGGCAGTGCTTGGCCCAGCCCGGCCCAAAGAGGCCTTTTATAGCAGCCCCAGCATTGCTCAGCTCCAGCCGGGCCAATCTGCTCAGGGGACACTCCCTCAGGCTGCTGCTGCTGCTGCTGCTGCTGCTGCTGCTGCTGCTGCTGCTGCTGCTGACACCAGGGCTGTGCGGCCCCTGCCCCTCCCTGAGTCAGCATCCCCCAGGTGCCAGCCCAGCACCTCCCGCTGCCCAAGCCATCTTGTCCTTCCTGCCACGTCAGAGCCTTGATAGCAGCGATGGCACCCAGCAATTTGGGACCAGGAACAACTTTAATGGTCGAAAGGGGTGGGTCAGGGCTGGAATCAGCCTGGGCCAGGTGGACATCTCTGCTCCTTGTCCTTTGTAGTTGGGAAAAAACACGAGGGGTCTTTGTTTCTCATATGGATGAAACCCTGGGCTCTGCCTGAAGGGAAATGGGGTCCCTATGACATGGACTGGCCAGTGATACACAGATCCCCTCCACAGACCAGCCTCCTGTTATTCCTGCCCTGACCATCAAGACCTTGAGAGATTTTTCTGTGAACCCATTTGTTGAGTGACATGCCTGCTATCAAGTATCTGACGTGGCAGGAAGGACAAGATGGCTTGGGCAGCGGGAGGTGCTGGGCTGGCACCTGGGGGATGCTGACTCAGGGAGGGGCAGGGGCCGCACAGCCCTGGTGTCGGCAGCAGCAGCAGCAGCAGCAGAGCCCCGTGGCAGCAGGGAGGAGGCCGGGCCTTGGCCCCGCACACGTGGCCCCAGCACGGGCAGCTCCTGCCCCGCCTCTGCGGCCACCCATAAAAGCGCTGTCCTGGGCCAGGGCTGCATCCACTGCCGCCGCCTGCCTCTGCTCAGCCCAAGGCCGGGTGGGTGCCTGCGGGGCTCTGCCTCCTGGCCCAGGCCCTGCCCAGGGCCCTCCCTGGCCACCAGAGCTGCCGCCACAGCAGCAGAGCCTGTGCTGGCACCAGCCTGGCACGGCCAGCCCCGCCTCAGCCTCCTGCCCAGCAGCAAGGAAAGAAGGAGCCCCTGGGCCGGGACACACGCAGCCAGGCTGGGCACAGGGACTGGGGCAGGCCTTGCCAGGGCTCTGCCTCTGCCCATCAGGGCTCTCAGGGGGCTGCAGGCCACAGGGCCAGGGCTGGCCACGCTGGCCAAGGCTCTGTGCCTTTGGCCCCTCACGCTCTGTGGGAACAGGGCGCTGCTCAACTGGGAGATCCCCGTGTCTCTTCTGAGCCCTGTTTGTGTGAATTCTCTTCCAGCCCCATCTCTGTCACACCAAGATGTCCTGCTACGACCTTTGCCCTCCCAGGAGCAGCGTGGAGCTGTGCCCCCCAAGAACCAGCGTGGCCGTGCCCCAGCCCATCGCTGAGAGCTGCAACGAGCTGTGCGCCCGCCAGTGCCCCGACTCGTCGGCCTTGATCCAGCCGCCGCCCGTGGTGGTCACCTTCCCCGGGCCCATCCTCAGCTCCTTCCCCCAGCAAGCCGTGGTGGGCTCCTCCGGAGCACCGGCCTTTGGCGGCTCCCTGGGGCTGGGCGGCCTCTATGGCGCCGGCGCCACCCAGGCCTCGGGGGGCCTCTGCACCTTTGGCAGAGCCTACGCTGCTCCCGCCTGCAGCCCTTGCGCCTTGCCCCGCTACAGCAAGAAGCTCTGGGACACCTGCGGGCCCTGCTAGAGCCGCCACAGCCCGGCCCAAACACCCGCGGCCGCCTCAGCCCGGCAGGGACAAGCTGAGCTCTGCACAAGCTGCCCTGGCCTCCTGCAGCCCGGGACACCCGCTCTGCCTGGGGCCTGCCCGCCCTCCCTCTCACTGCCCCTCCTGCCCTCAGGGGCACAATAAAGTTTTCCTGCATCCAACTCCTGTCTCTGCCTGCTTTTGCCAAGTCATGAACACATCGGTGTTGGGGGAGTTCCAAGAGTGGGAGGGCAGAGATCTTGTCATGTCTGTGATTACTCTGATATGGCTGGGATTTGTGCTGTGCTGTGTCTGTGGTAAAGCAGAGGTGCAGCAGAGGTGAATTGTGTGCTGGGGGCTTTAGGGGGAATGGGATGGGGAATGGGAATGGGAATCAGGAACAGGAGATGGGAGAGGAAGGATTATTACAGGATAGATGGGAACAGTGAAGAGGAACCTGGAGAAAAAATGAAAAACAGAATTGTGAAAGAGCAGGAGAGGAACAGGAGGATGAATTACATAATAATGATGAGGATAAAGATAAGTTTCAAGATGATAAGTGTCCTGGTCAGGGCAAGGATAAGGGTAATGGTAAGTGTAAGGGTAAGTGTAAGGGTAAGGGATGAAGGAAAAAGATAAAGATAAGGATAGGAATAAGGGAAAAGGATAATGATAAGGATAGAGGTTAAGGATAAATGATAAAGGATAACAATTAGAAGAAGGATCAAAATAAGGTTTAGGATAAGGATAAGGTGTTTGTGAAACAGAAGGAGAAGGAGGTAGAGTAGTGACAACAAAATGGAAATCAATGGATAGAGGGAAGGGAAAGGAAATGATGGAAGAGTGCAGTGACTGGGAGGGAGAAGAAAAGTAAAATGGGAAACATGAAAGTGATGGGGGAAAACATGAAGAGGGAGCGGTACAAGGAGAAGCAGAGAGGAAAACTTAGGATGAAATGGAAGTGAAATGAATAAAATCTAAATTACTCCAAGTTAGATAAGTTTCCTGTTGTGGGGTTATCTAGAAGACTTCATGTTATGTACCTTGCGTGTTGTTCGTTATGAAGTTAAGAAGGTTATGCTGTTACTTACCAGTCGGTTGAAATTGTTTATGCCAAATTTGTACCCTAAAACCTCCTTTCTTCCCCAAACCCAAATCCCTTTGCCTTCTGTCAGGCTCGGCCTCCAATGTTCCCTGTCTGCTCGTCAAAACACTGGCACCACCTAATAGGGAGATCAAGAGACTCCCATGATGCTCAGCTCCAAGCGGAAGTCCAATTGACAGCAAAAACTCCCTAGAACAATGAGCCAACACAAAATCTACACTAATAAAGGACAGTACTCTGTGACTGGGATGTCCAGCTACCCCTGGATGGTTTCCACCTTGTCATCACTTCCTTGCCATGACTTGGACAGTACTCGACAAAGGTGAACTCCCGTGAGGGTGAACTCACGGCTCTGCAGCAACGTGAGTAGCAGATTTGACTGGCACCTCCTCCTCAGGAGTGACCAGAGGGAGTAGCAGCGATGTGTGCCACCTCCCCCTTGAGACCCCAGTAGGAGAGCTAATTTTCAATAAAGGCATTTAAGGAGCTAACAGTTGTCTCCCGCCCTGATTGTTTATGAAAGAAGGGCATAGAAAGAGAGAAGACTCTTCTTTGCTTTCAATGTTCAGTCCTTCAGACCAGTCTTGGAGGAACAAAAAACATGGAATTGTTAAAGTCTTTGCCAAAGGACTACAGCTAGACCTGGGTCACCCCAGCTCATATCCTGAGGGGTTGGAGGTGTTCTAAAGGCCCGGGGCTACCCCTCACAAAGGCAGAGAAGATTTCTGTCCTGAGGCAGAATCCTTGGAGCTCTGCTGCCGGACTATGTGTGCTGAGAGCTGCCAGGGCTGGGGCATCTGCCCAAAGGCAGCTCTGCCTGGCAAAGATGGGGCTGAGACACTGCCCTGGCCGGGCTCTCTGTGCCCATGGGCAGGACAAGGGAGCTCTGCCCTCTACCCCAAACCCTGACAGGAACAGCAGAGAGGCAGGAGTTGGATGCAGGATTGTTTTATTGGAAGCACAACGAAGAAGACACTGGGCACAGAGACAGGAGGCCCAGGCTGGATGTGTGTGCAGGCTTCCCCAGAGCTGCTCCTTCAGGCTGGTCCTTGTCAGGGGCTGTTGAGCAGAGCAGCAAGAGGCCGGTGGGAGGCTGGAGGAGTGGGGAATGTGGGCTTGGGCAGGAGGCAGGAGGGGGAGAGGCGTGGTGGGCAGAGGGGCAGGGGAGGAGAAGAGGTTGGAGGAGCTGGGCTGAGGCTGTCAGGGGGCTGTGGGGCTGTTGGTGGCGGCTCTAGCAGGGCCCGCAGGTGTCCCAGAGCTTCTTGCTGTAGCGGGG